>NW_006159539.1:2608028-2621000 GCF_000334495.1 Tupaia belangeri chinensis | reverse complement strand
GGGCGGAGGAGCGGAGCGGCGCCGCGCTCACGGCGCACCCCAAGCTGCCTGCGGCGGGCGCTGTCCGAGGTGCCGAACTCCGCGGTCGCAGGGTGCGCAGGTCCTTCGCTGCCAGTGTCGGGGGTCGGGCGAAACCAGGGCGGTAAGTGCTTCTGCCACCATTTCTCTGAAATGCTTGCTGCATCTTCTTTACGATTTCATGCACATTTTCAGGATCGGAACCTCTCATTGTGCTTCCTTGCAGGTTGCTGCAAAATTGTAAGACTTTGCTCCCCCTTCAGCCCCTGCAAAAATCCAGACACCTGTACCCAGCCCCCCTCCGCACCATTTCCTACAACAACCCAGGTCCCTGTGCATCTCATCCCCACCCGTTAATGCCAAATTAAAAAAAAAAATTAAATCCGCCTTCCATCCCCGTCTCCCACAGTTTCCTGTGATAAAATCAGATCCTCCTACCTCTCCCTACTGCCCGTGCCTCCACTGCAGACACCCATCCTTGGAGCTGGAGGTGCCTCCCCCCAGGTGACCAGTGGAGACCCCTGCGATGCGCTTACCTAGTGGGGATGCTCACCGAGAGAGGCCCCCGGGGTCCAGGCCACCAGTAGTGTCATTTCTCCCAAAGCAAAGTCAGGGTGCACCCTGCACCCCGCCCCCAGATGCGAGCTGGCTGCTGGAGGGCGCTGAGCCCCGGAGCTGGGACTGGCGGGTCTCGCTGAATGACTTGCCCAGAACTTCAAGATTCATAAATAAGATCTCTGCGTCAGTTCCTTCGTATCACTCCCTGCTCCTCCAAGTTGCAGTGGAAACAGGAGAGGGTTTTTGTTTGTTTGTTTGTTTAAGAAAAAGAAAGAAGCGTTAAAAAAAAAAGCTAAGATTCGCCCTCGGTTTCCAGCCGCTGGTTCAAAGGTCTCCTGCGCCACCGCCACCGGCCTGGGGTTCTGCCTCTGCTGGCTCCACTGGCGGAGTGCTGCTGCCCGCTGGCGCCCAGAGCAGCTCTCCAGGCGCGGCGGGAGAGGCTTGTGTTTGTTTGTTTGTTTAAGAAAAAGAAAGAAGCGTTAAAAAAAAAAGCTAAGATTCGCCCTCGGTTTCCAGCCGCTGGTTCAAAGGTCTCCTGCGCCACCGCCACCGGCCTGGGGTTCTGCCTCTGCTGGCTCCACTGGCGGAGTGCTGCTGCCCGCTGGCGCCCAGAGCAGCTCTCCAGGCGCGGCGGGAGAGGCTTGTGTGGGTGTGTGTGCTGGAAGGAAGGAGGAAGGGGGGTGCGGGGGTGGGAGTGCCTACCTGCCGCTGTGGAAGAGGGGCCACCACCCTGCCCTCTTGTCCCCAGCTCTGCAGGGATCAAATTCTCTCAACGACTTAGCATGATCCTCCTGGAGCTCCAGAGGTGGGCACTGGCTGGGCACAGCAGGCGACCCATGGGGTCTGGAGAAATGACAGGCCTCTCCCCAAACTAACAGGGGCATCTCAGACCATGGTGGAAATGTGAACTCATGGCTCCTTAGTTCTAATTCTGCAGATCCGCTTCCTCAGGCTTCCTTCCTTAAGGCCCTGGGATCTGAGCACCTCTGTCCACAGAGGCAAAAGGAGAGGAAGAGGAGAGGGGCTGAGTGGGATGCTAAGACTCTGGGCAATCTGATTATCCATGCTGTTTCCCCGGAGGTCCTGCCTTGGATTTCATTCAAACTCCCTTCTTCAGTCCACCCCCATCCTATTCCTGACTTCCTCATGCGATCACTCCCCAACCATTTTTCTTTCCATTTTACAAAATTAATTCATGGCTGCCGTATATGATTTGAAACATGGTGCTGTATTTAGAAAGTGATGACCCCCTCTACCCCTACACGGCACCCTTCCCCTGTAGCAGTTCCCCAGGGTAACCTGCATTTTTATCTGGGTGTATGTGCACACGCAGGCACTGTTTGTCCTACAGAAACAAAAACAAACACCAAAAAAACTACTTCTTGAGTCATTTATAGTTTCCTTCAAAACTGTCCATCTCATGTGCATCTTCAAATTGGACGGCACAAAGTTACAAAGAGCGTTGCCTTATAATGTTTTCATCTCCCCCGAAGTCACTCGATAACCCCTCTGTTTTTGTTGCTAATATTGTGTGTTTGGGTTTTCTATCACCTCACTTTCTGGGGGAATCACCGATTTCATCGATCTTTTAAAAGCCTAACTACTGTTCTGGGAGTTGCTTCTGTCACCATCCCTGTCTCTGCAGGAGCGCACACACCCTCTCACAATGTCTTAAAAACCACCAACAACAAAAACATGGGGTACCCAACTCTCCCAGGACACTCCAAACTGCTGAGGCCAACTTTTCCAGAAAAGCGGGGGAGGGGAAGGGGCTGTCTCCGGAGGTGACACAGTGACAATGACCTGAGTGGCTGGAAACCATCTTGGGCTGCCTGGGGATGGAATGAATTGATTGCAGGACAGAATCTACGACGTCGAAAAGCCTGGCTTCCTCTCAAACAGGAGCGAGCAGGACCTCCAGAACTTCCTAACCGTCACTCCATTTGGGAAAACGGAGGCAGAGGCACAGCATCAATGATATTTTTAGAGCCAGATTCAGGCTCCTGTCTCTGCTCTGGTTCTTTCTCCTCACTCTAAAGAGACTGTTTGGAAGGAGGTCATCGCAACACAAATTCATCAATATTATGATTGCTGTCTTTCTTCCCACCCTCTCCCGGAGACTCCTACGAAAACTGTTTTTATCTTTTCAGATTTTAAGTACTTTGTAAAAATCCTCAGCCAATATTTCAGCCAAAATAAAAGTCCCCAAATTGCCACTCTATCCCGTAGGAGTCATGGTCATCAGGGTTCCTCTGAAAGGCCTAAAATAGAGCCCGTGCTAGCAGTTCCCTGCAAGGAGCGTCCTTGTTTAGCTAACCTAGTTAGAAGCTGTGAGCTTATGCTTTTGGGTCCTGTGAGAGCCTGGTGTTTTTAAAATAATCCTTGTCTGAAAACCTTCTCTTCTCCCAGAGGAGGCTCAGGATATGCAAATTTCCAGGAACTGGAAATGAAGAGCTGGCCGGTCTGTGGGGATGCGGCCCTGGCCCGCAGAGCCCTGAGGGGCACTGTGCAGGCTTTGACAGGGCAGCTCCGAGCAGAAGACCCGGAAGCTGCTCCCGTGGCCTGCATTTCTCCACTGTGGTGCGGGCAGGTGGAGCCATCTGCCTCAGTGTTCTCCAAAGACCCCCTTGCTCCCTCCCTGACATTTTCATCACTGGCTTTAGAACAACAAGGGCTGAGGACGGTGCCTGCATTGGAGTCTGATTCCTGCCAGACCTGGGACGGAAATGGGAATGTCTGTCACCTGTCCCCGAGAGCTCACCTGTGATGGTGAGGCCGGGGGCCGGCAGGAGAGGCCCTTCTCTCAGCTGCACAGCTAAAGTCTGGTGTCTGTGCCTCTAGTGGCAGAAGTGACCAACTCCTCCCGATTCACCAGGGACTTTCACGGGTCCAGCACTGATCAGTGACGTACCCAGAGAACATTTCAGTCCTGAGCAAAGCAGAAAATTAGTCACCCGAAGTAACAGTGCACAGCGCCCTGTCCTCGGAGCTGGGAGAATCCTGATGAGATCTTAGAAAATGTCCAATTGAAAACAAAGATTCCATGTGCATGAGTCAGTTATTAACCAAACCCCATTAGGAGGTGGCAGAGGGGTGAGCCCAGCTACAGTTTCAGCTCCAAAGAGCCAAAGACGAGACCAGGGACCCTGCACAGGACACCGGCTGCTGGGAGTGCGGGGAGCCTGTGAGATGCAAGGGGCAGAGCCAAGCGGAGCAGGCGTCCAGAAGGGAGAACGCAGGATAAAGTGCAGATGGACACAAACAGCCCTCTGTAGGGAGAGGGGAAAAAAGAGAGTCGAGGACACGTGGGAGGAAGCTGGGTTCCTCTGCATTACAGAAGCTGCTCTTACACTCCAGGGCTTTTAAATAAATTAATTAACTGATTTTAATTTGACCAGAGAGGGACAGAGCCAAGGCAGGGGGAGTGAGAAAGCAAGCCACCAGGCCCAGGACTCGAACCACGGTCGGCTATGTGAGAGTCCAGAGCTCTTAACAACCATGCCACCAGCCAGCCCCGATATTCCAGCTTTTAATTTAGAACCAGGACAACGTTGCCTGTAATTACGAATATGAACTAGGGGCCAGGTGTGCACAGCAGAACCACACGGGACCTACATGGCAATGTCTCAGGTCCGTACCCTGGAGTCTCCCTGACCATGACAGGCAGTGTGGACATGTGTGCCTGTGACACAGGCTCGCTGCAGCCGGGGCTGGTCCCAGCATGTGGACCTGTTGGCGTGCCTCTCTCTTTCTCTCTCTGCTTTGCAGGTTAGGACCATTTGGGAGGCGCAGGTTCAACTCCTGTTCCAGCCTAAAGGTTGGGCACTGTGGTGGGCACCTGTCAACCCAGCAGCTCTGGGAGGCTGAGCTGGAAGCTGGTCTGGGCAACATATCAAGACCTTGTCTGAAAAATAGCCAGGAGAGGACCAGCAGTTAGCGTAATGGCTATGACGCCGGACTCCCATGTAGTCAACCGCAGTTTGAGTTCTGGATCCGGCAGCTTAAACTCACGCCGGGCACATGTGCATGCATGCCCAAGATCCAGAGGGGAGAATGGAGGAGAAGGGATTGCGGCATGGCCATCCCCCCGGGTGTGTGTGTGTGATTTCTTGCTTTTTGTCTCTCTGTCTCCCTCTTTCTTTCTGGCGAGTGCACGTGCCCTATAGCAAAAAAAAAAAAAAACCTCTCCAAAAAAATAAAATAAAATAAAATAGCGAGGAAGGGCACATGAATGTCATGCCAGTGGGGAGGCTGAGGCAGGAGGACCCTCAACAAGATGTGGCCCTATTAACTATGTTACGTGTGATACTGGTGTGGGGATTATTGAGACAGGAGTTAGGGCCAGTGAGTAGGGACACAGGGCAGGGACCCCAGGAAGAGGGCAGCCATGTTATGTGTTTTTTTTTTCTCTTTTTCCCTTTTTTTCATAGTCACCAAGTTACTCTGACCTGTAGATATGAAGATTTTGGTCCTAAAGATTTTATGACTCCTTGCTATGCGAATTAATTAGATGAAAAAGCAATTTTCACAGCCCAGGACACACAGATAATGTAGGAGCTTTTTCACAGACACCTAAAGGAGGTAAGACTTCATTGTATATATTTTTTTCTTTTTTTTTTTGGAGAGGCTTTTGCTATAGGGCGCATGCACTCGCCAGAAAGACAGAGAGAAACAGAGAGACAGAAAGCAAGAAATCACTCCCCAGGGGGGAAGGCCACGCCGTCATCCCTTCTTCTCCATTCTCCTCTCAGGATCTTGGGCACGTACACACACGTGCCCAGCATGAGTTTAAGCCACCGGGTCTGGGACTTGAACCGCAGTCGACTACCTGGGAGTTCAGCAACATAACCATTACGCTAACTGCTGATTTCATTGTATTTTTCATAGCTGCCTACTCAAAGCGAAAACAAAATGAAAAAGTGTTAAAGGTCAACTCTGGGTCAGCCCCATAGCCTAGTGGTTAGAAAGCTGGATCCCACATGGCCATCTGCCATTTGAATCCTGGCCCCAGTGACTTGAAAAATACACCAGGCACAAGTGTGTGCATGCCCAAACTCCTGACAGGATGGAGAAATGGAGGAGAAGGGATCTCTCTCTCTATCTCTCTCTCTCTCTCTCTCTGTACCTCTCTGACAAGCACACTCACCCTTTGGCAATTTACAAAAATAAAATAAGAAATAAAGATAAATAAAAAGGCCAATTTCACTTAAGAATGTACTGGATGGAGTAGTAAAAAAATTTATTATTATATCTTAACCTCTTAGAATACCTTTTTAAGATATTTCATGTGATGAAATGCCCATCTGCCCCTGTCCATTCCCTTCCCCCAGTTTCTCACTCCAAAAATTCAACCACTAATGCAACTACTGCTTTGATTCCTTTTGAGATGAGTCACTGACACTTTAATAGGGATGTGATTCTGACCCTTTCCAAAGATAGAAACCAAAGGAGAGGACAGGGTCTGTGCGAGAGGCATTTAATTTAGTTGGAGACGCACTGATTTGCCAGCCCTGTACGATGTCTAAATGGAGGTGTCCAGTTGGGTGTTCGGGTCTGGGGTGCAGGAGAGCATCTGATTAGACGTAGAGTTTTGGGGACTGCCCACATGGACAAAGCAACGAAGCTATGGCTCTGAGTACGTGGGTGAGTTCAGCCAGGATCTCGGAGAACAGAAAGAAGTAGCAGAGGACTGAGAAACAAATATATTCAAGAAGAAAAAGGTATGAGGG
This sequence comes from Tupaia belangeri chinensis, assembly GCF_000334495.1. Classification (NCBI taxonomy): domain Eukaryota; kingdom Metazoa; phylum Chordata; class Mammalia; order Scandentia; family Tupaiidae; genus Tupaia; species Tupaia belangeri. The sequence goes on along the minus strand of NW_006159539.1, from coordinate 2,614,695 downwards.
AGATCAGTCAGCAATGGGCAGAGAGTAGTAGGGAGTGAGATCAGGACACGGGGGCAAGGGGGTTAGAACCCCAGCAACCTGGTGCCAGAGTCTGAGTTCTCAACCGTGCCATGATGCCTTTTTCCTAAAACTAAATACTCTTTGCATCGATATGCATCCCTGTAAATAAATGTATGTAAATAAATGCATAGACACACATGCACGTGCATGTGTAATGCATCCGAGCACATCCATATGGAGAAAAGGCCAGAGGGCGAGATACAAAGAGTGGTTTTCTCTGGGCAGTTGGATGATAGCTGCTTTTCTGTTTTTCTAAATTTCCTACAAGGGTAAATGACTTGTTAGAAGAAAAATAGGAGTTATTTTTAAACCACCCCGGGGAGGAGACTAGGGTGACGGCGTGGGTCAGGGCCCCTTTGTTCAAGTCCTGCCTTCTGAGAAAGCCGGAAGTGGGGGGAGGAGGGAGGCAAGCCTGAAGGGTGAGTCAGCCAGGGTCTTTCAGCACCACAGACAGCACCAGACAGGACCACAGGAGTCTCCTCGGTTTTCCGGGTGTTGGGGCTACTGCTCAGTACCCAGAGCCAGCTTTCTTCCTGGGGATTGCGAGCTCCTGTCTCTGCTGTCCCGAGGGACCGGGACTCGGGGTCTTAGCCTCTCAGATCTCAAGTCCCCTGGCCTCCCAGAGGAGAGATGAACATGCTGAGCTCCCTGACCCGACACCGGGCACGTGTTCACCCAACGTCCCGACAGGACAGAGAAATGGAGAAGGGATTGCGGTGTGCCCATGCCCTGTTGTGGGGGGTGCTTTCTCCAATGAAAGAAAGAAAAGAAGTGCCTCAGCCAGTGAGGTGGAAGATGTGACTCTGAATGGGAGTGGCGGTGGATTTAGAAAAATTACACAAAGAAAAGTGGGCATTGGGTGGTCCAGGCCTCTCATGGAGATCACCGTGGCACTGAGCTGTCCCTAAATTTATTCTTTTATACAGCAGTCGGGGAGGGAGAAGTCAGGTATTTCCTACTGTCTGCTGCAGCTGTGGAGCATCTTACATCCCGCGGTTCCAAACAAGCCTCCCTAGCCTTCTCTGGGTGGTACACGGCTTCCTTCTGCCTTAAAGACCACTAGTTTTTGCCTGGATCTGACTGCTCCCTACAAAGAAAGAAGGAAGGAAGAAAGGAAGGGCAAGAAAGAAGACTGATGGCCTTGTGCATACACCTGCCATCCGGGGCCGGTGCTGAGGTTCCCAGGCCTATGGGGGTGCTGGCCAGTGAGGGCCCCTCCAGCAAGGCTGCAGTCACTCTCTGCAATGCTTGACTTGTGTCACTCCTTCTCCTCCTGGAAGGCTACCAGAGAGGAAAGGACCAGAGTTTCTGGCCAAGGCCGCTGGGGTGTACGTCTCGTCTCAGGCATCCTGTCTGAGGGTGGTCGTGGGCCGCTCACTCGTCCTCTTACGCCTCAGCAGCCCCTTCCATGAAGTGGGGATGACTACGGGTTCAATAAGAGGTGTCTAGAGGAACTGCCTCCTCTGCCTCCATCTCTGTGCCCTGACTCGCGTCTTGCTCGGGAAGCCTCGCTCATCCCATCTCTCAGAGACGCCTCGTTGGCTGATGCTCTCCATTGGCCACGTATTCACTTGGTCTTTCGTTCAACAACTGTGAACCAAGTGTCTGCCTTCAGGGCGTGGTGCTTGGTGCTGGGGATAAAGGAGAAGAGACTCCCAGCCCCTGCCCTCGAGGAGGCACAGGCAGGGATGGAACTGCCATAGACAGAGGTGAGCCTGAGCTCGTGGGCACGCATGCGCCCTCACCTCGGCCTGGGAAGGCAGGTGCAAGAGCTGGTTCTGCAGGGCGTCCAGGGTCTGGGGATGCGCACCATCACAGCGACATCAGCACTGAGAAAGCCTAAGTGATACGTCTGTTCCCAGACTTCGCTGACATCCCTAGAATGCCAAGAGGAGTCAGAGACAAAGCAGAGGTGCGGAAGTATGGGGGAGGGGCCATGGCATGACCACGTGATTGAAGACGTCAACCGGATGCTGACACTGGGATGTGCAGGGGTCTGTGTGTTTTTCTTTGTGTTTTAGATTTTTACCATAGGGCACATGCCCTCGCTGAGGAGAGACAAAGAGACAGAGGGGCAAAATGAGAAATCACTCCCTAGTGGGGAGGGCCACGCTGCAACCCCTTCTCCTCCATTTTCACCTTGGGATTTTGGGCGTGCACACACACACCGCACACACACACGCAGCATGTTGTCAAGCCACCAGGTCTGGGACTTAAACTGAGGAGTCGGCATGTGGGATCCAGCACCTTAACCACCAGGCTACTTGCTGGCCCACTTTGGCCAGGGGGTGTTATTCTTTTTAAAGATGTTGGCTCTAGGATGAGTGCACTCTCCAGAGGGAGACAGAGAGAGAAGAGAAATGAGAAATCACCGCTCAGGGGGGATGGCCACACTGCAATCCCTTCTCCCTCCACTGTCCTCTCAGGATTTGGGGCACATGTTCACAAGTACTTGGTGTGATTTTTCAAACCACCGAGTCTGGTTCTCAAACAGTCAGCCATGAAGGATCCAGTGTCTTAATGACCACACCGTCTACTGGACCAACGCTTTTGTGTTTTTAAAAAAATTATTTAATTTTATTTATTCATTTATTTATGTTAATTTGACCAGAGAAAGACACACACAGAGAGAGAAGGAAAGTGAGAAGGCAAGCCACCAGGTCTGGGACTCAAACTGGGGTTGACCATGTGGGAGTGTTCAGTCCCTTAACCACCACACCACCTGCTGGTCCCAGCACTTTTGTACTTTTAATAACTTGATTTGATCCTTATAACAGACTCACACAGGGAGGTTTTCGTTATGTTTTTTTTTTCATTTTGTTTTAATTAAAATCTCTACTTTGCAGATGAAAAAGCACAGAGAACTCGCAGCTCTGTCTCTGTTGGTAGAAGGTAAGGACTTAATACAGGTCATTTTGGGCCTGGTACCTGGGGGACTGAGTGAGATGACAGGGCAGCCGGCGTCTTGAACACTGTCAGAGAGGACACATCTTTCCCACTGGTTCTCATGCTGCCATGGTGACAGTCAGTTAAAAATAGTTTAGTCATAAGTTAAGGAGCCAAGTGCACACTGGTGTCCGCAAGCTCCCCGAAGTCTGGATGGACCAGCAGCAGGGCCCATTCCATGCCAGCAGAGGGGGCTTCTCATGCCAGGGGTGTACCACATCCTGGGGGTGGAGTATTTTCTTATGGCAGCAGCCTGGACTGACAGACGGGGCACAGCCTGCAAAGTGCTGTAAGCAAGTGTAGGAAGCCGGACGACTGCAGCAGCCTCCTCACTGCCCCACTGCCTCCCTGGTCCTCTACACAGCCCTCACCCAGAGCCACTGCCTCAAGGCATGTACCACCTGTGTTCATTCATCATTCATTTATCCCATGAGCATGCTCACGCGCAAGAGAGAGAGAGCACCTCCTAAATTTGTTTATTCCATGAGCGAACTCATGCGCAAGGGAGTGTACCCCCAACTGGGTTCCCAAGCCACAGTCCACCCCAGCTTTGGCCACCCCAGATCATGGACCCATGTATGCCTAGTATACTCAGAGAAATCTCCAGGTGAACCAGGAACTTTCTTATATCGAATTGCATCATAAAGAATCCCTTCTTTCCTTGAGAGAGATTTTTGCTACAGGGTGTGTGCACTCACTGGAGACACAGAGAGAGAGCGAGAGAGAGAGAGAGAGAAAGTGAGAAACCACCACCACCACCCCTCCCCCAGTGAGGAGGCCATGTTGTAATCCCTTCTCTTCCATTGTCCTCCCAGGATTTGGGGCACACCTGCACATGTGCCTGGTATGAGTTTCAAGCCACCAGGTATAGGACTTGAACCACAGTCTGGCACGGGAGAGTCCAGCGCCTTAACCACTATGACACCTACTGGCCCCCAGAGCTTTGCTTTTTATCACTACGCCACCGTCTGGCCCCTGCTCCTTGCATTCGACTCCTAAGAGGACTGTGAGGGTCTGCGTGTGGTCCCAGTATGCTCTTCCCCAAGCTAGCGTACAACGGACCTTTAGCAAATAACCCGTATGTACTTATTGAATGAATAAAGTGGTGAAAATTGCTTTAACTCCTTGCTTGGAAACATATATTGATATAGCTGACTCACGCGCTACCAAGCCGTGACACTTTATGGTTGATTAGCACCATACCCTCCGTTTGCCTGTCTGCATCTGGATGACCCAGTTGGCTCAACACCCTCTTTTTACAGAAATTCAGAGGAAACCATGTCCTAAACCCCATGGCATCTCTCTCCTGAGCCCCAAGGCTTTGCTCCCATTACCAGTTTTTCTAATCCAGACATAGAAATCGACTTTAATCAATCATTCTCATACCTAGAATGGTTTTCAGGCCATTTTGACCATTAAGATCATTGTTTTTGGAAGATGCTCGGTGGGAGCTTTCAGACTCTTGCGGGAAGACAAAGGCCCTGCGTTGTCAGCTGCAGACAACGGGAGGATCCTGGGAAGGAGAGGAACGTGGGAATGATGCGCCCGTCCTGTCTGTGCTGCAGGAGAGGTTATTTGCATAATGAGCCCAGCGCATACATTAGCTCCTGACTCTTCGCAATCCTGAGAAGTCGGTGGGTATTATTAGTGTCATTTTACCTAGAACTGGGTCATGCAAGAAAGGACAGACTTTTCCAAATGGTTCCCAAGGGACAGACTTTGCACAGACACACACACACACACTGAAGACACTCGCAATAGCTAGTCAAGCCGTTCAACTGTTCGCCCTTCCTGTAAAAGAGAAAGCATAACCCTCCTCTCACCATCAGGCTGGAGCCTCTTAGACTACACTTTCTCCATCAGTCCCCTTTCAACTGGACTTGGAAGGTGAATGACACTCAAACATGTATCTCCAGCCCGTGTTTTTCTAAATTTCAGACGGTTAGATCCTTTTGCCTGTGGGATGACTCCACACCATGGTCCCAGGCCCCAAATGATACATCCCAAATTAAATGTAGCATCTGTCTGGGAAGTTATTTCCCCCCTTAAATCCCTATCTTGGTGGTTGACACTGTCACCTAGCCAGAGCCAGGTGAGTCACCTCCCTGGCCACACATTCACCCTCAACCAATCAGCCGCTGAGCCCCAACCACTTCTCCTATGGAATAGTACCCTCCTCCCCACCTCTGTAAAACTGCACCTGTGTGATCACAGCAGCCCAGGACAGCTTCTGCCTCTGAGCTCGGCCTCTACACCCCTACCCTAGTCAGTCCTCCAAAATTGCACCCCCAGGAACTTTCTGGGCCAGCCATGGCAACCCTCTGCAGGACATCTGTTTTGGATCTCCAAGGCCATGACAGCCCTGTGACACTGCCCACTCCTCCAGTCTCATCTCCACGCTTCCTGCACAACGACATGGCGGTGCACCAGACAGTCTCCCTCTTGGCAAACTCTGAAGTACACCCTGCTCTCTCTTATCCTGTGTTTTGCATGTCCTCCACCCACAGCTAGAGACTCACAAGACTGAAGCACTCAGTATATTTAAAGTATAAAGAAATCCCCATGCCGGGTTTCAAAAGTGGAGGCGTATTTTAAATGTTTGCAACTAACCCATTAATGCCCTGCTCACGAAAACATTACAAAGCGATGCGATCGTGCTGGTTGAAGTAACTAGTTTAGAGACTACCATAATTCGTACTGCTCTTCCAGCCTTAAGTTTAAGTAACTACCTTGATTTGCTGAGAATTGAGGGTTTTCCCAGGAAAGTCCTTGGAGAACCAGGACCAGCAGCCACTCTAAGTATGGGACAGTAGTTTACAGTCAAATGATGACCTGCTCTCAACTGTGTCCACGTCCCTCTGGGGGCGCCTGTCTATCATGCATAGATAAAAGGCCACACCAGGGGCACTTAGCCAATGGGAAGCTGGGGCCCTCCAGTGCTGCTCCTTGCTGTCACCACCCCCCCGTGCCTCGTTAATGGGCTCTTTGGGGCTCAGCTCACCCCAGCGCGGGTCTGCTGATTACGCGTCCTCGCTCCCTCAGCCCTCCCTGTGCCAGTTGCTCGCAGAGGCTGTGCTGTACTGAGGTTTTTCTGCTTGCCTGTCTGTTTCTTCCTCTAAGCAGAAGGCAACCCCAAGGCCAGGCTGACCCAAAGATGCTCACTGGGCAATGAGTGAACGAGGCCATTTGCATAGCCCACCCCTCCGGTTCCATCTGAAATGCTGAGGGGTGGACAAGATGCTGGGCCCCGATGATTAAGTTTCCTCGGCATCCCCTCCATGCCAGGCCCAAGGCACAGAGCGATGGCTTGAGCACAGTCTCGGTATCAAGGAGCTCAGAACCACTCGAGAGGGTAAGGCAGGTGTCGGAGAAGCCAGGATGAAGGAAGCCGGCACCCTTGGTTCATGCCTCCAATGGTGGGACGCCATCTCTATGGCCCTGAGTTTGACCTGTCATGGTTGCGCCTCAATCTCCTCATTGGGAGCGCAGTACATAGAACTAGATTGGACTCTTCCGGCAAATGCCTGCTTTGACATGCTGTATAAGATGTCACTCTCCAAGCTGGTATTTCGCCACCAGTGTAAGGGAAGGATAGTAATAACATCACAAGATGCCATGTGGATCGATCATGGATGAATGGCACACGGTGCAGGTACCCAAT
>NW_006159539.1:2571804-2607997 GCF_000334495.1 Tupaia belangeri chinensis | reverse complement strand
TCTTCCCCACCTATGTAACATTCTGACCCTCCACATCAATGCACCGCCCCTAACTCAGAGCTGGACTTGACCCAAGTCCTCTGGCCAGATCACCACAGCTCCTGAGTGGAGGACGGCATCCTGTCCGGTCTGCCAGGTCCTGGGATGCAATATTATGGACCTAGTTCCTGTGACCCCATAGTTCTACAGGAAGAGGCTGCTGCTCTTCCTTCTGCTCCATCTAAACTGGTTCTGGAACAGGGATGAGTACAATCTACAGATGGAACCCTCAGAACCTACTGGTAAAGGTTCAGGTAAGACCAAGGTAGGCGAGACCAGGCAGAACCCTCTGTGGCTTTCTGCCCTACACCTTTAACAAGGTAGCAGAGTACATGTAGCAATGATCAGAGAGTGCCTGACCCAGGGATCCCAACTCCAGCTCTGCCACCAAACCCTGGGCATGACCCGAGCAAGCCCTTTCAGCTCTTGGGGCCTTAATGTCCTCGTCTACAAAGCAGGAGAGCGTGACTGTCCTTGAAGGCAGGTCACATGTAATCATGGGCATGAGCGGTTCTTTGCAGACCATGAAGGTCGGTGCGATAGGAAGGGACAGTGATTCTGGAAACTCATCAGAGGCACGCTTGTCGCTGTGAGCAACTACAGGTGCTGGACTATTTTCTCATCTTTCCACAGGTTGCTGGAATCACAACTTATAATTAATGCACAGTGATATGGCTTGACCCAGTTTCCCAAATTGGAATGTTTCAATTACAACTGGGGGAAAATGTGAAATTCTTGTCTTCCAAGCAGCACTAGCTAAGATAAACCTCCTTTCCCTGGGCTTCAAGCTTTCTTCAGAGCTATTGAGTAAACATACAATTGAGCAAATATATTACTATATGCTCGTTTATTCAACAAAGAATGATGGCGTCCCTCCTCTGCTCCTCTTATTAAATGCTGAACGTCTTACCTGACTTGTCTCATTTAATCCCCACGTGAAGTCTGTAAGGTAGGCACTGTTGTCCTAAGGTACAGATGAGGAAACTGAGCCTCAGAGGGGTTGCACTGCTGGATCAAAGCAATACACCCACTGTGGAAGAAAGAGGATTACATCAAAGTTCCCTTCGCCCAGCCAACCTGTCCTCTTGTGACACCGCACACCTGTTCCAGTGTCCTCGTAGAGGAGAGTCAGGGCTATGCCTGGGCAGATAGGATTGGGTTGTTGGACAGTTGGGATTGGACATTTCAGGAACATGTCAGGATGGTGACAAACTGTGGCTCTTACATGTCCCAAACTCTTCAGCATTCCACCGTCCCTGAAACCCAAATGTTCCTTCTCCCCCAGTCTCTCACCTAACTCTGGGCAGGACCTGGTGCCCATGTGGCTCCTGGAATGCATCTGCCACCTCCTCCTCTTTGCCAGACTCGCCAGTCCTCTACCATTGGGCTGCGGCCTCGTCCTCCATCTTGATTCTAACTCATTGCCCCTCCCACCATCCCAGGCCCCTCTAGCATTGGACTGGCACTGGGGCTCCATCTGAAGTGGCCAGCTACATCTCCTCTGCTCCTTGGCCTGGTGGGCAGTCTCTGGGCAGCACAAGACGTGGAGTCAGAAAATTGAAGTCCTTTTGATAGTTTTGAGCTCTAATTGACTTGGAGAAAGTAACCGGAATTCTCTAAGCCTCGACGTCCATATCTGAAAGTTGAGAGTCTCTCAGGGCTCTTGGAAAGACCAGACAAAGCAAGTACGTTCACTTGTGGCAGACAGTATTCTGCATGTGCTGTCTCCGTCACCTCGCCCCTGGACCCAAAGATGTTTAGCAAATAGTAAGTTCCGACCATGCCACTTTTTCTCCAGGACTGATTAGACTTAATTATTTAACTCCAATCCTGGTGAGCTGAATATGACGGCAATTTCATTCCTTTTTCAAACTCAGTCCTCAGTGTTCCCACGTGATTTTTTAGATGTCCTTACTATAATACCGAGTGATGTTCGCAAATCACACACCGCGGTCTTCCGTATACTCTGACTAATCGACCTCGTGCTCCTCTTCTCTGTAGCCTGTGTACAGTTTTCTCTTTGTACCTGCATGCCAGCCGCTTTTATTACTATTGCTTTAAAATAAGCTGTTATACCAGGCAGGTAGCCCTCCCCACTCCTCTCTCCACCCCCAGTGGAACTGTTTCTTATTCTTGGCTATTTATTCTTTCCGCTCTACTGGCTTGTCAAGTTTCACGAGAGATTTTGGAGTTTTAGATTAGGATTTTCTGGGTTTCATTTGAGCCAGCACTAAATCCCACAAGCCCTGAAATCACAAAAGCTCAAACACACACACACACACACACACACACACACACACACACACACGGTCAACCCTACCGCCTTGTCACCACTTCCCACTGCTAAAGCATACGAGGGAGGCAGGAAAGAATGAGTCCCCTTCCAGGGTTGCCTCCCATGGAAAGTCATGGGGACGAAACTGGAAATTAGTCCAGTTACAGGCAAATGTAAAGGGGCCTCCAGAGCCTCAGAGTCCACATGGCTTTGCCAGTTTCCCATTACGCCGCCCTCTAAGACGTGACCAATCCTGGAGCCTCCCAAACAACAGGACCGACGGCACCTGAGAAATAGCTAGAAGTGCAGATTCTTGGACCTCTCTCAAGCCTACTGAATCAGAAATTATGGATTTGAACAAGCCTCCGGGTGGTTCTGGTGCATGGTCAGATTTGAGAACCACTGGACTAAATAACAGATTTATTCAAAAACTGCCTCACTTATTTCCTGGTTTTCAGGCACGCTGGTAGGCTGATCCATTACCCAGAAGCAACCTTTATGGTGCTGCAAATGTCCAATAGCAGCCGCAAAAGCAAGCCCACTCGAAGTGGACTGAAACCAACCTATACACTCAAACAAGGAGAATCGGTATCTCCACAACCCTGTTCCTGCTTGCTAGAAAAACGCAGTTCTTTATTCTTGTCTCCTTTAGGAAACAAAAGCATTACGGCTTTCTCTATCGAAGTCACACACATCTTGCATTGGGTTTATTCCAAAGTACTTAACATACCTGGTTTTTATGAATGGGATCACTTTAGCGGTAAATTTCCTAGATGATTATCCCCAGAAATCGTCTGATGTCCTGAGCATTTGTCAGTAAGTGGTCACTTTTCTTCCCGGTTTTTATTTTTTGTTTGTTTTGTTTTGTTTTTATAGTGAGAAATCATGCCCTAGGGTGGGAAAGTGGCCATGCTGCAACCCCTTCTCCATTCTTCTCTTGGAATTTTGGACAGGTACACATGCATGTGCATGTGACCAGCATGATTTCCAGGCCACTGGGTCTGAGACTGGAACCGCATACCAGCCATGTGGGATCCAGCTGCCTTAACCTCCATGTCAGCTGGCAAGTGGTCATTTTTCCAACCTCTGTATTGAACTACTCTGTAATCATTCTTTTAATTTAGTTTTCATGTTTTTAGAAATTTAACTCTTGGATCCATATATAATTTACTTGCACATGAAAATTAAGGTAATGCATTCAATTTTTCCCCTCTAATCTCAACCAGTTTATCCTACACCATTTATAAATAACCCATCCTTGCTGATAAATTTAACAATGCCATTTTGGGAACCAGCAGTTAGCATAATGGCTATGTCACTGGACTCCCATGTAGTCGACCGCGGTTCACGTCCCGGACCCGGTAGCTTAAAACTCATGCCGGGCGCATGTGCGTGCGTGCCCAAGATCCCGAGAGGAAAATGGAGGAGAAGGGATTGCGGCGTGACCATCCCCTCTGGGGGGTGATTTCTTGCTTTCTGTCTGTCTCTCTCTGTCTGTCTGGCGAGCGCACATGCCCTATAGCGAAAAACTCTCAAAAAAAAAATTAACAATGCCATTTTAATAAAATGTTCAATTCCCATATGTGTTTGAATTCATTTTTTGGACTCTATTCTCTTACGTTGATCTCTTAGTTTACTCCTGCTTTAAAATTATACTGTATTAAACATATGCAGCCTTAAACAATATTTTAGTACCTGAGCTTATTATGATCATGATTATTATTTTTCCTTTTCAAATATTCTTCTGGCTCTAATCATGTGCTTATGCTACCAGATAAAATTTAGTTTTAATTTATCAAATTTTAAATAAAATTCTGTTGGTGATTCGATTTGAAACACAGTGAATTTAGAGATGGTGTTCAAAAATTGAAACTTCCCTATTAAGTGGTCTTCAAAAATGGAGAAAAGAGGGGAATTTTTTTTTCTCTTATTGAAATAATTCTTCTGACTTTTAATATAAATTTAAAGTTTTTCACACAGGACTCTAACACTATTATTACACTCATCCTTAAGTAATTATTTTGTTGCTATTTCTACTGTAAATGGCAAATTTTCTTCCATTAAATTCTCTAACTGGTTATGATTTGTAGTAGTGGTTGAAATTGGCATAAATTTTATAACCAGGTACTTCTTCCTTTCCAAATTTTGTATCATTTCTTTTATATATATATATATATATATATACACACACATTTCATATATATATATATATATATATACACACACACACATATACACACACGCACACACACACACACACACACACACACACATATATATTAGATTTTTGCCATACAGACTTGCACTCACCAGAAAGAGACAGAGAGGGAAAGTGAGAAATAAACCCTCAGGGGGATGGCCATGTTGTAATTCCATCTCCTCCATTCTCCTCTCAGGAATTTGGGCATGCACACACACATGCCTGGCATGATTTCAAGCCATTGGGTCCGGTTTTAAGTAATGACTTAATCATCTTCCAAAGGCTACATCTCTTAATACTGTCAGCATTGGAGATCAAGTTTCTTCACAAATTTCGGAGGGGACATCATCTTTCATACCACAGCAGAACAAAGATGAGGAAGAATCAGGGAATCATAATACTTCTAAAAGAAACTAATAAAGCTCCAACAATGTACTCTAAAGAAATGAAAACTTATGAAATGATCAAAAACAATTCAGAATAATTCTCTTAAAGAAGTTTAGTTAACTATTAGAATATATGGATAGATATTTTAATAAAAATTTGGCTAGCAATACATAAACAAAATAGGAATTTTGAAAAAAGAAAAAGGAACAAGAGGAGACCAGCAGATGGTGTAATGGTTATGCCACTGGACTCCCACATAGTCAACCATGGTTTGAGTCCCAGACCCTGCAGCTTAAAACTCATGCCAGGTGCATGTGTGTGCATTCCCAAAATTCCAAGAGAAGAATGGAGAAGGGATTGCGGCATGGCCACTGACCCTGGGGGATGACTTCTTGCTTTCTGTCTCTCTGTTTCTCTGTTTCTCCACTGAGCAAATGCTCCCTACAGCAAAAATCTCTCTCAAAAAGATATAGAAACAAAAGAAATCCTAGAGATGTAGAATACCATAACTGAGCTGAAAAATTCAGTAGGCAGCTTCAACAGCAGGTTTGATCAAGCAGAGGAGAGAAACCATGGACTTGAAGACATTACATTTAAACCTATCCAGCCAGAGGACAGAAAAGAATAAGGGAACCCTGGAGGAATTATGTGTCATCCTCAGGAGACCTCTCATTCACATAAGAGTTACTCAAGGAGAAAGAGAGAAAATGAGCCAGGAAGCATATTTAAAGAAATAATGGCTTAAAACTTCCCCAGTATAAGGAAACACGCCAACAGCCAGGTAGGAAATGCAGAGCTCTCCACGCAGATGCAATGCAGAGAGGAGTCCATCGTGAAGAATCCTCATCAAAATGCCAAAAATCAAAGGCAAAGAAAATATTCCGAGAGCAGAGTTTGACTCAACTGATGCATGTTGTTTCAATATCCAGGTGATAGAAAATGGAATACGCATTATTCACTAAAGGTGAGATAAGAGCTTTTACATCTAGCACATGGTCTCTATCTCAGTACTATTGACACTTGGGTGTAGAAAATTCTCAACCATTGCACTAACTGCACTGGTCCCAAACTTTATGTTTTTGATAATTATTTTTATTTTATTCTTTTTTTTAGTTTGTCCAGAGAGAGAGAGAGAGAAAGTAAAAAAGTAAGATGTCATGGGGCTCAAACTGCAGTCACCCATGTGGGAGCCCAGTGCCTTCACCGCCACGCCACCTGCTGGCCCTGGGGTTGGATAATTCTTGGTTGTTATGCCTTGTAGGGTGTTGAGCAGCATTGCTTGCCTCTACTCACCAGCTGCAAGTATGACCACCTAGACTTTCAGTTGCAACAACCAAGAATGTCTCCATAAATTACCAAATGTCCCCTGGGGACAAAACATTCCCTATGAAGAACCATTGAACCCACATCTTTCCCTTGGGCTTCCCATTCATCTATCCTCTGTTTCCTCCATGCAGAGGTCCCGGAGTGACTTGTGTGGCAGACACACTGCTTTGCCGCAGTTGAGAAAGTCTCTGCTTTGACTTCTAGAAACTTCCGTTGCTGATGACACCTTTCATATTTATGGCGGGAGATTTCATTCCTCCGTTTATGTCGACGCTTCCATATGTCCCTTGCTGGTGTGTCTTCTCTCTGCTTTTCATTAAGTTTATGAAAAAAAGATTTTGTATTCCTCTGCACTGTCACCTTTCCACAGCTGTCTCTGCTCCCTGTTCTAGCTCGGAGTTCTTTTCACTACTTGCCTGACAAAGAGATGTCAGCTTACAGTAAAATGATAATTAAATCTATAGTCAACGTTTATCAGATGGCATTAAACAGAGGAACCTGGAACAAGGAACATTGTTCTCTAAAGGGAGAAATATTTTTACATGAATATTTTGGTATTTGTTAATGTACTAGAGTTAATAGAGAGGTGTGGGAGGTGTGAATAGAAATCCAATTTATAGTGATTACTTCCAAATTAAGATTAGCGCAGAAACCTGTCTGGAGTGGGAGGGAAAGTCTGCTGCTCTGAAGAAGAGGTTTTAAAGGTGTGGGTGGAGAGAGTGAGGAGAGACTGAACGTAAACGTCAGGGAAGAGCTTGCAGGTCTTCTCTCGGTCAGCAGCATCAGTTCAGAAGGAGGCTCAGCCGCCAGCCCCGAGATGACCAGCGGAGGCCGTCCCTTAACCCTGACTTTAGCGACATCCTTTAAACGCATCCAGTCTTACAGGTTGCGAAGACCTTCTAAGCCTTTAGCAGTTTTAGTAAAAAGGGTAAATGCACATAATGACCTAATAATGGGGTTTATGATAAGATCTGTACCTACAGGAGAGACTTAAATAAGCTCTCTAAGTTGGATGAATGCTCATTTCATTCATAAATATTTATAGAGCACCTATTGTGTTTCAGATACTACCTAGGATATAAAATAAATGTCCCGTATTCTCTGCCATTAAAAGATTCACAGGCTACAGTAGAGGACAGAGGGAAAGCTCCAATTACGAAACAGTGTCCCCAGTCTCATGACAGAGCATTGATGGCAGTCCAAAGGAGGGGCACCCGATACTGTGTGAGAGACAGTGAGGGGAGTGAAATCAAGGAAGGCTTCCTGGAGGAATTAAAACTGAGCTGAATATAAATAGATGAGTAGGAGTTACTCTGGTGAAGGGGGGAAAGGTATTCCTGGCAAGGGCATAGAGACCAAAAACAGCTTGGTGGGTGCTGAAAAGACAAAAAGCAGTTTATTTTTATTGGGGCATGGAGTCTAGGGCATTCAGTGGTCGTGGAGGGCACTGCATGCTCTTTTACAACTCCTGGTATTTCATCATGTCAGTGATAAGGACTTGCCGACCAACCATGTTTGCTGAACCATCTGCTTCCCTTGGCTTCCGGAACTGGGGACACTTTCTGTTTTCTTTCTCGGTGGTTGGACTGCGATGCACCAAACCAAGACCTCGGCCAATCCCATAGGAAATACTGCAGCGGTACTGGCCCTCAAGGGTTTTCCTAAACTGGGACAAAAAACTAGAACTTTGTATTCCAGTTACGCCAGTCCACACATGTAGGCTGCACCAGCGAAAGGGAGAATGTTGAGCAAGGTGGTTTTCTTTAGCCAAAGACAATCACTGAGAAGAGGGACCCAGCTGGACACTGCTGGCTCAGCTCCATTCCCTGGAGCTGGAACAGTAAGCGCTTCTGTCCTGAAAGGGAAGGAAATCTAGCCGGTAAATGACATAGTCCACTACAGTCCACCCCTTGTCCATCCAAGTAGCTTGTAAACATTCTGAGAATGGCTCCTTCAAGATTCCGTTGGGTCTCCTTTCCTGTTGGGTCTCTTTTCCTGGCTTTGCTGTCGCAGCTGGCGTCAAGGTCATACTGGTCCTTATTATTGGGTTGTTGGAAGGGTCACGAAGCATTTTTGCGTAGAAAAATATGTCATGGTTTCGGACGACCCACTATCGCCTTCACCCATTATCCATTTGAAAGTCCCTTCACTCTGAGTGAGCGCCTCCTCTGACCTCGGAGGGGGACACCGTGGTCTGAGCCCCTGCATGTGATGCCACCGTCAAGCTGTGTCCCCAGCACATGGCTGTTTATCATCGTGACTGGACAAGGGAGTACTACGAGTTGTCCCAGTGGATCACTTTGGTGATGAATACATTTTTCTCTGCCCTCCCTTGGATGACAGCAGCCATATGTTCACCTAATCAGAGTCAATTACTACAGCTGGGATGGTGACTTGTTTTTCCCAGTCAGCACCAAGATCCCAAAGTGACCAGGCAGCAGCTCTAGTTTGAAATCTAATGAGACCCTTGTGATAGTCTTTGGTGGAATCATGCCCCCCACCCAGGGGTCAAGCTCTCTGAACTCACAGAGTCTGAGGCTGTGGGAACAGGAGGCAGACACTCCCCAAGTGGGTCACTGACAGTCACGTGATCAGACTCACTCCTTCCTCCATCCCTGAGTGCCCAGACCCATATCACACGCAAGCACGGAAGGCTTCTGAGCAGAGAAATGGCCATTCCAGTGCAGCAATGTCGAGGATGGGCTAGAAGAAAAGTATCTGAAACAGGAAGGCCAGTGAGGGGCCTGTGAGAACTGTCCAGGCAGGACATTATGTGGGCCTAATAATGGAGTATTATTAGAACCTGACATTTCCTGCAGTGGGAAAGCAAGCACTTGGCTTCCAATTAGTGTCTCTGGGTACCTCAGGAAGCATACTGCAGGTTAGGAGAGACATTTGTTAAGCTCTCCTTGCACTCATAGAGGCAAACCTATTATAGAAGCATTCCAAAAATAACTGAGCCAAACTGGTGAGCTGCAGCTTGGCTAATACGTCAGCTTGATCAGCACAGACACCGAAATATTGCCACTCCAGGAAGACAGACAGGTAGCTACAGTGCCTGCACCAGCTCCGCTCCCAGGGGGACCAGGGATTCTGCCCCAGCCTGGACCTCTGCTTATTCCTCTGTCCAGAGCTGTTTACCGTCATCGGCCAGGAATTCAAGGTATTGACACGTATAGCCGTCACTTGCTCTAGACCCTGCAACCCTGAAAACCAGACGTTTGTGCTACACTTTTTTGCAGCCCCTGGACCAGTCAAAACCATCAACTGGGTGATTATTTTAACTCGCTTCAAGTTAAATAAAAGGAGGTACTATTTTTTTTTTAAATGAAGCTCAGCAAATATTGAATGGAACTGAAAAATCTTGCAAATGAGATCACAAACTACCGGTGATGAACAATAATAACAATAATAATAATGACAAGTACCATTTATTGTGCCCCCCCCCCCACGGACCAAACACATTGCGAAAGGATGTATATATATTATCTTACGTAATCCTTTGAAAAACACTAGGAAGTACG
This sequence comes from Tupaia belangeri chinensis, assembly GCF_000334495.1. NCBI lineage: Eukaryota > Metazoa > Chordata > Mammalia > Scandentia > Tupaiidae > Tupaia > Tupaia belangeri. The sequence goes on along the minus strand of NW_006159539.1, from coordinate 2,598,246 downwards.
AATTATCTTGGCTTCCATTTTTCACATGAAGAAACTTTGGCACAAAGCGGTCAGGATCTCGCTCACAGCCACCCTGCTACTAAGCCGTAGTCTCATCTCTTAAAAAAAGGCTTAGGGAGATGCCACTATCTGCAAGATTCAGGGACATCTGTGACATCAGTGGCCCTGGGGTACTTTCAGACGAGGACTAGGAGCAAGCACGTGTTCACCAACAAGCCATGCAAGGGTAACCTCGTTTCTTTCCCGATTATTCATTCCACCCCAGCATCCCTGCAGACAGCCTTCATCAATGGCCGTGTGTTCCATATCCTGCCTCACGCCCCCAGCCTACTGCCCAACCTCCAGCCATATGCTCCTCTGAGAGTTTCACACTCCCTTTTACGTAGGCATTTATTTTCAAGGAATCTAAGGTGTTGTCTCAGTTTCTCTGTCATCCCTCCTCCACAGCTGCTGCCCTCTTCCTGCAAAACTTACACCATCTCGGCACCAGGTCAAGCTAAGCTGCCCCTGGGAATGCGAAGCTCGAAGCTCGGCTGCCTCTGGTCTGATCACGTGGAGCAGAACAGCCTCGCCCACACCCTTCGCCCTGTGCCTGGCCTCCAGGTCTCTGGACCTGCCCACCAGCAGGGCAGGTTAGTGCACACCGGCCTTGGCTTCCATGAGGAGGTGGAGCCCGGCTCCAACTGCTGGCTGTGTGACTCAGTCTGCACCTGCCTCTCTTGCCCCTCAGGGGTGGAAGAATGCTTTGGGGGAGGAAGCAATAAAGAGAAATGCAGCTAGGAGGGACTCCTACAACAAACAGTGAAAAAAACAAATAACCTGATTTTAAAATAGCCAAAGGACCTGCATAGACATTGCTGCAAAGAGGATGTATAAAAGACCAGAATGGATGTGAAGAGATACTCAACACCATTCATCGGCAGGGAAATGCAAGTCAAACCGCGATGAGATCACCTCAGACCTCTTGGGATGGCCACTGTGCAGAGACAGCAAACACACAGAAGCCCGTGGAAAATCACGAGTATGGTCAAGAATATGGAACTGCTCGTGAGAGTGGAAAACGGTAAACGGAATGGGGAACTCTTGAAAAATTACGAACAGAACTACCATATGATCCCACGATTCTACTCCTGAGCACTTATCCGACAGAACTGAAAACAGGCTCTCAGAGGTGTGTCTGCTTCTCCACTTCACTGCAGCATCGTTCGCAAGAGCCGAGAGGTGGAGAGAAACTCAATTCCGTGAAGGAATGAATGGATAAACAGCACGTGGAGGTCTGGCCCTGTAGCCTAATGGTTAAGGGAGCTGGAAGCCATGAGGACGACCGTGATTCAAATCCCAGGTCTAGAGGCTTGAAAAATGCTCTGGGCATGTGTGTAAGTGTTGCCCCAAATCCCAGCTGGATGGAGAAATGGCAGGGAAGGAATTGCAGCGTGTCCACATCCCATGGGGGGGGGGTGATTTCTCCCTCTCCTTTCTGTCTCTCTCTGGCCAGTGCACTGGCCTCTGGCAGATGAAAGAACCTTGTGGTATACACATAGAATGGGATGGTATCCATTTGTCAAAAAAACGAATGCTCCAGTCACTTACGGGACATCAGTGGCGAAGGCAAGCTGGGGTTCAAGACCAGTCTGCCCAACTCACCCACTGGGACACCTGCTACATGCAGGCATGAATGGAGTCTGCGGAAGCTGCCTGGAGAAGAAAAGTGCTCCCAGACGTCCCTCCCCCAGAGGAAAGGCCCTGTGTCTAGACAGCATTCCTCAGAAGCTCTAACTGGTGGTTTTTGATTTCAGGTCTCGCTCAGCAATTCTTTGAGGATGTGTAAAGGTCTCTTTAGGACTTGCCTAAAGACGTGGTTTGCGGATTCCAGATCAAGTAAGGTTAGGAAAGGAGCTTAAATAAGACACACTTTTAGGGTTAAAACAATCGCTTGTTGCCATGACAACTCTGGGGGTCATTGAAGAGGAAGCACTTGGGGCCGGGAGGGCTCCTGTAGGTCCTGGAGCGGCTGGAACCACAGGCCACAGGAGAAGGGGAGGAGAGAACGGATAGAAGAATGAGTCAGGGAGGCAGAGGTTGCCGAGGCACCCGCCCTCCAGAACGCCGAGTGAAAGTGACTAGACATAGGCGGCACACTCAGGAAATAGCCGAGCTCTCCGGACCAGTCACGTCTGCAGAAAGGGTTAAGAAAATCTCCTGAAGCACAGATGAGTCAGGAGGCCCTCCTACAGGCCCCCAGAGCTGCTGACCTCCTAGAACCGGGAGGATAGGACAGGAAGCAGAAACTGGCATTCGAGCTCTCTCTCGGGTAGGTGCACCATCCCAGAAGGGCCCATGGGAGAAAGCGGGAAAGGAGTGACAGGGACAGGAAGAGAAGATGGAGCAGCCTATCACAGTCAAGGCAGGCCCTCTCCGCCTGGAGCCCCCGGGTACATTCAAGGAAGCCAGGCCCAGTCTGGCTCCCAGAGCCTTAAGACTGTTGGCCTCACAGTCACCTGTGTCGTGAGCGGAGGTGACGCAAGATTTTGAACCCAGGTCATAGGAAAAGGCTTTCCTGAGATATTTCGGCATTTTTCAACATCCCTTCCCAATTCAGGCCCTTCCGATGATCGCAAAGACCCATATCTGTCTGTCTATCTATCTTTCTTCCTTTTGCTATAGATCACATGCATTTGCTAGCAGGAGAGAGGGAGAGAGAGAAAGTAAGAAATGAGTCCCCGGGGGAGATGGCCATGCTGTAATCCCTTCTCCTCCTTCTCCTCTCAGGGTATTTTTGCTCACATGCACATGTACCCTGAGTGTTTTTCAAGCCTCCTGTCCAGGATTTGAACCCACGGCCAGTCATGTGGGATCCAGGTGCCTTAACCTCCATGCCACCTGCTGGCCAATGACCCGGGTCTTATGCTTATCAGCAGGACTCTTTATCAGGAGGGGTGAGCAAAATGAGCCTGCAGTGGTCATTTGCCACCCACTGCCCCCATTCAGAAGGATTTGTCTGCTGGAGCCTCTTAGATGCTCGGGGCTTCTGCTCCTGGGCAATCAGCCCAGACGTTTCCTGAACACTGTGGGCTCTGCAGGAGCAAGAGACCCACCCAGAAGATACACCCACAGATCAGGGGAGTTAACTCCATGCCCCCTGCTGGCCCTCAAGCCTAGTGTTTTATAGAGAGGAGCTGGGTGCCTACAGAGTGATGGACGGTCTCATGGTGGAAGGCCATCTCACCAAGGTCGGCTGACCTCTTGCTGTGTGCCCTGTTATGTGTCTATGCCCCACTGTGCAGGACCTGTGGGGAAGGCCTGGAAACAGCAGCATGCCCACATACACGATGCTTTCAGTGCAAGGCCAGTCTGTGGTCAGTGCCCTCCTCTGAGCTCACACAGTCCCAGAGCAAGTCTCTTCCATAGTGCGTATCACACCATGTGGTCACTGGCTGCTCCTGAGACATCACTCACCCCGAACTGTACGTCTTGATGGCAGGGGAAGAGGCTTTCTTACTCATTCCTCTCTCCCTCAGCACCCAGCAAGAATGCAGGTCCTAGCAGCTGCCCAGGGAGTATGTCTTGATGAATGGCTGGATGGATAAAGGGATGACAGGTTGGGTGTGTGGGTAAGTGGATGGATGGAAGAATGAATGGGTGAATGCTATTTCCTTTAGAGAATAAGCATCATTTCCCCCTCTTATTCCTATTACACAAAGGGGCGCAGGCTCTAAACTGAGGCCTCGGAGAACAGGAGACACCTTTGCTAAGAAATATTTGTGATCTTCAGTGTGCGATTAAGCTAACGACTGATGCACTGTGCCCTCCAGAAGGATCACAAACACAAAGCTCTGAGTGTCCACCCTCTAGTGTCCAACCGCTAGACTGCATCTCTGATTTTTACCTTCTGCAAACACAGCTGTTTTCAAGAAAGGTTGGACAGGGCCTTCTAAATTAGGGACACAAGAGATTCAGCTTGAGGTGACTTCACTTTTTTGCCCCTGGAGAGAAAGACACTGACTCTGCCCATCCTGTGTGTCTCCAGCAGAGAGTTTTGGGTGGCATCTCTGGTGTCACCCTGCAGGGCGATTGCTCTACCGATGTGTCTGCTTTTGCGAAATACAGCTTCATGGTCATTTTCAAAAGCTTGATATAGAAAAGTTGACTGAATTCAAAATCCAGCCACATTATCCCAAGAGACTCAACGTTACACGTGCCAAAGGAAGAAAAGGAAGGGCTGTTTGATGCCTTCGTGTAATTTAAAGTAATGAGCATTGTTCTTCAGTGTTTGTATTGTTTACTTGGGTGGAAAATTTTCTAGTGGGTATGTATTGAGTGTAAATATCTTGGTCAAGAGTTGCATGTAGCCATTTCACACATAACACCTGACTTTTGTTTTGTTTGTTTTGGTTTTTGCCACACTGTATATATTTGCTGAGAGAAACAAGAAACCATTGCCCTGGGGAAGATAGCCACGTCACAATCCCTTCTCCTCTATTATCCTCTTGGGATGGATTTTGGGCATGTACACACACACACACACACACACACACACACACACACACAGTATAATTTTCAAGTTGTCAGGTTCAGGATTCAAATCATGGTTGGCTATATGAGAATCCAGTGCCTTAACCACCCTGCCATCGGCTGGCCCAGGAAAACCTGATTATTACTACATTTTTTAAAGAACAGATAGATGCAAACTCAATTTTCTCATGAAGAAGTTTGCAATTATTTTATGTGTAAGTTTACATCCATATTCAATATTTAGTACTTTCTGTAATGTTTTACATTTTTATTTATTTAATTCATGAGAGAAAGACAGAGCATGAGAGAAAGGCAGGTACCCTCAACAGGGTCTCAAGCCCTAGCCCTTCCCCCTCCCCACCCTCTTAACCAGCCATGATCACAAGCACCCAGCGTGTATAGGGAGACCCAGGAACTGAACCCCCATCGTCCATACGGCTTCCAGAATCACAGAGGGTGATGCCACTGCTGCACCACCACGACTAGATCCTCTAATATTTTATACTATCCGGATTCCATACTACAGAGAAGATCGTAACAGATCTTATTCACCAAGCCCCACAGATGTCCCCAAAGCCCTGTCAGTTTGCCCCCATGAGCAAAGAACATGTTATTTTCCATACGTGTCATGCTAGAGTGTTGCCTATTTCAACTCAGAACTGCTCAAATTCTTAAAATTCTAGTTAAAATTATTGTGTCATCAGAAAAGTCATGACACATTTCTGCATAGAAAAGCATAGAAAAATACGTCATGACTTTTCCAACAACCCAATACAACATTCTGCATCAGTTCTGATTTTAACTCAAAGCTCTTTAATTATTAATAGGGGAAAAAATAATCAGAGGGCAGGCTCTGGGAAACGTGTAAAACTTGGCTGCCAAGGTTACTGCGTGGCAGATCACATTTTCCAAGGGTACCTACAACAGTATCTTCTGCATGATCTTACTCTGTGATTTGGGCATTTTCCCATCCTGAGATGGGGTCTGTGTTTCCTTTTCTTAAATCTGGGTATGTATAGAAGATGTGCCTCAGAGTCAGAGTATAGAAAGTAATACTTATTCTCCTGGTACTCCTAGTCTACCCGTTCTGAGGACTCAGCCGCCATGCTGTGAGGAAGCCCAAGCAGCCCCATGTTGAGGTCCTGTGTGCCCCAAATGATAACTACCCCCAACTTGCCCACTGTGTGAATGAGACATCTTGCAAGTTCCTCCTTTAACCCCTTGTGGAGCTCCCTAGCTGACATGGCACAGAGTAGGGACAAATTAGTCCTACCAAGCCCTGTCTGACTTGAAACGTCATGAACAAAGTGAATGACTCAAGCCACTACATTTTACAATGGTGAGTTACTTAGAAATAGATAGTTGGGACAACAGAGAAACAAAAAAGTCAGCTACAATACATCAAAAAAGGATAAACTATTGATAACATAAACCAGCAAAGCAGTTGTACCTTAATACCCAAGGGGGATGACTCTAGGACACCACAAATCTCACAATTCTCATATGCACAAGTGTCCCATAGAAAATGGCATAATATTTGCATGTAATCTATGTATAGTCTCCTGTGTACTTTTTTTTTTGTTTTTTGTACTATAGGGTGCATGCACTCATTAGAAAGAAATAGAAAGAGAGAAAATGAGAAATCACCTCCCAGGAGAGATGGCCACACTACAATCCCTTCTCCTCTCTGGATTTCGGACATGCATACACACCCACCCAGGACTGGGACTTGAACAGTGCTGTCGGTTGTGTGGGACCCAGAGCCTTAACCTCCATGCCACCTGATGGTCCCCTCCTGTACATTTTAAGTCATTGCTAAATTACTTAGAATACCTACTACAATATAATTGTTATGTAACAGTTGTCATACTGGACTGTTCTACTGTATTGGTCTTTTCTTTATATTATTATTTTTATATTATTTTTTTTACATTTTTGCCAGAGAGTGTATGCACTCACTAGAGAGACAGAGACAGAAAGAGAGAAGGGAAGTTAGAAAGCACCTTCCCCTGTGGGAACGGTCATGACACGACTCTTCTCTGCCATCTTTCCCTCTTTTTAGGATCTTGGGCATGCATGCACATGTGCCCAGAGAATTTTCCAAGCCACCAGGTTCAGAACTCAAAACACAGTCAGCCCTGTGGGGTCCAGCCGTCTTCACCAACCACCCCATCCACTGGCCCAATTTGTATTAGGTTTCATTGTTGCAGTGCTATTGTTTTTGTTTTGTTTTCTTTTGTTTTCCCCCTAAATGCTTTCAATCCACAGTTGGTTAAATCCCTGGATGTGAAACCCACAGATATGGAGAGCTGACTATACTTATTTAAAAAATCTTTTAAAAATATACACGCTCTTAAATTCAACCATGCCACTTTTGGGGAATTCAATCCTAAGGAACAGATTAAAGATGCCCTAAGATTACACTACAAATTTATTCTTCAAAACAGCAAAAAGCTAAAAACAACCTCAATGTTCAATAGTGAAGTGGGTAATTTGTTTATAGTATGTCTAAATTGCTTGGTCTGAAACTTCCATCTTTAGAATCACCTGGAAATGTTTTGAAAGTAAATAAATAAATAGTCCTTCTCCTCCCCCCAGTTTCTTATCAATAATTACTAAGGTTTTTTCCAGTTTGGGGCCATTACACATAGTCATAGAATACATTATACTTCTATCAATGAGTAGTATCATTTTTGTTTTTGTAAGATACATTCCCCAAAATGGATTAGCTGCATCAAAGGTATAAGTTTGATTATAATTGAGCATTTTCAAAATAATGGCGGAATTTACATTTGTTTTTCTTCTTCGTTTAATTTGCCAGAGGGTGTGCGTGCTCTCTGGAAAGAGACGGAGGTGGGAGACCATTTGTCCCTGGGAAATGGTCTGAACACAATCTCTTCTTCCCCATTTCTCCTTTCAGGATTTTGGGCACACTTGCACACGCATCTGGTGTGTCTTTCAAACTGCTGAGTATAGGCCTCTAACTACACAGTTGACCAGGTGGGATCCAACTATCTTAACACCCGGGCCACAGAGCTGGTCCTGCAACTTCCATTTCTATGGGAAACAAATGACTTCCCATTCCTCCACTTCCTTAACAGCCCCGGGTATAGCTGATTGCTTAGATTTTTGTCAATGTGATATACGAACATTGACTTAATTTGCATTTCCCTGATTATTACTGTTCTTGTGTAACAAGAAAAACCAAGCAATTTTTTAACCCTGTTTTTTTTTTTTTTTTTAATCTATTAGTGCTATTTTTGTGACTTCTACTACTAATGTATACTTGTTTTGGGACCAGCAATTGGCGTAATGGCTATGTCACTGGACTCCCATGTATTCGATTGTGGTTTGAGTCCCAGACCCAGTGACTTAAACTCATGCCGGGCATGTATGTGAGCATGCCCAAGATATTGAGACAAGAATGAAGGAAAAGGGATTGCGGCGTGGCCATCCCCCCTGGGGGGGGGGGGGGGGTGATTTCTCTCTTTCTGTCTGTCTCTCTCTGTCTTTCGGCAAGCACATGTGCCCTATACAGAAAACCTCTCCTGCCCCCCGCCCCCCCCAAAAAAAGAGTTAACTGATGGTTGGGGTATCTGTAACTTCTGCAATCTGTAACTATTGTAACAAATATGGCAATCTGTAAGTATTGTAACAAGTACGCTGAAAATAAGCCTGTTTGCTTAGCAGAGGAAACTTAAGTCACTTGTTTTAGACAATGGTAACAAAAATTGCAACCGGACTGGGATCCTAGGCAAGAAATCTTAAGAGAAGGGAAATGTTGGCTCCAAGGACACAGTGTAACAGGTTAAATTGAGAAAACTGTAACAATGTTATCATCCCCATAATAGCTACACACAGTTGTTTAGATTGTTTTGTTAAACAGTGTCATTTAAAAAAATATGTTGTAGCTTCCCTTAATCTGTCAATGTATGTCACAAGTCTGAGTCAACAGATTCAATGTAGCCATTAGAAGCAAAACAGAGTCATAAACGCCTTGTGAAAGGAAAAGGTGCATGGAACAATTTGGGGGAAATGATGAGGGTAAGAGTAACACGGAACTAGCTAAATTTATACTACAGGTAATAATTGAGAAATGTAACGCTATATACTGTGCTAGAAATTTCTGTTCTGGGATTTGGTTGTGAGGTCGTTAGCTCTTGGCCATTCCCTGGGCTCAAACACAGCTAAATAAACTCCGTTTCTCCCTCTTTGCTTCAGTTATTTACAGAAACAGCCTCTGGATTTTAGCTGGGACCATTTGGGTTTGTTTTCCATATACACTTCCTCTCCCAGGAATTTCCTCTTCATGTCCTTTACTCATTCTCTTCCCCTTCTGGGCCTTTTCTCATCAATTTGTAGGAGTTCGTTTCTTCGGGGTTTGCCTTCTGGCAGGCCCATGCTACCCAGTATGGCAGCCACCAACCACTCAGCCATCAACCACTCACACCTCAACTAAGAAATTAAACAAAACTTAAAATTCATTTCCTCTGGGGACCAGCACATGGCATAACGGTTGCATCACTAGACTCCCATGTCGTTGACCACAGTTTGAGTCCCAGACCCAGTGGCTTCACATTCACACTGAGTGTGTATACCTACGTGCTCAAGATCCTGAGAGGAGGGAACCAGCAGTTAGCGTAATGGCTATGTCACTGGACTATGTCTCTCTCTGTCTGTCTGGCGAGCGCACGCGCCCTACAGTGAAAATCTCTGGAGAGGTTTTCGCTATAGGGCGCGTGCGCTCGCCAGACAGACAGAGAGACAGAAAGCGAGAAATCACCCCCCAGAGGGGATGGTCACGCCACAATCCCTTCTCCTCTCGGGATCTTGGGCACGCACGCACACGCGCCTGGCGTGAGTTTTAAGCCACCGGGTCCAGAACGCGAATCGCGGTCGACCATGTGGGAGTCCAGCGACATAGCCATTATGCTAACTGCTGGTTCCCTCCTGTTGGGATTCTGAGCACATAGCCACGTGGCTCCTTTTTTCAAGCCCGGAACTCCACCACCTTAACCACTGTGCCACCTGCTGACTCGAATGCCATCGTGACTTTTAAAAAATGTCAGTGTAACCGATTGGTAAGAGCATGGACTTCTGAAAAATCCCAGCTCTGTTACTAGGGCCGTGGCAACCTACGGCAAGTCCCTGCACCCCTCTCTGCCTCGGTTTCCGCGTGAGTACCAGGGAGAGGCCCCGGAGAGGACGCCCTTCGTCCTGTCACTTGGAGGACTGAGCAAGTTCACGTCTGCATCTCTGTGCGGAACACTGCCTGGCACATCACAAGAGCTCTGCACATACTGATGTGATCGCCCGGTAATTCTGTCTGGGTGCGATGTGAGCGTGCACAGCTGGGAACGAGAAGAGTTGCGCTTGAGGTCTTTCTCCGCCTTTTCCACCAAAGAGGTTTTTGAGCGAGCCCTGTAGCTTATCTGAGCTCGGTCTTCTGGTCCACTTCATGGAAATAATGGTTGCTGCCTTTGGTTGTTGCAGGAATCCAACGTGTTGCTGGTGCCAGAATGCTGAAAAGCAAGAGGCAATGTTGGCTGTTGTCACTGGGGTTGTCATTGTGATTATCCTTTGGGTCATCAGAATCCCTGGCCTTGTGGGGCCCTGGAAAGAGCACGAGGCCCGCTCGTTCCATCAGTGACATATAGTACTCTGTGGCTCACACTGCCCTGAGAACTAGTTATGTGGAGGTGAGTATGCTGGAGACCCTGGCCTCCAGAAGCTCGCATTCTCTTCCTCGTGGCAGCCGGATAAACACAGGCATTGCAGCGGAGGGAGGCAAGCGCTGCAGTAGAGGACACAGTGCACAGGTGGGCCTGGCCGGCAGGGCAAGGAAGGCTTCTTATCTGACCAGAGGCCTGCCTGTCGCCTCTCACTAGTAGCCGGGGCAGCCGGGGTGTCCTAGGCCGGGGCAGATCTCTCTGTGAGCCTTGGTTTCCGCATCTGTAAACTGGTTAAAGATGGATACAACAAAAAAACGTGCAAACAGCCTGTGGCCGAGGAACTGACGGGTGTCGCTTTATGTGTCTCTCCTAACCGTGGATGTCAGCCGCAGAAGTGGGATGGGATGTCGCAATCCATTCAAACCAAGAAGTTCACGAGAAGGTTGCCGGTGGGGAGGGGGAGGTGAAGGGCCCCGATCTGAGCTGTTTGGCTCTTCTTTCAGGATGAAGGGGATTTCCTGGACCTGGCTTTGCTGTCCCTCATTCCCTTCATAACCATGTGGCTCTTCCCCCATCCATAAAGATGAAGACATTCTTTGGTGGGGATTTAATGTCGGGGCTGCGTGCCTGGCCCCTGAGGACGCCTGCACATCCTCCTGCTTTTGAGCCTCACCCTGCCTGGCTTTCTGCTCTCCAGACAAGCCTGCATTCCCCTTAATGCCCCTGGAATTGCTTACTCACACCGAAATCCGCTGCCTCAGGGGTTTGCAGCCAGAAGTAAGCCTTCTTTTCATGAGCAATCAGGCGGGAGCCTGGAGCAGAAAGGGCAAGGGGGGCTTGCATGCCCGGCTGGGTCTCTGTAGACACTGGATCACGCGAGGCCTCCCCTCTCCCTGACCCTGAGCAGTGAGCCCTACCGGGAGGCGCCCAGGCCCACAAGGAAGTTGCTCGGTGACATGCAGGGCATCTACAGCTCCATTATGCGAATGGGGAAACTGAGGTCAGTCACAACACCAGATCTACTCGTGCCAACATCTGGTTTGGAACATCTCCTGAATCCTCACCCCGAGCTCACCGCCTTTTAGCTGTGGCACCTTTAGGGGTTCGAGGAGCCCTGCCAGGGGCCCTTGCAGTGTGCCTGACAGAGTCGACACAGAAGGGGAATACACTCGGAGGAGTAGGTCCAGGGTGGGACGCATCCCCTCTTCTGGAGGACAAATTCACAAGCTTCAGTCTGGGGGCTGTGGGGGTTGTTATCGGGTCTGCACATCTGGGACTCTTACTCAGCCAGCATCAGCTGCAAGCCTCCCGCATGCCAAGCATCAGGCCAGGGGCTTGGGACTCAGGGTGAGTAACCAGCCAAGCCCACTGTGCTCTGCCAACCCCTGCAGGGCAGGAGTAGAGGGAGCAGGGGCCTCGCCCTGGAAAGATGGGCTCTGCTGACCCCACTTCTAGGCCCTGAGGCCCCAGGCAGGTGGCCTGTACTAGGTGGCAGATTCTTCATCTGTAAAAGATGTGTGGTGGGACCAGTAGATGGCATAATGGTTACATCACTGGGCTTGCACATAGTTGACTGCAGTTCAAGACCTAGACCCGGCAATTTAAAACATATCGAGTGCGTGTGTGTGCACGCCCAAAATCCCGAGAGGAGAACAGATTGTGGCATGGCCATCTCCCCTGAGAGATGATTCCTTTCTGTCTCTCTGGGGAGTGGTGAGTGCACACACCCTATAGCAAAAACCCCTTAAAAAAATAAAGGCACATAGCCCTGAAGTCTGCCTCCCAGGACTGCTGGTAGGTCAGTGATGTGTCGGAGGTGAAAAGGTCCCTCTCTTCTCTGGGGCTGATGCCGCATCTGCACACTGAGGTCTGACTCCAACATATGAGGAGGTCTTTGAGACGTTTGCAGAAAATGCATCTCGTGGAAACAATTATGTATGGAGTTCAAAAACATTTGCACCAAAATTATTAATTGGTACTTTAATTTCATCTTTCCATGAACTTTTTTTTCCCTCCCATTCACCTTTTGGGGCCTTGGGCACACACATGCACCCAGCGTTAGTTGTGAGCTGCTGGGTCTGGGACTCGAACCGTAATTGGCCATACGGGAGTCCAGCATCTTAACCACTACGTCACCTGCTGAGCCCTTTCCATGATTGTTTGAACATTTTCCCCCTGTATTCATCATGGACCTCATGCACAAACACACACACAAGAGAGAGAGACGGGGACAGAGACAGATGAGCACCTTCGCCAGGTCCCCTTTCTCCCGTCATTCAGCCTGTGGGATCCCAGACACTTGTGTGTGATCCTGGCGTGTTGCAGACTGACCAAGGATCTGGTTTCTCTTGAGCAGGACATGATTAATAAAACACAGGCCCAGGCCTCCACACATTTTTGAAGTCTCCTTATATCCCAAGGTCTGCTCTGGGTAGCATGGCGCAGTGGTTGAGCACTTTGTCTTCAGAATCTAACAGTCCCAAGTTCAGATCTCAGCTGTGCCACCTACCGTGTGAACCCCAGTATTCCCAACTGTCAACTCGGAGTGACAAAGGAAGTACCCAGCTCTGGGTGTGATCATTAAATGTACTCATTAAAATGAGAAAGCAGAGGGTCTTCGGACAGGAGGAGTAAATTTGAGAACTCTGCTGCACATACAACAAGGTGACGAGAGTTAGCAAAGGCCTATTTCGTGAGCGAAAAATGTAAAGAGAAAGGATGTTACGTGCTCTTTCTACAAAAATTGTAACTACGTGAGAGAACGCATTTGTTAAGTAGATAGATTGAGCCAACCCATAAGGTATACATACCTCAAAACATCATGTCGTAAGTGATTAAAACTCACAACGCCATGTTGACTACGTTTTTTTTTTTTTAAGTTTTTACCATAGAGCGTGGGTGCTTGCCAGAGAGCGACAGAGAGGGAGAGCCACCGATCATCTCCCGGGGAGGATGGCCATGCACAACCCCTACCCCTCCATTCTCCTCTTGGGATTTTGGGCACGCACGCACACACACCCAGCATGATTTTCAAGCCCCTGGGTCTGGGACTCGAACTGTGATTGGCTAAGTGAGAATCCAGTGCCTTAACCACTATATCACCTGCTGGCCCCCTGAAATTTTTTTAATTAAAAAATTGTGTTGAAAAGTAAAAAGGTAAAAGTAGCTGGCACAGTGGTTTAAGGCTGCTGGACTCCCACATAGCTGACTGTAGTTCAAGTCCCAGGCCTGGCTACTTGCTTTCTTACTTTCTCTCTCTTTCTTTCTCTCTCTGGTGAGTGTGTGTATTCTATAGCAAACTTTTCAAAGTAATAATAGCAATAAATAAATTTTAAAAGAAGGTTTTGTATAGAGATGTTCCTGTACAAACAGGAATATGAATAAATAGGAGCTACACTTTTAATCGTTAATCTTATAAGGATAACACAAGATATTTTTTTACTTTCCACATGGATGTCTTTGGACCATCGGAAAAAAATTAAAAACACATGCTGCACAAAGACTTATGAGGAACTATGAAAACAAAAGGAAACATTTGGAGAACCACCTGCAAAAACATATGTTCTGTTTTCGTGGTAGTTCCGAGCCTAGCAGTGTCTCTCCAGGTGACCACGAGGTCCAACGTCTGCAACATGAGAAGACAGAAAACTCTCAGTCCCCTAGTTCATGGCACCTTCACTCTCCGGCCAGCCACTACCTGGTCTCTCTCTGTCCAAAGGAGGCGGCTGACTCTCCGGGCTGGGACTCTCTGCTCCTCCCAGCTGCCTCTGCCCATCCGTCTCATGGTCTCCTGAGTGTCTTGGGCAGGTGCTGCGCTTCCTTCAGTAGCTACAGCCTTAGGAAATCACTCTGGGGTGGGCCAGCCCCATAGCACAATGGTTAAGCCCTATACACAGTGGAGCTGAATCCCACATGGCCAGCCACAGTTCAAATCCCACCCTGGCAGTTTGAACAAACACACTGGGCTTATGTGCATGCCCAAATCCTACTGTGATGCATAAACAGAGGAAAAAGGGTGGCAACATGACCACATCCCATGGGGGGGTGGGGGGTGTTTTCTCCCTCTCTGTTGCTCTCTCTCTCTCTCTCTCTCTGGCAAGGGCACACATCTTTTGGCAATTAAACAAATAAACAAACAACAACAACAAAACATTCTAATGCCTCGGCCACCTCTTAGAGTGGAAGGGCTCTGGAGGGGCATTCACTCCCTCATTGTCCTCAGGTTCTAATTAAAGGGAAACTGAGCTATCATACAGGTTCAAGACTTCACTAGGGCCATGGGCAGACTTGGTGGCACGGTGAGAGCGTGCTGCTCAAATGAAGCTGGATCCCCCGGCGAGGGTGGGCTCAGTGCCCTGGCTGACCCGTACAGGCTGAGCATGGAGGTCCGTGATCCTGCCCAGCTGGGACAGCTGGGGGGTGGGAGGGACTGTGTCATGAGACCCTCTTGAGAATATTTCTCCCTCTCTTTCTCACTGCAGAGAAATAAACTTAAAGAAAAAGACTTATCCAGGGTCATAACATTTGGGGGTTCAGCCCAGGCTAAAAGATGGGCACCAGACTCCCAAATTCGTCAGCTGCCATTACAGCTCGATGTTTGGATCCTCATCTGGACACTGGGCACAGCTGGGGCTGATTAAACCGGAACCTCGGGGGGTAAGACCCAGGCATTGCTATCAGATCGCCGAGTTTGTACAGCACTGCTTCGGAGAAGACCCCACGGAACAAACACGTTCATGCCCTGTTCGCACCGCTCTCAGCCCACTCTGCCCAGGTCGCAGCCCGGAGGTGATGATGGAATTGGCAGCGCGCCGGGGTCACTCAAAACTCCTGTGCGGTGGCAATGGACGACGAAGGCTGAGAACTCGTGCTTAATCGAACTCCAAGTCATATTCGCTCTTTCAGGACAATCACAGTACTCACATGTAACGGCGACAGGATACCTGTTCGGTTGGGACGCAGTCCATTACCTGTTCATCGGACCCACAGTCCAGGAAATAGAAGCCTTTGTAGTGACAGGGATTTTTAATATGTGGTTTTCTGTCTTTGCAAACAGGGGTTTTTGCCTTAGACTTGCTCATGTGTCACCTGATTACTGCCGCTCGCCAATTCAACAGAAATGTACTGAGTTCGATTTGGGATCAGCAATGATGAGTTATAAAGGAGCATTCTGAATCCACAACATAACAAATAACCACCTTTAATATAACAGAAGGACTGTAAGCTTAGTTAGAGCCACGGAATGTTCTGTCTTAACACATGGTTCCTATAAACTGAAAAAGACAAAGGCATTTTAATAAGGATCTGTCATTTGCAGGAAAGAAAAACGTCTGGGGTAGAACTTTCACTCAAGTCAGATGGAAATTCCTGTCTCACTTTTTTCCCCCTTAAGTAGTAGTATCTCAAATGCCAAAGTCCTTTAGCCCTCAGGAATAAGCCCCCGTCCCCCCACAACAACCCAAGCACTGTTCTCGTGGGAAGACCCTGAGCCCAGTGGCAGAGAGCACGTTTTGAATCAGCGAAGTAAAAGTCTCACTGAGGGTGAAACACAAAGGCGGCCCCAGCAGCCTCGGGCAGGGGCACAGCCTGGGCCTCCTCCTCCGAGTCTCCACTGTCCCAGGGCACCGAGACACACCCCGGACTCTCCCCGGCTGGCTGGCACCGGGGACTCACCTGGTTCCCAGAGGCAGCGAGTGCCAGTCACCCACCCTTATCAGTTCTCCGTCCAACACTCAGAGTCACAAAGCTGGGCTGGAAAAGTGATAAGGGGATGTGGCCGGCGGGCAAGGCAGTTCTGGTGGCGCTTTGCAGGATGACAGCTGACATCGGACTTCCCTCCGAGCCCTCCACCCGACCCTCTCTGCAGCCTCCCCCACCTCCGAAGCCTCTTCAGTCCCTTGTGCTTGGCTCTGGCCTCTAACACCTGCAGAGGCACTTACATTTCTTACACTGAAACCGAGATGCGCATCATTTACAAATAAAACTGGAAGGAAGGAAGGAAGAAGAAAAGACAAGGCAAGGCAAGGCAAGGGAAAGGGGAGGGAAGGGAAGGGAAGGGAAGGGAAAGGAGGGGAGAGGAGGGGAGGGGAGAGGAGAGGAGGGGAGGGAAGGGGAAGAGGGAAGAAAAAAATTAAGACATGAAGCCCTGAACAGCTATGGGGAAAAAAAATGAATTCTTTACATTAAAAAAAAGTTCAAAATAAAAACTAACTTAAAATTTTAAATGAATAAATAAGCCAAAGTTAGCAAAGTCTTTACCCAGTGGTTCCCGTGGATCTGAGGCCGGGAGCCCAGCAAGTCCTGCTCCTCCCCGGGGCTCTCTGGCTAAACCCACACCCACATGCCATTCATAAAGTCCCCACGGCAAGTCTCCTCCTCCAGCCAGGATTGGTCCAGCAGAGGGGCCGCTCCCAGGCCAGGACCCATCAGCAGCAAGTCTTCTTGGGCTGGATGTGGCCGCTGTGCTGCGTGGCCTTGATGGGATTAGGTCAGGGTGGAGTTTGGGTCTAATGGTAAGTGAATTCTCACGTCCCCAAGCTCACTGCCCCATCATGTCAATCTTCGCTCTTGACTGTTGGACCTTCCACCCTGATTCATACACAGATACTGAAACCAAAAAAAACTATTGACATAGCTTCCATTGTGGAGATCTTAACACGATTCGGTATCTTCAGATGACCAAAGATCACGCGCCCAGGTTTCAGAACTGGATTCCTCTACAATACTGCTTTGTGAGAACATCATCAACTCTGGATCCCATCTGCTTGATTGACACTTCCTGACTGTATGACTTCAAGCAAATTACCAAATCTCTCTGAGCCTTGGTTCCCTGATCAATACAACAGAGACGGCACCGCCCAGCTCCCAGGATGGCTGCAAGAGTTGTGAGCAATAGAAGGAAAGAGTTCCTGCTCAGACCCAGAGCCAAACCCCAGCTCAGATACTTCCTGCTTACGTGAACTTCATTATTCTCTTAAACTTTCCAAACGTCAGTGTCTTATTCTGCAAAATAGCCACCTCAAAAGCTCGTTCCGAGGACTAATCATACAGTTAAAGATTGAAAGCATGATCTTTGTAGAGGAGCGGGTCTGGCTTGTGTAAGTCACTTGGCCTCTCAGAGCCCCACCTCCCATGTCGGCGAAATGGCTGTGACAACCCAACCTTACCGGGTCGAGCTACGAGAAGCCGTAGCACAGAGACTTTAACAGATGATGTCATTAACACAGTAAGACCACGACAGAGACCTTGCCGTAGGGCATGCTCACCAGGCAGCAGCTGTTACGACGAATGTTCCATGAGGCACGTTGCTTGGAGCACACGGATGTGGGTTCCTGGAGGTCAGGCCAGTCAAGTCTCATGAGCGATCTTCTACTCTTCTGCATCCTGTAGAGAAGGTACTGATTACCAACAAATGACTTTGTAAACCAGCTCCTTAATCAGAATTAAGCCCCACACAGCCCGGGCCCTCTGACTCTAGAAGGTGAAGGGTCAAGAGTCCAGGGCCCAGTGGAATCAGGGACTCTGGCCCCCTGGAACAGATAAGCCAGTCCCAGGCTACAAGGCAATGAATGCTTTGGTGTTGAAGAGGTCCAGCTGTGTGGGAGGAAGGAAGACCCTGACCCGGCATGGATGGTCTGAGCTCACTGCTGTGTCCCTACAGCTGACCTCTTGCAGAAGCTGGAGCTGTACAGCTATCAGATGCTTGATCCAAACCCCGGATTCTACAGATAGGAAACCAGCACTCTGGTAGAAACTTGGCCAAGGTCTTCAGGATGAAGCTAACTGTCTCTGACCCTAGACCCAAGCATTTTCTTGGTGCAGACCAGAAGGTTAAGGGTTTCCAGAAGGTTAGAAAGGAGATAGAAGGCCTCTGAACTGGAGGAGGAGGGAAAACTGGTATCTGAGTGACAGCTGGCCCACAGGGCACAGTCAACAGTTTTCAGGGGCCAGATTGTGTCTGAAGGGCAAATGCAATGGTTCATTTCATTATGCATGGGAGCAAGTATCTTGCCCATGTCAGGCCTGCTGCAATCCCCATTTTCGTAACATGGGCCTCAGTCTCTAAATACTAGCAGGAGCTTGGAAATGGAAAAGGTACTCTACAAAAGAATTCCTCACTCTCCTCCACCTCCAGTCTAAAAGCAGATGCACTGGCAGGTCGAGGAGCTAGATTTCAGGAGCCCCTTTCCTGTTATCTTGCTTTCTGGACCAAAAGAAGTTCACATTTAGATGTGTAAATAAGATCAGTTGCCCAATAAGTTTCTTAAAACCATTCCAGCAGTTCGTTTGCATGGGAGTTTTTGCATTCCATTCAACTCATCAGCAGGCATTGAAGAGATCATTTATTGCAGAGACTGCTGTAGACGTGGGGGCTAGACGGTGAATGCTGCCTCTGCACTGGAAGAAACGAGAAGCTCCTGGCTGATCCTGACCGGCATGCAGTGGAGCAGAGAGGAAGGAGATCTCTCTGACTGAAGGACACTGAACGCCTGTGACATTTGACCTCTGCCTGGGAGCAAGAGGGAGGTAACTTAAAGCAGAAGGAGCAACTTGTGCAAAGTATGGAGGATGCTGATTAGGAACGGCCCGCTGCTCAGGGTGAGGAGATGGAGTGCAACGCGGCCGAGGTATCAGGCCAGCCAATCAGGACGCCTTGAGCAGCTGTTGATTGGTCTGGGCCCTGCCTGGCAGGCAGGAAAAAGCATGGAGGTAGGTCCTGAGGAAAGTCACACCTGGTTTGAGGGGAAGGATCTTTGGAAAGGGTCTGCAGGGAAGGGGCCAGTTGGACGTCTGCTGCTCAGGGCACGTTACAGTGGTGAGGACCTGAATTAGTGCAGTGGCAGTGGGGACATGGTCTTTTCTTTAGTTTAATACAAACACAATGCATTCTTTAAATAACTAAGTAATGCAAGTAAACGATACTTGAAGTTGTATAATGTCTACGGGCCACGTGCCAGGCTCAGCTCAGCTCAGCTCACTATTATTCCCTGACCCTGAGGAGTACCTACTGGGGTGGGCTCCACCCTCCTCAAATAGAATTTCAAATCATACCACTCCCCCAGGAGAACCAACGCCATCATTCCCCATCCCCAAACCCCTTGTAGACTGCAAAGCTACCAAGTGGTAAGAGGAGGCATTGCATGGCAACTCGGTTAATTTACACTGGTCGTGGCTGCACCTGGGGAGACAAACCAGGTACTCGCCCTGCCCAGGACACCCACAGGCTGCAGTCTCAGGACAGCCCCTTGATTTACCATCAAGCCTTTATCCCCCAACCTCATACCTGAAACCCACTCCCTCCAATCCACCTTCAGGGCTAAACGTGAGACAGCGTGCAGCTCCACCCTCATTAACACTCACTGCATCAGAGCATGGTTTTTGTTCCTAAAATGTCCATACAAGGAGAGGCTGCAGAGCCAGGCAATCCAGAGGGGCTGTCTACACCGCTTCATCCTAAATGGATCCTCCACCTCACACGGTCAAAGTCCATTTATCCCTTTCCTCACTCACTCTGTGACACCAGAACCGTGACACTCTCCAGCCTCGCTCCCTTCACTTCATTGCGTCTTTGTGGCTTCTTACTAAAATATGTTCTAGGGCCAGCAGGTAGCATGGTGAGTAAGGTGGCTGGATCCCACATGGCCAACTGAGTAGTTCGAGTCCCAGAACTGGTGACTTGAAAAACACTGGGCACGCGTGTGTGCGAGTCCAAAATCCCAAGAAGAGAATAGGAGAGAAGGGACTGCAACATGGCCATCCCCACCAGGGGAAGATTCCTCACTATCTCTCTCTTTCTCTCACCAGGCAAGCGTATGTGCCCTATAGCAAACTAACAATATCAAAAAGTTCTAAAACCATTAATATGCATATGGCTGAAGCTTAATAACTGTCTAAAATATACTGTCATAAATTTATTTTTAAAATTATTTATTAATTTAATTTATTATTATTATTTAATTTGCTATAGGGCACATATGCTCACCAGAGAGAGAGACACACACACACAAAATGAGAAAGCAAGGTACCAAGTCCAGGACTTGAACTGTGGTAGATTACATAGGGGTCCAGCAACTCAACCACCACACCACCTGCTGGCCCCCTATAAATGTATTATTTGACTTGAATTTTCCCATTTCCAATACAACACATTTTTTTTTTTAGAGAGAGAGAGAGAGAGATTTTTGCCATAGGGCACAAGTACTTGCCAAAGAGACAGAGAGACAGAAAGCAAGAAATCAGCCCCGAGGGGGGATGGCCATGCCACAGTCCCTTCTCCATTTTCCTCTTGGGATCTTAGGCAGGCACTCACACATGCCCACAGTGAGTTTCAAGTCTCTGAGTCTGGGACTCGAACCACAGTCAACTACGTGGGAGTTCAGCGACATAACCATTACACCATCTTCTGGTTCAAACAACACATTCTATGGAGACCATTTCTACTCAGCAAGTCACAGGACTCTTTTTACGGGCTAGAAAACAGAGAGGTTAAGCAACTCATCCCATGCTTCACAGCGCATTAGAACCAGAACCCAGATTTATCTGTCTACCCAACTTCTCTGACATTACCTTTCCTCTCTAAGTACACCTATGAAAGTATATTTTAGAGGGATTGGAAGTTTCAGCACAAACAGAGCAAGCACAACATTCAACAACTCTCACGGAGCTCCCAAGCCATGCATGCCTTTAAAAAATATTCACGATTCACTAGGCCTGAAATCAAAAGACAATTGCAGTCAAGGAGGTAGGCTTGATGGTGAACGAATAACCACCGGGGCTCTGAGCCACCCAGAAAGGCACCCAGAGGGTCCCTCCCAGCACTTTCTCTGACTCCCTGGCCTTGACTGACGGGCCTGGGTCACGAAAGCCCGCCCTCCCATTCTCCGGCTGGGTGGCCCGTCGCATTAGCTCTGTGTCTCACATAATCCTTTCCTGCCGACTGACTGGTTCCACCACTGCCTGTCTGCTCGCCTGCTAGTAGGCTCCTCCTGGGCAGCTGAGGGACCTCCGCCATCGAACCTCCGCCCCACAGCTGGTACAGACCTACTTGCCCCATGGTTGGGGGAGAGGGTTGGCTGTGGAAGGGGCTGAGTCAGGATGGGCAGAGGGAAGGAAGATGGCGGGTGCCAAGCCCTCCGCTAGCAGGTGCTGCTCCTGCCCCAGCTGCGTTCAGGGGCTGTGACGACAGTCGGCCTCCTCCCTGGTCTCCGTCAGGCTGGGCTCGCTTCCCTGGTTTAATGAGCTCAGGAATGCGCTCGATTGAGATGCCCGGTGTTTAATGTGGCCCTTTTAAGCCAAAACGTGCCTGAGGCTCTGCTCATACAACCACCTGCAGGATTGCACAGTTCAGTCCCCAGAGAGCATCCAGGGGCGGGAGGCAAACTAGGCCCAGAACGGGGCTCAGAGCCTGCACTGAATCTACCGTTAAGGACAATAAACATCTACCTGCCTGGCCTGCAGAGAAACCACAGACCTGGACTGGAAGCCAGGGAGGCACATATCTTTGAAGTTGGCTGCAGCTCAGCTGCCAGTTGGTCCTGCCACCCTCACCTCTGAGCTAGAGGTGGCAGGTCAAGAGCCAGCTGCTCCTCTCTCAGAATACCCTCCTCTCTTGGTCCCAAGGGTCATGGGGCAACTGGCTCCCTCTGGACCCCACTGCCAGTCGGATCATTTGAGCACCGGCATGTGCCAGGCCCTGATCTGGGGCCACGCACGTAGAACAGAACCAGAGTTCTCAGGCCATGGGGGAAGTGGGAACAGTAGCAGAGCCACCTGTGCAGGTGACACGGGAGAGGATGGAGATGTGGAAGTGGAGGCATCGCTGTAAAACCTAACACAGGATCTGCTGATGAGTTTGTCCTGATGAGAGGCTGAAGTTTCAAAGAGAAATAATGAAACTGAGATGGTCCCACAAAATCTGGGTAAAAGAGTTCAGAGGCAGAACAGCTAACTATGCCCTGAGAGAGGTGAGTGGACAGAATACTTGGGCTAGATCGTGGAGGGGGTGCAGACGTGAACAAAGGGTGGACGGGTCTCAAAGGCCAAGCAAAGGAGAGTGGTCCCTCTCCTAGAAGCTGTGAGCCTGGAACAACAAAACAGCTTCTTTGGGCCAGCTGGTGGCATGGCAGTTAAGGCACTGGATTCCACATGGCTGATGGCACAGTTTGAGGCCCAGACCCGGTGACTTGAAAAACACCAGGCACGTGTGCATGTGTGCCTGAAATCCCTAGAAGAAAATGGAGGAGAAGGGACTGCAGTGTGGCCATCCTCCTGGAGGATGCTTTTTCACTCTCTCTTTCTCTGTCTTTCTCCCACAAGTGCACCTGCCCTAGAGCAAACAAAACCAACAGCATCTTTGTCCTCTGTTTATTCTGTCCCCCCCACTAGAACACAGACTCTAGGAGCATTGGAAATGTGCTTGTTACATTCACTGCTTCTTCCCAAGTATTCAGAGCAGAGACCACACATGGTAGATGTTCAGTAAATACTTGGTGAATGCATGAGTCATCAGGGAAATGATTTCCTTGTTGCAGACGGGGCAGACTGGGGCTGTTTAGGAAGTTAAGTTTTTGTCAACATTGGTCCTGATGCCACAACTCTGGAAATTAAAGATGAATAAAAACTGAAAATCAAGCTTCCTATCCATTTCTTTTTAAAAATTATTTATTTAATCTTATTTATTATTATTATTACTACTACTTTTAAATTTGCTATAAAGCATGTGTGCTCACCAGAGAAAAACAGAAAGAGGGAGGGAGGGAAAGTGAGAAAGCAAGCCACCAAGTTCGGGACTTGAACTGCAGTCAGCCATGTGGGAGTCCAGCATCTTAACCATCACACCAACTGCTGCCCCCCCCCATTCATTTCTTCTACAGCAATGGCATGCCAGCAAATCGTTCTGTCCACAAGGGCTGGGGACTGTCAGAGGCAGAGGGCAGAATCATGTGTCTGCAGAATTTCAGTTGTTGAATTAGCCCTTACCCAGCCCACTCTGCAAACGCAGGTTATTAGCAAGATCCACAAGGGAAACCAGACAGAACTAACCAGAAGGGGAACCCCTCCCATCAGGAAAAATAGCCTTGATACCATGGAGGGAGGCAGTTATAGGGTTAGAAGACCAGGGTTCAAGTCCCAGATCTGTGTCTTGTTCTCCAGAAGAGAGAAAGAAAATCAAAGGTGGAGGCTTTTTGGAGGCCTCCTTGCACAAGAGAGCACCTCACTGCCGTATCCGACTCCCTCAGGAGATCCACACTCCTGTTCTAACCTGGGTGTTCCTGAGTCATGGGTCACACTCACAGCCTTGCTCTTCATTGGCCCACATTCTCTGCTTGCTCTGGTAGCCTCAGTGGCTCCCAGGCCCCCATAGCCCAAAAGAACTCACACCGGGCACATGTGTGTGCATACTCAAAATCTCAAGAGGGGAATGGAGGAGAAGGGATTGTGGCATGGCCATTCCCCAGAGGGGTAATTTCTTGCTTTCCGTTTCTCTGTCTCTCCAGTGAGTACGCACACCCTATAGCAAAAATCTCTCTTTAAAAAAAAAAAAAAAAACACAGAATTTCACAAAAGAGTAATCTTCTTCTGCAGAGCACAGGAGCTGTTTTTAGAACTGTGAACCTATCTGTGTGCAAGCAAAAGCATTTTGATTATGCATCGTGAAGGTGAAAGGCAAGCAAGTAAAAATAACACTCAGTAGAGGCCCCCAAACACTGTCCTAACTCTTGTGCACACACCCAGGTGTGGACAGTGGGATGCACCTGCAGTCTTCTCAGCATACCTTCACAGACACCCGGACACTGAAGAGCAGTGCATGAAAACAGCCCTGCCCTTCCATCCTGTGACCTCCTTCCTTTGCAACTCTGCCCAAGGGAAGAACAGAAAGCAGACAGGGAAAACTATGCACAAAGATATTCCCTTTAACATGATATCATAGTCAAAAACCTAGGATAACAAAAATGGCTGCTAGGAGAAGTCAGGTTAAACAAACTGCGGTAGTTCATTTCCTATGAAGTGGTGTTATTAGCCCAATTTTCTGAATAGTGTAATAGCTTTTTATTTTAAGATTCATTTCGTTTTATTTATTTATTATATTATTATTTTAATTTGACATTGGACCACAGAGAGACAGAAGGAGAGAGAAAGAGGGGGAGAGAGAAAGTGATATAGCAAGCCTCAAGGTCCAGGGTTCAAACCACAGTCGGCCATGTGAGAGTCCAGCACCTCAACCACCATGCCATCTGCCAGCCTCAACAGTGTAATAGTTTTATAACAAGTCCAAATTCTTTTTTTAAAGAATTATTTATTCATTTATTTTTATTTGTTATTAGTATTATTTTTTTAAGTTTGACCACAGAGGGACAGAGAGAGAGAGAGAGAAAGGGAAAGTGAGAAAGCAAGCCACCAAGTCCAGGACTTGAACTATAGTTGGCCATGTGGGAATCCAGTACCTTCCCTACCATGCCTTCTACTGGCCCCAATGTCCAAATTCTTTACATGACCCCACCGAAAAGTGGAATCCTTGCCCCCCCCCAGAATTCAGAAACTCTCCCCCTTAAAACTAAGCTGGTCTTATGGTTGCCTTGATGGATAGAACGAGGTGGAAGTGATGCTCTGTGACCTCTAAGGCTGACTTAGAAAAGGCTTCATACTCCTGCTAGTCCCTCTTAGGAAGCTCATTCGGGAAGCCTTGAGCCACCATGTCTGGAGTCCACTGCCCTGAGGCTGCTACGTGGAGAGAGTGACATCCCAGCTGTCCCAGCCCCAGCTGGCTCACAAGTCTAGATATGGGAGTGAAAAAGCCTCTGAGACGACCCCAGACCAGGTCTGACCAACTGCAAGATCCTGAGTGAGAACTGCCTCATCGATCCCAGCTAGCTGAACAAAATGAATGATTGCTACTGGTTTACAACTGTTTGGGGATGGGTTGTTACACAGCAACAACTAACTGAAACAGAGAGACAGAGGTTCAAAGAAATTTCAACTCTTATAACTAAAGAGTGGAAAAGCCTGAGCTGGGCTTCGAACTCAGGTCTTCAGTATGGGGACTGTTTATGATTCATTCTGCTGCAACACCAATGAGTTCATATGACCTGGTAACAGAGGAAAGACATGTCGATTGCAGAAGTCTCATTGGTTCTTTGAGATATTTCCCAGCATGTTGATATTTTGCACCACGATGGAATGCTGCAAGCTGCAGGGGGAGGCAGTGCTGCAGGATGACGGTCCTGCCTCTCTTTTCCTCCGGACTCAACTTGCCACATGTGCTCTTTTGGAGCTTTTTATTGGCCAGTTCTCCATGGTATCTGAGTGCTTGCCTGCCCTTGTCTCCTGACTTCTGCAGCCCCAGCCTCTCCTACCCTGAGATCGGAAACACCTCACTGCGTTGCCTGCCCCTGTAGGCAGGGCTGACACTCTCCAGAGTCCCACTGTCCCCATCTGGTCCAACAAACTAAGTATCCATAACCTGCCTGGCCCACACAGACATTTTAGTTTGCAACCTTTGGCTTAAGATGCCAAGGAAGGAGTCAGCCAGTGGCATGGTGGTTAGGTAGCTGGATCCCACATGGCTGACTGTGCAGTTCCAGTCCTGAGCCCAGCAGCTTGAAAAACACACCAGGTGCATATGTTTGCATGCCCAAAATCCCAAGAGGAGAATGGAAGAGAAGGCACTGTGGTGAGGCCATTCCCCTTAAGGGGTGCTTTCAACTTTCTCTCTCTCTGTTTCCCTCTCTTCAGTAAGCACACGTTCCCTATTGCAATTAAAAAAAAAAAAAAAAAGTAAGCAAGCAAGAAAGAAATATAGGAAAAGAAGGACCGTTAAGTGGCATGGTGGTTAAGGGCACTGAACTCACACATGGCCAACTGCAGTTCGTGTCCTAGACCTGATGGTTTGCTTTCTCACTCTCTCTCTCTTTCTCTCTCATCAAATTAAAATAAATAAATAAATAACATCAAATAAAATAATTCTTAAAAAAATAAAAAAGAGAGAAACATAAGAAACCACTGAGGGGCTGGCTCCATTGCCTGCGGTTAAATGGCCAATTCCCACATGGCTAACCATAGTTCAGATCTTAACCCTGGCAGCTTGAAAAGTGGGGTACATGCGCATGTATGCCAAGGTCCCAATAGGATGGACAAATGGAGGAGAAAGAGACTGTGACGTGACCAGGTGCTTTCTCCCTCTCTTACCCAGGGACTGCACAAAACCTCTGATGATCAAAAAAAAAAAAAAAAAAAAAAAAAAAAAAAAAAGAAGAGAAAA
>NW_006159539.1:2534183-2571789 GCF_000334495.1 Tupaia belangeri chinensis | reverse complement strand
AAAGAGGAAAAGGAATAGGAAGAGGGAGAGGGAAAGGGAGAAGAAGAAATAGGGCTGTCGATCCCTTTGGTTACAAAGAACGTGACCTCATTCTGCAACTGAAGACTGGTGTAGCCAAGACATTTAAGATAGATGAATATGCCTGCAAAGTTTCCCCGGATAGCCAAGAAATTAGCACCCTCAGGAATAGCTGTGTGATAGCAAGGAGAAGCCACAGCTTGGTTCTGGGGCAGCCACTGCTTCCTTTTCTGTCTCCCCTGTTTCTTCCTCCATCCCTGTCTTTCTCCCCAGCCTGCCACGTTCTTCCTCTTGCCCTCCTTCATTCTCCTCTCTTCTGTCCTTACTCTCCTCTCCTTTCTCCTGTCTTCCAGACCCTCCCCACTCCTTCCCCTCCTTCCTCCTCCTGCTGGCTAGCCAAGCAGCCTGCCCATCAGAAGAGCCTCAGAGGACAGGTGAGACGGGCCCTTGGAGAAAAGTTCTTCTTCTTCTTCTTCAAAAAAAAAGAGGTCATGACATTCTTTGATTCCACCAGCAACCTTGGCTACTGTATTGAGCCCCTGTGAGGCGGTAGCTCCTGCTGCAGGAGGCTTCAATGCTATGTACAAGGCCTACAGTGTGGGTACACAGAGGACAGAATTTTATGTTTTAGGGGTGGTAGTAGGAATGATTTGTCTAAAGAGAGGGTGACCATATGATCATTTTCCAAACCAGGACACATTTGAGAGTGGTGGCTCTACTGGGGCAGTAGATGCAAATCAGAACTAGCCCAGGAAAACCAGGACATCTGGTCAACCTAGCGCTGAGGCTAGTTTAGAAAGCCACCCTCTACAATCAGGAAGGTATTGCGTTTCAGAAATAGTGAACAGCATGAGGAATGACTAAGCATTTTGCACATTTGAGGAGTTTCTGGTCACCAGATTCAGCTGAAGTGAGTTTAGAAAGATGATGAGACATAAGACTGGTAAAGGCAATGTGGAGTCAGTCTTTAAAACATCTTAGATATGAAGAGCTTTGTTTTTATTCTTCAAGAGGACGTAAGAGAAAAGTGCGAAAAAGAAAAGAAGCACGCAATCATATCAACATACAGAAGAAGAAAAAAAAAAAAAAAAGAAAAAAAAAAAAAAGAAAAAAAAAAAAAAGAAAAAAAAAAAAAAGAAAAAAAAAAAAAAGAAAAAAAAAAAAAAGAAAAAAAAAAAAAAGAAAAAAAAAAAAAAGAAAAAAAAAAAAAAGAAAAAAAAAAAAAAGAAAAAAAAAAAAAAGAAAAAAAAAAAAAAGAAAAAAAAAAAAAAGAAAAAAAAAAAAAAGAAAAAAAAAAAAAAGAAAAAAAAAAAAAAGAAAAAAAAAAAAAAGAAAAAAAAAAAAAAGAAAAAAAAAAAAAAGAAAAAAAAAAAAAAGAAAAAAAAAAAAAAGAAAAAAAAAAAAAAGAAAAAAAAAAAAAAGAAAAAAAAAAAAAAGAAAAAAAAAAAAAAGAAAAAAAAAAAAAAGAAAAAAAAAAAAAAGAAAAAAAAAAAAAAGAAAAAAAAAAAAAAGAAAAAAAAAAAAAAGAAAAAAAAAAAAAAGAAAAAAAAAAAAAAGAAAAAAAAAAAAAAAAGGACAATAACAGTCTGTATCTAGGGCCGTGGAGCAAGAGGCCAGGCCATGCAGCCTACCTAGGCGGGGGACCGGTGGTACCACACAGGTTTGTTAAGTATGACGACATCGCAGAACAATGCATTTCTCGGACACGTCCCCTTTGTTAAATGACATACAGTTCATCAAATCCAGTGTCGCTACTAATGAAAAGTATACCCTACAAACTGAGATGAGAATAATTTCTTAATATAATAAATATATCTCTCCCCAAATACCATCCTACATTAAACTTTTTATTTTTTTATATTTGCACATGAGCTTGCCAGAGAGAGAGACACAAAGAGAGAATATGAAAAATCACCCCCCACCCCGAGGGGGATGGCCACACACAATCCCTTCTTAATTCTCCTGTCGAGATTTTGAGCCCATACACATGTGCACACACACACATACACACACATGTGCGCACATACACAAGGTGTGATTTTCAAGCCACCAGGTCCAGGACTCCAACTGCAGTCAGCCATGTGTGTGGGAGTCTAGTGTCTCAACCACCACACCCCCTGCTGGTCCCTATGTTAAACTTTACAAAGAAACTCTGAGATAAGGACTAAGACAAGAATACCTTCTCAATATAGTAAGATAAGGAAACAAATTAGATACAAAATTATAAGAGAGGAGACAACAAAACCATACTCATTTTTAAGCAGTATAATTTTCTACCTAGAAAAAAAGTCATGACAATTCAGTCAGTAGATTTTTATCAAATGACTACATAAATATCAATGGCATTCCTAAATACCACCTACAAGTAGTTTCAAAATATAATGGGCAAACATATCCTACACATTTTATAAGAATACACATACACGCACACACACACACAGGCACATACAAGGGTGATCTTCACAATATTAATAGAAAATGGATATTATGAACAAACTATGCAGGGATTTCTATTAATTTCTTGCACAGAAATAAACTTACATTTTAATTCCCTGTTTTCCAAAAAGTCTCCTCACATGTATATATTTGACAATACGGAAAAAACGCTAAGTTAATTGAGGACCTCAAAAGAAAAATGTAATTAAAAATACAGGATGTTTTTCTTGAGGCAGAAAATAATACTGTAAAGATGTCCAGTTTCAATAAAAATAACAACCAAATTTTATAACATTCCAATTTTTAAAGGTTTTTGCCATAGAGCACAGGTGTTCACCAGAGAGAGAGAGAGAGAGAGACAGCAAGAGAGACGGCAAGAGGGAAAATGAGAAATCACTCCCTGGGGGAATGGCCATGCCACAATCCCCTCTTCCATCCTCCTCCGGGGACCTTGGGCACACACACACACACGCCATTGTGATTTTTCAAGCCATTAAGTCAGCAATTTGGGAGTTCAGCACCTTACCTTAATGCTACCTGCTGGCCCCTACAGTCAATTTATTTATTTTTTTTTTTTTAGAAAGAGAGTTTTGCTATCAGGCACATGTGCTTGCTGGAGAGACAGAAAGCAAGAAATCACACACACACACACCCAGGGGGATGGTCATGCCACAATCCCTTCTCCCCCATTCTGTTCTTGGGATCTTGGGCACACACACACATGCACCCAGCATGAGTTTTAAGCCACCAGGTCTGGGACTGGGACCGTGGTTGACTACATGGGAGTCCAGTGACATAAGCATTACAGCATCTGCTGGTCCAGCAACATTCAATTTTCTCATCTAACATGTTTTTCAGGAATAATAAGTGCATGCATACACACACACACACAATTCTGAAGTAGCAAAGCAATGAGAAGCACATACACAAGGTGTGATTTTCAAGCCACCAGGTCCAGGACTCCAACTGCAGTCAGCCATGTGTGTGGGAGTCTAGTGTCTCAACCACCACACCCCCTGCTGGTCCCTATGTTAAACTTTACAAAGAAACTCTGAGATAAGGACTAAGACAAGAATACCTTCTCAATATAGTAAGATAAGGAAACAAATTAGATACAAAATTATAAGAGAGGAGACAACAAAACCATACTCATTTTTAAGCAGTATAATTTTCTACCTAGAAAAAAAGTCATGACAATTCAGTCAGTAGATTTTTATCAAATGACTACATAAATATCAATGGCATTCCTAAATACCACCTACAAGTAGTTTCAAAATATAATGGGCAAACATATCCTACACATTTTATAAGAATACACATACACGCACACACACACACAGGCACATACAAGGGTGATCTTCACAATATTAATAGAAAATGGATATTATGAACAAACTATGCAGGGATTTCTATTAATTTCTTGCACAGAAATAAACTTACATTTTAATTCCCTGTTTTCCAAAAAGTCTCCTCACATGTATATATTTGACAATACGGAAAAAACGCTAAGTTAATTGAGGACCTCAAAAGAAAAATGTAATTAAAAATACAGGATGTTTTTCTTGAGGCAGAAAATAATACTGTAAAGATGTCCAGTTTCAATAAAAATAACAACCAAATTTTATAACATTCCAATTTTTAAAGGTTTTTGCCATAGAGCACAGGTGTTCACCAGAGAGAGAGAGAGAGAGAGACAGCAAGAGAGACGGCAAGAGGGAAAATGAGAAATCACTCCCTGGGGGAATGGCCATGCCACAATCCCCTCTTCCATCCTCCTCCGGGGACCTTGGGCACACACACACACACGCCATTGTGATTTTTCAAGCCATTAAGTCAGCAATTTGGGAGTTCAGCACCTTACCTTAATGCTACCTGCTGGCCCCTACAGTCAATTTATTTATTTTTTTTTTTTTAGAAAGAGAGTTTTGCTATCAGGCACATGTGCTTGCTGGAGAGACAGAAAGCAAGAAATCACACACACACACACCCAGGGGGATGGTCATGCCACAATCCCTTCTCCCCCATTCTGTTCTTGGGATCTTGGGCACACACACACATGCACCCAGCATGAGTTTTAAGCCACCAGGTCTGGGACTGGGACCGTGGTTGACTACATGGGAGTCCAGTGACATAAGCATTACAGCATCTGCTGGTCCAGCAACATTCAATTTTCTCATCTAACATGTTTTTCAGGAATAATAAGTGCATGCATACACACACACACACAATTCTGAAGTAGCAAAGCAATGAGAAGGAAGTGGCCCTACAGAGTATCAGGATGCCCTGCAAAACTGCAATGCTTACAACAGTTCAGTGCAGAGACGCAGCAACTCAGTGAGAAGTCCTGAAATGCTCAATTCTACATATAAATGACCTGCGCAAAATACCTAAGTTTTCTGTGAGACTTCGGTGGGACTTGTGGGAGACGGCCCTTGTCTCAAAGTGATAGAGACTTGGTCTTGACTATGATTTTAGAAGCAATTGTCTTTCCTTTTGGTAACATTTCCTGATTCAATCTTTTGGAAAAGTAAGGGACGAGTCACGAGAGACGCGACGTGAAAAACACCAATGTGGTAGAGACGATGCTGTTTCTCTAACATCCGTCAGCCTCTCACCCCACCTCTCCAGCTTTTCTTGTTGCTGGGCAGGGCCATGTGACCTGCGCTAGCCAATGAGCTGCGGGAGGAAGTGATATATGTTACTTCCAGTCCCAAACAGCAAAGAGCCTGGTGGACCGTCCAACTGTCTCCTGCTGCCATGGCAACCGAGGAGCAAGAGTTTCAGATAGTGCCTGTACACACTCAAGAAGCCTCTGTGAGTTTGCACCTGCCTTGAACGGACTCTCCTGCCGGTCCCTCAGTGGACAGGCAGTGTGAGGGAAAGATGAACCTCGGCTGTGATATGCCACCGAGACCCCAAGAATAATGAACTACTGCAGGATAACCGAGCCCACCCAGACTGATATCACCAATCACCTGGATATCAACACTTCTGAGCAGTGGTTCTTGCTCATGTCGCATGTTTGAATCTCCTGGGAGCTTTTCTTTTAAATGCCAATTCTTGGGCCAACGCTTTGAGAGCTTCTGACTTCAGGCTCCAAGCTTGGGTCGGGCATCAATCATTTCAAGCATTCCCTGGTGACTGTACTGTGCAGTGGAAAATGCCACTGCTTGCAGTTGAGAGCCTAGGTGTTCTTTAAGGCGATGTTGCGGTTGGTTCCTGTTTGAACCCACACCTGCTCTGCACACTTGGCTCATTCCAAGCGAGAACTGTGCTGAGCTCTGCAGTGGGATCTGTGCTATCCTGAGCCTGCATATGCTGCTGATTCCTGAGAATGCGTGTGCGCCTGGATGAAGATCTGATAACAGGTGTACCGAGGCTGAGATCCTGAGAAACACCGTCTTTGCCCGTGTCAGAAGTACCTCTATAAATAGGCAAGATGTGGGGAACTCAACCTGAAATGTTCAATGTGCTGCATATAAAGTATTCAAAACCTAGACCTCGTTGGCTGGGGAAGCTACTGACTTCACACTACATGTTCTGACGCCATGTCCCTACTAGGGCCAGAGTCAAGTAGTGAAGGGAAGAGAGCAATTGCCTGTGCTGTCACCGTCAGCCTGAGACCAGGCGTTGGGCACGGAGCCTGGGTTACAGTGAGTGCAGACTGGCTCCTGAGGCTCGTGCTGTGGAGTGAGCAGGCTTCACCACCTGGGGCAGGAGCAAGCCGGTAGGAAACCACAACTCTCCACCATGAAGCTTCATCCCAAATGCTTAGAAAGCCCCTCAAGTTGGGAAGCCTCCCAGGATTCCCTCCCAGAACATGGTAAGAAGGATGGAAAAAGACCCCCCAGCTTCACTTCCCTCTCCATCTGCCAGGGAACCCGTGACACTCGCCTTCCAGTTAGGAGGCTGTTACCACGGTGACTTTCAGCCCCTGGCTCCTCTAAGTTGGCCGTCTGTTCTAATGAAGAACTAATTAACATCAAAAAATATTGATTTAGTCCACTGCTGCGTTTCATAATCACCACCGTTCTCTGCAGCTTCGAAGCTGTCTCTCCCCTCAAAACACATTATTTGCATAAAGCATAAGGTAAACCTTCCCCATGTCTTTAAACAGTGGTTTCCTTGCACCTCTGAATTGAAGGGCACCTGCTTTGTAAGTCAGCCTCATAGGTACCCCTCTCACTGCTTCCAAGGGGCAGTTTAGGGAGTATGGTAAATATGGGGGGACTTCACAAGATTCATAGAAAAATTGAATTAAAGTATGAGTTTATTTTGCTACAAAAATCATTTGAAATTCATGCATAGTTTTATTTTTTTCTCTCTCTCCCCAGGGTATGTGCGTCCACTGGAGAGAGAGAGGGAAAGTGAGAAGCCACCCCCCCAGGAAGACGGTCATGCCACAATCCCTTATCCTCTAGTCTCTGAGGCTTTTGGATACACACATGCTTGCACCTGGCATGATTTTCAAGTCACTGGGGCCAGGACTCGAACCGTGGTCAGCCATGTGGGAATCCAGCACCTTAAACACCATGCCACCCACTGGCCCAGTCTTTTTCATAATAGACACGTTCCATGAATGTCTGAGGACCCCTTGCATTAGTCTTCAACTGTATAATCAAGGGATTGGGTCAGGAATTGGGTTCCGTGTTCCCTCCTGGTTCACAAGCAGGTGTAACCAAGAACTCTGAGTAGACCGTGACTGGCTCTAGTTGTCTCAACAGAGAAGCAGCTCAAAACCGAACAGTGAGAAGGGAAAGGACTGCCCCTACGGAACAGGGCATGGTGAGTCTGTAAGACAAGATCCACACAAGCTCCGTCCATCTCCTCCCAATGATCATCTTTCACATCCCTGATCATTCCTGCAGAAACAGCTGCAGAAAAAGCAAGCCCAAGAAATTCCAGCTTGGTGCTAGCAGGCTCGTAAGGTAGAGGGGTGTATTAACCAAACTTCTCACTTCTGAAAACTGATCATTCACATCTACCAAATGGCCATTGGTGGTTCCCAAATAATCCCCAGCTCACCCAGAAACATCTAGGGGACTTTAGATAACTAAATCATATTCCCCAGCAACACAATGACTGTGGATTTCACAAGGCACCATTTTAAAGCACATCTGACCAATTGGCCTCTTTTATTTTTTATGTTTTATTGCTGTTGTTGTTTAGTTTTTGCTGTAGGGTGCATGTGCTTGCCAGAGAGAGAGAGAGAGAGAGAGAGAGAGAGAGAGAGAGAGAAAGTGAGAAATCACCTCCAAGGGGGGATGGTCACACCAAAATTCCTTCTCCATTCTCTTGTCGGGCACATGTGCCTGGTGTGACATTCAAGCCACCATGTCTGGGACCTGAACTGTGGAGTCTATATGTGAAATCCAGTATCTTACCCACCACGCCACCAGCTAGCCCAGTCAACTTGCCTCTTGACCAACAGCCAAGATTCTCCTGGTGACTCTACTTGGCGTGCCTGCTCTGCCCAGAGAACTATGAGTGTAACAGAACTGTGATCTCTCTTGACCTGCGTCTTGTCAAGGTAATATGGTTAAAACGAGTAAAAACCAAGATTCTAAAACTTCCAGCTACAAGGCCATTAACTGAGGGATATGGGTGATGGGAATGAGTTGGAAGCCAAGAGAAAATTCCAAGGAAGAAAAGAAAGAAAAGGATCTTACTGAAAAGAGATCATTACAGACTCAATTCCTGTCCTTTATTTAATAGGCTTATTAGATTAGTTTAGAATTTGCTGGAGATATTTTTCATTTAGAATTCAGGGAGGTCCACAATATGACAACCTGTGAGCAGGCTGGAGCGACGGATAATTATGCATCTGGGTCACTTGGAAACCATTTCAACAACTCTAGCCAAAGACGACTGATTAAAGACAATGGATACCTAGAAGGAGGTCAGAGCCACTAGCTGGCCTGCAACTGTGATTCGATGAAGACCCAGAAGTCGGGCTTATCCCATCAGCACACGCTGTGAGGTGGAGCATTGTACTGAATGAGGTAGATGGGAAGTCAGCCATGAGACTCACCTACATAGCCATATAGCACAGGCTGACCCAGGGCACAGGCTCTGAGCTCAACTCCTGGGCACCAGATCCCACCTTCCTCACCTGCTAGCTCCTTATCTTCGGCACACTGCTGGGGCTCTGTGTGTTAGTTCCACCCTCAGGTGACTTGCTCCCTCATTAAATCAATGAGTGAATTGGAAGAGATTATATCTGCAAAATCCTTGGAATGGAGTGAATATTCAACAAAGGTTAACTGCGTGGTCACCCTAGGCTGGGAACTGGGTAACTCTAGTATTATCAGTCAGGGTTTCATGGGGAACGGGTGGCACTCAAATTCGGATGATGTCAGGATGGGCTATATGTAAAGGGATTATTTACAACAGTGTGGTCAAGGCATAAAGAGGCCTGAAGACAGTGCTGTCACCCAAGGGAGAGAGAACAGAATTGTCACTACTCCTAAGCCTGTGGGCTGAGGGGAGGAAGCTATCAGAAACTAGAAGGAGCAAGAGTCACCTAAAGGAGGCCACCTTAAGGGGACAGTGTCCTTTGGTTGAAGGACGCAGGTCACTATTCTGGGAAGGAGTCAGGATTAAACGCCCGAGCCTCCCCTCTCTGATCCCAGCTAGCCCCACTCATGGCCAAATCCAACAGGCAGCCCAAGGGCAGATGAGCCAGAGCATGCAGGTCAACTTCCGGAGCAGAAAGCAGCGTGGAGGAAGGTGCCGGTGGGCCTGGAGGAACAGAAAGACACCTGGCACAGACACCTTTAATGAGGACAAGGTAAAGTCTTGCCCATAATTTCAAAGCAGCAGCTACAACGATGTTCAGGATGACAGATCTTGGCTTCGTAGCAGCATCTGGAAACTCTGACTTACGAGTCCAACACCCAGCCATTGATTCATTTATCCAACAAGCGTAGGGCGTGTATGCCGTTTGCCCAGACCTCACCGAGCACGGCCATGTAAAGATGAACAGAGCGAACACATCCTGAGAAGAGCATGAAACTCACACAGTAGGTGTTCAGCGAGCAGTAGGTGCTCAGCGAACACAGGTTAAACACATGAACGAATTCACTTATTGAAGTAAATGTGACAGCGTCATGGTGAGTCAGGGACAGTCTTGAACAGTCCAGTATTGACACGGGATGATTTTGTGGTGGCTGGGGGAGAGACGTAAGGATTAAGAAAACAAGTTTGACAGCCCTTATCCAGAGAGGCAGTCCCCTGGCAGGGTAACCTTGGGACTCAGGCTCCCTTAGGCCCCATCTACAAAGAGAAGCATGAAAGGCATCAGAGTTGCCCAAGAATCCCCAGGTGAAGAAGGCTGGCCAGGGAGGGCAAGGCAGGAGGTCGGGGCTGGGGGAGAGTAGTAGGCAGCCTTCTTTTGGCTGTCCCTGCCCATGGGCCAGGCACACAGGGAAGACAGGCCCTGGTCTAGGTAAAATCTCCTCTTGGCAGGTGGGGTCCTGCTGCATCATGCAGGGAGGAGTCCCCAAATGCTGTTTGTCTGAAGGCCCTGGGTGGGGAGCAAAGAGGAGGTATGGGCTTCTGCCTGAGTGCACCGCAAAGCTTGGAAATGGAGCAGAGCAGGGTGTGGTCCAGGGAGTGTCGGGTCAGATCCTCGGTCACATCACCCCCACCCCCAGGAAACAAGAAAGTCAAACAGCAGAGTCCATGGGCAATTTGAGGCTGATGGGGGAGGGGGAGGGCAACACCTAATCTCCCTGCTTGGCAGCCACATCAGCCCCCCACGCCTGACATGCCACTCGACCAGGTCTCCGTGAGGCCAGAGGGCTCCTGAAACCCTGGGAGCCGGCTTCGAGAACCTTCCTCCCCTCTGTCTTAAAGTCCTGCATCTGCAGGTGCAAGATGCAATTTAATCTCAGTCCGGCTATCTACAGGTTTATGCTGTGGAGAAGGTCACTTACCGGAGTGACTGTTAAGTCACTGTAGACTCACAGTGACTGCAGACGCTGAGCCTCGAGTCTACAGCTGGACAATGGGAGCAATCCTACTCTCAGGGCCACTGTGAGGGTCAAATGAACTAATGATGATGACACACTCAGAGCGGTGCCTGACACAGAGCAGACTGCGGGCTCAGTGCCTTCTTCCTCCTCTCCCCCTTCTCCTCCCCCAGCTCCCACTGGTGCCTGGCAGAAGGAATCTGAGTTCGGCACTTCCGGGCAGTGGTTCTGAAAGCAATTGGAGCTTTGGGAATAGAGGGAGAAACCTACGACAATGAGGCCATCACTATGGCCTAGAAGGGGCTAGACCTTGGGGACTAGGGCCCTTCGGTTCCACCAACCATTGACCTCATCTGTGAAGTTCCCTGAGGATCATGGCGAGCCCATCAGGTTTCCAGACAACCCGCAGCCAGGTAAGGTTGCATGCACCTCTAATCCTAGGGAATTCAGAGGCTGGGGTGGGAAGGTCTTACCATGGTGAGACCCTGTTAAAACTCTCTCTCTCTCTTTCTTCATAAAGAGAAAGAAAAAAAAAAATTGCCCACCGGCAACTTTAGCTAGGAGAGGCTAGCAGAGTTCCAGGGCTCAGCTACAGATCTACCGAGCCCTGGTCTCTCCCCAATTCCACCTTGCACATGGACAAGATTTTATACTTTCTAATTTCTAATAGCATTTCTTTTAAGAGAGAGATTTTTGCTGTAGGGCACATGTGCACTCACCAGAGAAAGAGATAGAAAAGGAAAGTGAGAAATCCCCCCACAGGAGGATGGCCACGATCCCTTCTCCTCCATTCTCCTCTCAGGATTTTGGGCACGCATGCACACGTGGCAGGTGTGATTTTTAGGCTCTTGGGTCTGAACTCAGACCTCACAGACAGCCATGTGAGATCCAGCACCTTAACCTCCAGGCCACCTGCTGGCCCAAGGGGGGCTTTTCATTTCCTTTGGCATCCGCATTTCTCACATCGCTGCCAAACCGAAGGCACTTCCCGAGTGCAAACCCTCTACGTTGTTTGTGTGACACTCCAAAGGGGAAGCTCCTAGAATTTCCGCGCCTTGGGTGTCCTCAAAGTTCATCAAGACCAGGGCCTCCTGACACTCGGATGATAACAGACTTCTGTAAGAAAGCCATTAAAACTCTGGACTCTTACCCCTAAAAAATTGCTTATGCATACAACATTCTCTTAGCATTCAAGGATTTCACACACCCCCTGCCACAGATCCATAGATCCTAAGCTAAGAGCCCTGACCGTGCCCCTCCCCCCTTTACATTGCAGGTGGTGGAGCTGAGACCCAGAGAGGGGAAGGGATTGGCCAAGATCACACAGCAGTGCCAGAGCCAGGGGACATCTCCTTTCATGCCTCTGGACACTTCGTTCAAGTCTCTTGATGTTCCTCCCTAGTGTGAAGACACAAGGCATAACAGAAAAAGCCTGACAGCCTTTAGCCAGAGAGGCAGCCCCCTGGCCAAAAGTAGGGTCTCCTCTAGCATCTGCCTAAACGTGGGGGAAACAGCTGGTTTCTCTCCAGCCGCTGAAGCTTCTTCTCACCACTAGGTGGTGCTTGCACCATGCGTTAGAGCGGAGTAACAGAAAAACCACCTTGGAAACAAGTGCCAGCCTTCCCCCTCCTGATTACGATGAGGACACTGAGGCCAAGAGAAAGAGAAAAACTTCCCAGAATCCTGAGCAACCATCTTCCTTCTCTACAATCTTCAGTCAGCCTTGTCTAACCCTAAGCAAGGCATTTGGACTAGAATTTAGAGTTCCAACAGTGAAACTTCAGATTCGGTGGCAGTTCCTTGGGGTGTAGGATTAGCGGAGGGAAGGACGCTGTCCTCAGATCCCCAGCCCAAGGGAGCAGGCATGGGCCTCAGACATCTCGCTCTCGACTGTCATCCTCCAAGCCCTATTTCTTTATTTGGAGGGATTTTTTTGCTATAGGGTGCATTTGTTCGCCTGAGAGACAGAGAAAGACAGCGAGAAGTCACCTCTTCGGAGGGATGGCCAGGCTGCGATCCCCTCTCATCCATTCTCCTCTCGGGATTTTGGGCATGCACGCACACGCGCCCGGCATGAGTTTCAAACTGCTGAGTTTGGGACTCAAACCGTGGTCGACCATGTGGGAGTTCAGCGCCTTAATCACCATGACACCTGCTGGCCCCAATCCTAGCCCCATTTTACCTGCTTGACATACTAGGGCTTGTACAGAAGATCCCATTCGAGCAAAGAGCTCGGTGGCTAACAACAGCAGAAGACCCCTCACCTGCATGGCCTCTCTGGCTCTAGTCCAGTCATCCCTGTGGCTCCAACCATGTGGAAGCCCCTACACTGGCAAAGGTGTGTGGTCCTGACAGCTGGGGGGAGTTCTGGGAAGGTGCCCAGCCAGCAGGGCAGAGCTGGAAGGCCAACCCAGACAAGACTGCCACTTCAGGACTGCTCCTGAGGAGGCGGCAGTGCGCATTACCTGAGCACCTACTTTGCACCAGGATTGCTGCTGTGCTCGTCCAGCAGGGACACGTTAATCCGCTTTCCCAACACGGATCGCTGTGACTGTATTAGGACTATCTCCCCATTTTATGGGGGAGACAACTGTCCTGTTAACAGGAAAGTGAGCTAAGTGTCACAAAAATGAAGTTATCTGTTGATGATCACGTGCATGGGAGTGTATTTGTGATGGGAAAATTCATTTTGCAGGCTGTAATGCTTTTAAAAATGAGGAAAATGAGCTACATTTCCTGGGATTCAATGATTTTGGTCTCCTGTCTCTGCAGAGGAAAGGCAGGAAAACTGGGTACCCCAGAGCACCCAAGCCCAGGTCTCGCCCTGCAGGCCGGCTGCTGCCCTTGATCCTGGGTACACCCTTCCTCCGTCCGCTCACGCTCAGTTCTGCCCTCCCTCCTCCTCACAGTGGATTCTCCGGCCATCCCCAGCCTTGCTCTCTTTACTGCTGGTCAACCTCCACAGACGTCAGATTGGGTAGGATAAGACATGATAACACTCATTCAGAACTGTATGCCCGGGAATAGGCCCCATCCATGCAGCTCGGGAGACAGGAGGCCAGCAAGCTAGCCCTGGGCCCAGAGGACCAAAGGACGCGTGCCCAGCTGAGGAGGTCAGACCCGGGCTGGATCAAAGGCCAGCACTGTGTTCTCAGACCAGGGACACTGCTTCCCTCCCCCTCCACGTCACAGGCTTTCCACCTGCCCTGTCTTCTCTTTCCTTTGTACCTAAGAATTATTATTTTTTTTTAACCATAGGGCACATGTGCTTGCTGGAGAGAGACACATGGGAGAGAGAGAGAGATCACAACCCCTTCTCCTCCATCTCCTCCTCCTTTCGGGATTTGAGGACACACACATACAGGTGTTTCTCAAGCTACCGGTTTTAAGATTCGAACTGTGCAGCCAGTAATGTGGGACCGGCTGCCTTAACCATCCGGGCGTGGTTTCTTTTTTTTTAAACTTTCGCTCAAATGTCCGAGGAGGGAGGTACAGGAGAGGAATGGAAAGTAACTGCTTTGAGAGCAGAACCATAGAAGGCGGAGTCCACTCTCAGGCCAAGTGGTCCAGCCCTCCCTCCCCGCCGGCACGGTGCTCATCCTGCGTGGGCCATGTCTTTCCCAAGAGCAGCGGCTCTACGGACAGAAGGCAGAGACTGTGTCCGCTGCGCGCAGCCATGCTGTGTCCCAGGGTAGGTGTTTCACAGTCCGCAGGACACGTTTGCCACCTTTGACTCACTTCGATTGAGACCTCACATCCCCGCGAGCGGCCGGGGCAGTTTCTATTCCTCCTATTTTACAGTTGAGGGAGCCGAGGCCCGTGGGGGGTGACTGGTAAGCAGGTTAACGAGCCCTGCTACCGTGAGTCAGCCTCCCAGGCTGCAGCCAGCTGGGCCCCAGCCCGGCACGCTGCGCTATCAGCTGTCACAGGACAGCCTGCCCCGGGAGCCCTGTCAGAACTGATCTGAGCTGCTGGCCCTCAGAGGCCACCGTCGACATGGGGTGGGGGAGCTCCTGCCCTTCCCACCCCCACCTCGTGTTCTCGGGCCCTCGGGCTGCAGAGCTGAACACTGTGCAATACCCATCTGCAAAACAACCGCACCGAGAGAACCTCACCTACCTGAACTGCCGTTGTCCCATTATAGCACAGAGCCAGCCAGTGAGGAAGGGAAAGTGGGAACTGGGGAGAGTGACCCTTAGAAAGGGAATGGCAGGGCCAGCTCAGTGGTGCAGGGGTTAAGGCGGCTGGACCCCCCATGGCTGACTATGGTTCGAGTCTCAGACCTGGTAGCTTAAAAAACTCCGGGTTCATGTGTGCACCTGCCTAAAATCTCATGAGGAGAATGGAGGAAAAGGGATTGTGGCATGGCCTTCCCCTCTGGTGGATGATTTCTCACTTTCCTTCTCTGTCTCTGCCCCTTTGTTTCTCTCTGTTAAGTGCACATGCCCTACAGCAAAAATATTAAAAATAAACAAAAAAAATGGAACAACAGATCCACTCCAGATCCATTCCTTGGCAGTCCCAAAAGAGACACCACCTGGTAGCCTAGCGCAGTGTCTCTGCCTCCCTCCACAAGAGACGGCGGGCACAGCCCTGGAGACCCAGCAGACAGCTGTTAGGACAGGGTGGGGAGGGTGTGATCCCAGAAGAACCAGGTATGATGAAATGGGGGTCCTGAAGCAGAAGCTCAAGCTCATTGGCGGGGCCATGTGGGGTGGGGTCAGCATGCCCCCAGGTCTAGGTGGCCAGAGAGCCCAAGTGAGTGACATCAGTGGCATCCAGGGCCAAGGGCTATGAGCAGGCCCGGATGTGCAGCAGGCCAAGCACAAAAGCAGCTTCTTCAGGGAGCTGGGGAGAGAGAGGCTGAGGCTGTCCCCTGGCTCGTTCCTCTTGGACACAAGATCAGCAGGTCAGCAGGGATGGGCCTGGCGGGGAAAATCTTGGATACCGGGGGGAGGACAGCTTGTAGTCATCCTCTCCCGTGGGATACCTGAGGAACACGGATACGCCTCCTGCAGCTCTGGGGTTCCACCCAAGGTCACCCCACAGGTAAGCGGGAGAGTTAGGGTCAGATCCCAGATCACACGGGGCTCCCACAGGCCTGGACCCTTCCCTGTAACAACCTGGAGCTGACAGGCTCTGTTTCTCACACGTGGTCAGCAGTAACCATGAAACTATGGTTCCCCCGGATGCCTGGACAGAACGTTCCCTGTCACATTGCCCAAGATGAGTTTGGGGATTATTATCCTGAATATCGACTGCCTGGAATACTCAACCACTCAGCCACATGTAATGGAATCCTTTTTCAATTCTGTGAGATATTCTGAACACTTCTTTTAAGAACCCTCTCCCTGCCCCCAATCTGGGGCTCAGAGAAGTTAGGTAACTTGCCCACGGTCACACAGTTTCTTAGAGGGAAAGCCAGAACTCAAACTCTTTACTGAGGCTGAGACCCCACTGAAGCAAATGGGCACGGCCACACCCCTTCAACCCCTTCACCCACCACTGAAAGTCCATGGCTTCTTCTCTCTGGCCCTTTCCCGGTAGCACAGACAACCAGGGTACAGGTTTTTCATTTCTACTCTTTTTTTTTTAATTGTCAGAGGGCACCTTGTGTTCACTGGAGAGAGAAAGAAAGAGAAAGTGTTCCCCGGGTGGAGTGCAATCATGCCTCAATCCCTTCTCTTCCACTTCCCCATCTTGCAGGCATTTGGGGCATGAGTGCACACAAGCCTGGGGCGTTTTTCAAACCACCGGGATCAGGACTTGAACCCCAGTGGGCAATGTGGGATCTGGCTCCCCTCGCCACTAGGCCATGGGCCCAGCCTTTGTTCCCTAATTATAACCATTACTAACCTCCATCTTAAAGGACAAATTCCCTGATGCTGACTCGAGAGAACTCTGAAGATCCTGGTGGGAGAGGCGCCTGAGCTCAGCAGGTTCCCCTGCAATGAAACAGCCCCAGCTAGACCCCCTTTGGATTCAAGATGAGATGACTCCCCTGATGTAGGAAGCATTGTCTCCCACAAAACCGTAGCTAAATTTAAAAAAAAAAAAAAAAGTTTCTCTGGAATGGACATGGGATGGCCAGCCCAAGGGTCTACAATGTGGAGCATGTTTCCCCAAAGGAACACCACACACCACAAATACCTGAGGCTTCATGAATTTGCATTCAACCTGACCTTCGAAAGGAAGCCCGTCTACAGAGAGCCTCATGTAAATCTTACTTTCCTTAGATGGTTGACAGCCAAAGAAAAGCCCACCTTGCAGAGTTGAGAGGCATGAACTTCACTGTGTGCATAAAGGCTCCAGACCGAGGCTGCATCATTTCATCTGTGGAATGAGCAGAAGAAGAATGAGAACCATGCACCCCCACGGCGAGTGTAGACTTCTAGACTA
Source organism: Tupaia belangeri chinensis (assembly GCF_000334495.1). NCBI lineage: Eukaryota > Metazoa > Chordata > Mammalia > Scandentia > Tupaiidae > Tupaia > Tupaia belangeri. The sequence continues at coordinate 2,554,963 of NW_006159539.1, read as the reverse complement.
ATCACTGGGCGTAGGTGCTCAGAACGGACTAGACCAGTTTAAACAAAAGGGTATGATAAAGGCGTAACTTCTGAAAAATGTTTGCAACATTTGTCTTCCTACATTTTAAAATGTATTTCCAATTCCAAAGCAATCCATGTTGTTTACTTTAAAAATAAAAAAACGTAATATAAAACATACTGAAGAGCATTCGCTCAAACCAACATTAAGCACCCTTGTTAATTGCACTACTTCCTTGAGTCTATAAAGAAGTGAATGCAGGACCAGCAGATGGTGTGCTAGTTATGCTGCTGGATTCCCACGTAGCCGACCACAGTTCGAGTCCCAGACTCAGCTTGAAACTCATGCCAGGTGCATGTGTGTGCGTGCCCAACATCCTGAAAGGAGACTAGAGAAAGGTTTGCAGCATGGCCATCCCCTCTAGGGGTGATTTCTCGCTTTCTGTCTTTCTGGGAGTGCACATGCCCTATAGCAAAAATCTCTCTCTAAAAAAAAAAAAGAAGAAGAAGAAGAGAATGCCTCGGGCCAACACCATGGCCTAGTGCATAAGGTAGCTAGATCACATATCTGGCTGGCCACAAGTTTTGAGTCCCAGCCCCAGTGCCAAAAGTCCCAGAAGGATAGAGAAATGGGGAAAAGGGATTACGGTGTGACTATGTCCCACTGGAAGGAGCTTTCTCCCCTCCCTCTCCCTCTCTCTCTGACAAACTTAAAAAAAGAAAGAAAGAAAGTGGATGGCTGGCCCCCGCCCATCTTTCTCCCCAGAGATAACAACTAGTACCTCCCTGGTGATCTGTACCGGTCCAGACCTTTAGCTATGTTTAAGTAAATACACATTGACACTCGCAATAGATAGATATGGTCAGAAGCATTCCAAGTATCTTCTTTATGTAAGATAGAATAGTAAGAGTGTTAAATAACGAAAAGCCTATGTCATTTCTAAGTATAATTATGTAGGAAGAGCACCCTGTCAGCAGACCGACTGCAAAGCTGACACCCGCCCTGCACCTGGGTCAGTGGGCAGCCAGGACTGCCGGGAGCGGCTGTGACTCAGTCTGACCACTGACCCAGGCAGACGGGCGAACGCGGGCAGGAAATGTCAGGAGCTCGTCAGGGAAATCGGGCTGATGGATGTGGCACCGGCACCTGCCTCTGGGGAGTTCCGAGAAGTTCTCTGAATCGTGCTGACAGGTCCATTAGTTGCCGGCCCTGGCCATGTCTTACTGGAATGGCAACCCAACCCACAGCCAGCCGGAAGACACACCCAGATAACACCGTCCTGCAGGGTGCGGCAGAAAATCCCTTCCTGCCTGACCATCATCGCGAACACAAATTGCTGAGTAATGATTAGATGCCAGCATTTTCTTACAGGGTCCCATGTAACCCCCACAACCCTTCTGCAAGATAGCTATCATTGATCGCATTTACTGAAGGGGAAACTGAGGCTCAGAGGAGCGGCATCAACAGCCCAACATCACATGAGCAGGGAGAAAGTCTATGTTCTAACCACATTCCCTGTGGTCAGAAGGCACAGTGGATGGTCTCTTCCTTACTTTGTTACCGCACCAGGAAGATACCCTCCTCTCCACTCTCCCAGGGAGGAAGCGGTGGTCCCGAGAGCTCAAAATCTGCATCCTCCCAATCTGGAAAGCCCTCTTTCTCCCCACTGGGGGCCAGTGTGAGGGTGGTTCTGGGGAATTCAGAGAGGGCAGGCTGCGTGACACTCCTCGTTCTCCGTCAAAAGCTACGACACCCACTTTCCCCATTCACGAGTCTGGGCGATGAGTGGTGGGAGTCAGAGAGGGATATTTTTGAAAAAACTGTCTTCAGTCAGGGAATTTCACAGTATAATTATATAGTGAGGACAGACACCAAATTAGCAGAAAGGGGGGACCAGCAGCTGCAGCAAGCACACAGCATGGCCTGCACCCCCACAGTCACAGCCAGCACACAGCGCCCTGGGTGGGCTGAGGAGCTCTCCCTCCAGACCCCAAACACACACGACACCTCAATTCGTAGGAAGACACTGCTGGGAGACTCCCCAGAGACCATCGACCCCAAACCCTCATCTCGGGGAAACTGAGGCCCCCCAAAAGTCCTGTGCTTGAAGTCACACAACAGTAGCTTGAGGCCCAAGAGCCAGTCCTCTGACTCCAGCCTCGTGTCTCCAGACACACTCAGACACATGCTCCCCAGAGCCGAACGACAGAAATAGACCATGCTTGGGCTTCTAGAGTCCAAGCTAAATGCATGTACGGTTCTTTGCATTGTTACCATGGTTATGGGTAACAAGGGCTGTGGCAAAGCCCAGCAAATTAGTTAATGATGACAGAGAAACATCCAACAGGGACACATTCAGCATGAACAAATTGCTTTCCTAATCCGGTGGCCAGCTGGACCCCCGTGGCAGGGCAAGGGTCAGTAGTGAGCGGGAGAGCAATTATGGTGGAGGTGAAAACCAGTGTGGCGTGTGATTCATGGCCCATCACCATCCCTCTGCTCTCCGTCACCGAGAGCAGAATGTGAACGATGCAAGCTCGCAGGATCTGTTTCAGCCTTCTTCCCAGGACAGCAGGAGAGGTGGCAACTATACTGTCTCTGAGACCCACCGGGAGGCATCGGCTGGCCCTTGGCAGGGTACGTGGCCAGCTCTGAGAGGGCTGGCTAAGAACTGGATAAGGCCCAAGAGTTAAGTCTCCATGAGGTCATGCTTGATCACTCAGTGAATTTTCTCCATGTCCGCAAGCTCTTGAGGCACCTGTCTTGGGGGAGGTAACAGAAACAGGGGCTCCTACTTTGTTGGTAGAAGGAGCTATGGTAAATTTTACATAAAGAGTCATCTCTCACTATTAGAAAGATGTCACCCTGATTTTCAGTTCTAGCAATTTCTCCTGCAGAAGCACTTCCATCTATGACATGTTATCATTGGACAGAGCCAATGGGTTAAAGCAAAAACTCAACTACACCTTGAAAGCCCATTGTCTGGGGACTGGTTTTTAAATTATGATACACTCATGAAAAGAAATGTAAAGATCCTGATACAAAGTAAAGCCCAAGACACATTCACTGAAAAGCAAGATGCATGGAAGTACCCACGGTACCGTGCCATCTATACAAAGAAAAATCCGTACCAAGTAAAGGACCAGCCCTGTAGCCTTATGGGTAAGAGAGCTGGCTCTCACAGGCTAGTTTGAGTCACACAGATATGCTTCACAGAACGATATCCACCCTTGCTACTTTCAGTTCACTGATATTTTCAATTCTGTTTTTCGTAAACGCTGGACTTGATCCACCAAACTGACTTCATGACTAATAGGCACTCCCCCATTTTAAATTACTGCTCTGGACTGGATGCTCCTGCATTCCTAGGCCCGGCACAGGGTGGGTGCTTGACAAACCTCAGGCCTGAATTTTACTGTGCCGGTGTTACACCCTCATGCTAGGTAATAACAACACCCTGAAGCCAACAGACAACGACCCAGGTGGGGTTCAACAGTTCCCATGGTGAATCAACCCTCCCAGTGTTGAACTCAGAAGGCCGCGGAAATTGGCAGATGAAGAGTTCAGAACTAGCCCTGCCCTTGAGCATAGAGTCGGCCAGGAAGTCCAAGGTGGCAGCTCCCCCACCTGGAGTCAGGGACCTGCCATGGTGGTCATGCAGCCCTGGCCAGGTAGAGAGGTCCAGATGTGCATGCTGTCACCTTCCTGTGCCACCCCTAGGACAGTAGCATGCGGCAGCCAGGCAGTGACAAGCAGGTAAGTTTCATCAGCCCTGGATTTTGCCTCTGACTAAACAAAGACTGAGCTCACTGAGAAGTTGGGTTCTAAATTTAGCACCGAACTCTGGGAAACTGGTGCATTTGCCCCCACCACCCACGGCAAAGCAGGCCATGAGGTGGCTGCTCCATTTCTTCCACTCTGCCTGGGCTGTCCTCATGCTGAGGAGTCCCGATGACTCACCCAGGGCCACTGAGCTGGCAGGAGCAGCACACTAGCGACCCTCTCCTGAAAAGCTGTCCTGCCCAGGGAAGGTGGAGTAGACACAACTTTCCAGATGCTTGGTTCCAAGTCCTGACCGTGCCCCAGTGTCTCCACTACCACCTGCTCCTGCAGCTCCCTAGTACCCCACTGAATGGTCTGAACAGAGCCTAGCCCCCACTGGCTCCATACGGGGAGCCTTAGGTATCCAGTCTGCTCTGTCTCCTCACTCTTGGGCCCTGGGGATTCTCCTAGGGTTGGCCGATGCTGACTTCTTCCCTCCACCACCTCAAAAAGCTTTTCTTGCAAGGGTGCGTGCTGGGCTTCTACATGGCTCTTGAATCATGGATTAGAACTGGACTCTTGAGCCCTCGGTTCATTTCCCTCGATCCCCACAAAAACCCTGTGAGGAGGGTACTATGATGTATCCATTTTATGTGGTGAAAAACTGAGGTTGCAGAGGTTCACTCACTTTCCAGACATGACCTAGCTGGGTCAGGGTGATATCAGGCCTCGGCTTTCCATGGCTGCATGCCATGCACCTCATGTCTGGTCCCTGTAACCCTGGGTGCTAGATCCGGAGCAGCTGTTGTTTTGCTATCGCTGCTGTCATTGTTGCTGTCACTGACCTCCGACTGCCTGTGAGACACAGCCAGAGTTAGGGTCAGATGCCAGAGTGAGAATCCCTTGCTGGCTTTGCGGGGCTGGGTGCACCCACCTCTGTAAAGCTCGAGTTCGCCATCCATAAAAGTGGGCGGCTTTGCAGTCCGTCGACTTGGTAAGGCATAAGCTGGTCAGAACTGGCACAAACCAGTCAGAACCAGTACAAGCCAGTCAGAACTGGCATAGACTGGTCAAAACCGCTATGAACGGGTATAAGCTAGTCAGAGCGTATATGAACTGGTATGAGCTGGTCAGAACTGATATGAACTGGCATAAGCCCGTTAGAACCAGTATGGACTGGTATAAACTGGTCAGAACTAGCACAAACCAGTCAGAACCAGTATGAGATGGCCAGACCTAGTCGGAGCCAGTATGAACCAGTATAAAATGTTCAGAAGAGTTGGGACTGGTCAGAACCAGTATAAACTGGTCAGAACCTGCATGAGCTGGTAGCAGTGATCTTTGGATGGGTGTTGACTGAGAGGAGGCAGGAGGGAGCCTGCTGGCATGCTGGACATCCTCCACGCCTTGGCATAGGTGGTAGGTCTGTTACCACCCAACTAAACCCAGCTGCTGCTTCTCACAGTCAGTGAAATGACAGGTAGATGCTGGCATAAAAAGGAGTTTATTTCTATAACCAGTTACAGGGAGACAGTCAGCAAGCACCATCACACTGTCTCGAAAAGCTCAGCATGTTCTTGGTAGGTATTGGTACCAGATACAAGTGTGTGCAAATCATTCTTTGCTATAGTCAGAGTCAACTGCTTTCCCCTGAGTCATCATCCTCACTCTTTCAAATACCTATTCCTGGTTTCTCACCTGACCATTCCTCAAATAGATCTCCCTATGACTCAGCACTTGGTCAGGTTCTTCTTAAGTGGCCTTAACTTCAAAATGGCTGCAGTCCTGCCAAACTTTCAACCAGCCATGGGAGGTCATCTAGGTGAAGCATGAGAATGACACCTGCGTATTTCACATATTAAGTATCTCTTGGAGTCCCCTTATAATTCGAAACATTCTCCTTTAGTAGGAGCAAATATGCGGACAGAGAAGCTAAGTAGACTGTCCACAGACAAATAGAATTTATAAAACTCCATGTGCCTCAAGATGAAATTACAACTTCAACATGCTTAGAGAAGAAAAAATACTAACAAAATAATCATAACTGATAAATTGATTTTTCTGTCTACTTAATAACCAGTATCCCTTTAAAGGCATTCTTTCAATGAGCCAAACCAAGAATACCATGCCAACTTATAAATGAATAAGTTTTATTGGGAGCAAATTAGGAATCCACATAACTGACACCTAGCCTGAAACAGTCAAAACTGACCTGAACCGAACCAAACCAGACTGAACTGGCCAAAACTGGTCTGAACCATCCTGCATGTAGTTATCATGTCATTCTTGATGCATGAATAACATTCTACTAACATGGAAATAACAGGTATGTCATAGGAATGTTGTTCACATGTTGTTCTTGACTTGAGTAACAAATTAATGTCATGTGAAACAGTCATAACCAGCCTAAACATGAACTGGTCATGATCATTTTTAGTGGGCTGTAACTGGTTTGAACCAGTCAAAACCATTCTGAACCACCCTGAACCAGTCTCAACTGGTGTGAACAAGTCAGAAACAGCCAGAACCAGTCCAAGTTGGCCAGAACCAGTCTGAATCAGTCTGAACAAGTCAGACCCAGTTTGGGCCAGCCAGAACCATTTTGAGCCTGCAAGAACTGGTCTGAACAAGTCAGAACAGGTTTGAGCAGGCCAGAACCATTTTGAACCTGCCAGACCTTGTCTGAACTGACCAGAACCCATCAGAACCATCCAGAACTGGTTTTAGCCAGCAAGAACCAGTCTGAACTGATTTGAACCAACCAGAACCGGTCTGAACCACCCATAATTGGTTTGAACAAGCTACGACTGGTTTGAAACAGTGTGAAATTATTTGAACCAGTCAGAACTCATCTAAACCAGTTTGTACCAGCCAGAGCCAGTCTAAACTGCTTTGAAATGCCAGGATTGGTCTAAACCAATTTCAACCAGCCAGAACCAGTTTGAACTGGCCAGAGCTGGTTTGAACTAGTTAAGACTAGCCAGAACCAGCTTTAACCAGTTTGTACATTCAGAACTGGTCTGAACTAGTTTGAACTGTCCAGAACCGGTTTGAACCAGCCAGAACCAGTTTGAATCGGCAGAACTGGATTAAGCCAGTTTCAGCTCTCCCATACTGGTTAGAACTGGTCTAAACCAGAGCCAGCCTTGACCAGTTCAGACTGGTCCAGGTAGGTTCAGGCTGTTCTTGACCAGCTCCTGTCACTTCAGGATGGTTCAGTACAGTTTTGACCAGTTCACGTCCACTTATACCAATTCAGACAAGTTCAGACAGTCTCAGACAGGTTCTGACTGTTTCAGACCTGTTTTGACTGGTTTATACTGGCTCAAGCAGGTTTATTCCACTTTGGGCCAGTTTATACTGGTTCATACTAATTTTGACTGGTTCACACCAGTTTTGACTGGCTTTTACTGGTCCAGACTGGTTTAGGCTGGTTCTCTGTTTCAACCAGTTCCAACCAGTTTATACCACTTTAGACCCATTCATACCAATTTTGACCAGTTCAGACTGGTTTACACCGGTTCAGACAGTTTTTGACCTATTCAGGATGGTTCAGGCCAGTTTTGACCAGTTCAGGCTGGTTCAGTCCGGTTCTGGTCAGTTTTGACTGTTTCAGGCTAGGTGTCAGTTATGTGGATTCCTAATTTGCTCCCAATAAAACTTATTCATTTATAAATTGGCATGATATTCTTGATTTGGCTCAAAGAAAGAATGCCTTTAAAGGGATACTGGTTATTAAGTAGACAGAAAAATCAATTTATCAGTTATGATTATTTCGTTAGTATTTTTCTTCTCTAAGTGTGCTGAAGTTGTAATTTCATCCTGAGGCACATGGAAGTGCAAGGGAGGCACATGGAATTTTATAAATTCTATCTATCTGTGGACAATCTAATTTGCCTCTCTGTCTACATATTCACTCCTATTAAAGGAGAATGTTTTGAATTATAAGGGGATAAATAAGTCCATCCATAATAAATTAACCATACTTTTATTGGATGGATATGCATTCTGACAGCTATCTTATTCTTCAGATCAGCACAGACCACTGTATTGATCAGAATTCCTGACTGCAAGCAACAGAGACCAAGTCTATCTGATTAAGCAGAAAAGGAGTTTATTAGAGGAGAATGCTCTCTAAATTGGTAGGTGAGCTGAGACTTGGGTTCATGACTTCTACATCAATGACCAAAAGTGCACCACAGGACTGTCCTGCTGGTGAACCCTCCTTCACTACTGGTCACCACCAGTGACCCCCTCCTTCTGTGGCACTTGGCAGACAATCCATCCTTGAAAATCAGATGTCTTAGCAGCACTTCCAACAGCATGTGGAAAAAAATTCCAAGCATGGAATCCATGTTGGATTTCACCCAGAGCCTCCTCCACATATTTCTCTCTTTCAGATGAAAATCTCAAGTGGGTGAGTCTGATTAGCACAGATGAAGGTATGTGCTACCACCCTAGGACCCAGCAAACTATAAGCATAAATGAGTTTTTCAAGGCTCTCCCTTAGGGAAGATGAGACTCTGAAACTTTTCCAGGTGTAGCACTGTGGTGCCGAAACTTCTGAATATTCACGTGGTCAGTTCCCATTCCAGTCATTACAGTAAAATGTTCAGTCAGGAAACCTGTATCCATAATTGTGAATTGGATAACTGCCACAATTCTGTAGTTTTAGCAGTTGTATACACATTCATGCCCAGAAGCCTACAGCCCATCACATGGAGAAGTGCAACTGGAACCAAGAAATATCTACCTTCTTCCCCAAACTGAGTAAGCTGGCCCTCAATAACCCATAACCGGGTGAACACCAGGATGCACAAAATTTACTCAGGGAGATTCCCTGTTGTCTACGAGGTAACTAAGAGACATCTCTTAAAGGCTGAGAATTGTGAGACCTTTTTTGACATTTCCCATCGGTGGGCCTCCTGTGTACAACTGGTACCTCCAGTTGGTTGTACTCAGTGTCATCAGTCACCTGACTTAGGGATCTGCCTCTTCTGTTTAGATTAGGTCTCATAGTGGCTGGTGTCTTTGTGCCTTTTCCCCCGTGAGTAACAGGAGCTAGGGTTGAATATCCATTTCACTCCCATGCTTGATTTAACTCACTGAGTTTTGTTTAGTCCTGATCTTCTAATGCATTCAACAAGATGGTGGCAGGTGGCAGGCCCAGGCTTTTCCAAGAGTCTCTCATTAAGAGCGAGGGTCACTGCTGAGGCTGCTGTGAGAGAGAACATTGTCTTCCAACTCATTCCACTCCGACGACCGGCACCCTCCACCACCCTCCACAGAAAGTACATTAGACTGTGGTTGATAATAGAGAACATTTGTCAGTCCTCCTACAGAGACAGGATTCAATATGAAAGAATAATGTTATCTGAAAAAGAGTGGGTCTTCATTTGCATAGTGTGAGCCCTGAAGGCTCTTCTGGAGCATTTTGATCCACATTTGATATGTAGGTTGAAACAGAACAGGCCAGGTTCCAATTCCTATTCGCCAAGCCCACCCCTACCCCCGACTTTAGTCGCGCAGACATGAGAACAATGTTTATACATGGCCAGGTGCCCTGGCCTCTCTGAACTGGGGCCACAACATGCACATGCGCCCGCGTCTTTCTCAAGCTTCCAGGTCTGGGACTTGAACCACAGAGTCAGCCATGTGGGATCCAGCTGTTTTAACCACCATGCTACGAGCTGGTCTGTTACTCTTACTGTCTATGTGCTTTCTCCTCCTTAATCATCACTTTTCATCACACCTCTCACTAGGCTGATAAATAAAGGATTCATGGAAAATGGAATTAAAGTATGAGTTTACTTTGGTGCAAACATTTTTTAAATCTATGCATAGATTTTTTTTATCATACTCATTTTCCCTGTCCTTTCTGCAGAGCTCCTCATACCTTCTAGAATCTCTGTGGACACTAATTAGAGGTGTTTTTGTTTTTGTTTTGTTTTATAAGTTCCCTTTTGTCCCCTCAAAATGATCTATCTTCTTCAGGTCCCTTTCGTAGTTTCTTTGGTCTCTCCCTCATGCTGGAGGAGTTCTTCAGATGTTTGGTAATCCTTGATTTCCCTCCACATGGAAGACGGAAATAATAAGAAAGCTGAGAAAGATGTCTGTGCATTCAGGTGGTCTTGTTAGCTTAGGGTGACAAGCAGGGAGCCAGCCAGTAATCTAGGAGGATGACTCCTAAATACTCCAATGGGATGTTCTTGGCTCAGGACCACTCGATTTCTCTAACCAGAACCTTCCAGTGTATTTTTTCCCTCAGAAAGGACAGACTCCCGGGTGTATATATGCTGTCTAGGTGGCCAAAAATGGAGGGCCATTTATCATCAACAAAGTTGTTTATCCACTGAAGCTTATCCTCTATCTACCTCCTCCTCCCTTACCTGCTCCCTGCTTGGTGTTTGCACTCTCAGCTCCAATGGGAGGTGAGAATCGGAGCTGCTGCTCTAACCAATGGCCACCTTTCTTCTCCATGCAGAACTTCTCTGCTCTATTAAAAAACAGAGTCTCAGGGCCAGCAGCTGGCATGGTGGTTAAAGGTGCTGGAGTCCCACATGGCCAACAGTAGTTCAAATCCCAGACCTGGAGGTTTGCTTCCTCACTTTTCCTTTTCTCTGTCTCTTTCTGGGCAAAATAAAAAAATAATAGCAAATGGAATTAAATAAATAAATCTTAAACAACAAAAAAAAAGAGTCTCCACTTCAAGTAGCTTCTATAGATAGTATAATGATTTTATCAAAGGAAAAATATAGTTCTCTTTTACTCCTTCTGTATATGATTTTCTTCTCTTTACCCCATTCCTCTTCCTCCTTCTCACCCTCCTCCTCATTCCCTCTTCTTTCTTCTCCAGACTAAGTTAGCCAGGAGCACCCATTGGCATTCACGTCATTCTTTCTAGAGCCTTCAGAGAGTGTTAAAAATAACAAACTTGCAGCTATTGCTGCTCGTGGTTCTTGTGTGTTCACGATCCGTCAGGTGGCACCACTGTATGCTACAGCAGCTTCACCATACTTACCAAAACCACGGGTTTGTAATCCAGCGCGTATGTGCCTTGCCATATGGTTTTGAAAGACAAGTCGTGTCTCAGAAGAAATGCTAGTTTAGTGAATGTGAATATGTAAGATTCCCCTCAGGATCCTTTAGCTTTGGAGGTTGTTGGCTAATCTACCATGAGCTTCTGAGAGCTCGCTTCTGCTTGGAGATGAATTTCCAGTGTGCTCCTTGATGTTTGAAATATCTGTACAACTCTCTCCTCAGTCTCAGAGAAGTTCTGATGCTCAGGGTCTGGGCCAGGCACTGCCATGCAACCACATGCAACCTACTCCTGCTGGTGAAACCTGTGCCGGGGAGATCACCACTGCCTGTGGCTCCCAATACAGCTCATTTCACATTCAGCTTCATTCTTACTCTTATACTTCATACAATTTAAATTCAAGCAGGATGCATTTAGATTCTTGCTTCTGGAATCTTCTTGCATTCTCTTCCTTTGATATGAATGATAGTGGCTAGGGTCAGCGGAGTGGTGAGAGGAGTCAGAGGAGGAGGTGTCAGCCATCTCAGAAAACCTCTCTAGTGCTTCCTGGGAACCAGCAGTTAGCGTAATGGCTATGTCGCTGGACTCCCACGTAGTCGACCGCGGTTCGTGTCCCGGACCCGGTGGCTTAAAACTCACGCCGGGCGCGTGTGCGTGCGTGCCCAAGATCCCGAGAGGAGAATGGAGGAGAAGGGATTGCGGCGTGACCATCCCCCCTGGGGGGGGCTTTCTCGCTTTCTGTCTCTATGTCTCTCTCTGTCTGTCTGGCGAGTGCACGCGCCCTACGGTGAAAATCTCTAAATAAATAAATAAATAAATAAAAAACCTCTCTAGTGCTTCCTAGAGATTGAGGAAAGATTACCCCCCCTTTGTAGAATGGGAAAAAGCCTGAAATGTAAGACCCTTGTAGATGAATTGTTTGTTTTTTTTTCAGAGATTGAAGATAATTCTCTTCAGTGTTTATGAAGTCATGGTGGACCAAAAACCCAACATAGGTTTCCACCGGAAATATTTGAGTGGCATGGGAGCCAGGCAGGATGGATGGAAATAAAAGTCTCTGTCAAAAGGTTTAAGGAGATAGTGCTAAAGTCAGCCAAAGAATGAAGCAAACGAGGGTATTAGCCTCCCTTCTTGCGGGCCTACTACGTGCCAAGCACTGTTTCCTGCCAGATGTTCAGTAGAGAAGAAAGGAGGGAACAGTGTCTCAAACAAGGATGGACACCAAGGTGCTGTCTGATGTGTGATGTATGACAGAATTAGAGTCTCAGGTCTAGGTTGAGTATGAAAATAAGAAGACATTTTTTTTAAGACAGTGAAAAGGATCCTATCATATTATCTGGTAAAGAACCAGTACTGGGCCAACCAGCGGCATGGTGGTTAAGGTGGCTGGACCCCACATGGCAAAATTCACGGTTCGAGTCCTGGACCCAGAGACCTGTAAAACACACCAGGTGTGTCTGTGCGTGTGTGCATGCCCAAAATACCAAGGCCATCCCCCTGGATCCCATACAGACAAATGCACAGTTCAAGTCCTGGATCCGAAGGCCTGAAAAACACACCAGGTGCGTGCGTGTCCATACTCAAAATCCTGAGAGAATGGAAGAGAAGGGATTGTGGCATGGAGCAGCATGGGGCCACTGTGCCATGAAGTCAGCCCCAGAGAGAGATTTCTCTCTCTGTCTGGAGAATACACACATCCTATAGCAAAACCAAAGGAAAAACAAAGGAACGCTAACATCTTCCAAGGCTGACTGATGTTGGAGGGAGGACCCCTCCCAGAGCTGAGTCTGAAGTGAAGCCCCGCCTTCCTTAGTGCATGGAGCTGGGGTTGGGCACCATTTCCTTCTCCTGTAACTCCCCAGTGCACCTTCCTCCAGTGTGATTCAGGACAGCCTCTGGGATTGCTATTTTCAAATGTCTGATACTCTGGGTGTCTGGGAAATACAATTAAAACAGAATCTCCTCCCAACCCCGAGGGGACAGAAAACAATTGTCTTAGTGAATAAGCACTCAGCCCGAATGTGACGCGAGCCCTAGGCAACTCACTAAAAGATGGAAAGCACAGAACTAAATCTCACCCTTTCATGCAGCCAAGCAGCTACAGCTCCACTGCACAGTGGCACATGTTCTCGGGATAAACACTAACTAGTGCAAGAGGAAAAGGACGGCACCATTTGTCACCAGTTCATCCTACAGTCCCTACATCGTTGGGACGACCACCTATGTTAGCTGACTGGTTTTATCCTAAGGGAAATTAAACTTCTCATTTCCCTATGACAGCAGGTAGTTTTGCAACGTGGAGACTCCTAACCTCCCACAGAAGCTGAGAGACAGGGCTACGACCGTCCCTGACAATTACAATTCAAAGCAATGGTTCTCAGGTTCCTAAAGAAAGACTTTTCTGGGTCTTTGTATCACAAAATGGGCAAGAGCCGTGTGTGTGTGTGTGTGTGTGTGTGTGTGTGTGTGTGTATGAGCATGTATGTCTGTGTACACGCTGTAGGGTATGTGTACTCACCAGAGAGAGAGAGAGAACGAGAGTGAGAAATCATACCCCAGAGGGGATGGGCATGCCTCAATTCCTCCTCCTCCTCCGTTCTTCTCTCGGGATTGTGGGCATGCACACATAAGTGCCCAGCATGTTTTTCAAGCTATCGGGACTGGGATTTGAACTGCACAGCCAACTATGTGGGATCCAGCCACCTTAACTTCTCTGCCATCTACTGGCCTGCCTTTAAGTATGTATATACTTCAGTTCATTTCTTTCTTTCATGAGAGAGAGACAACCTCAATGGGGTTTCATGCCACAATCCTCCACCAGCCTGTCCACCAGCTAGGATCAAGGTTGCACGTGGAACCAATCCCACAGTCTTCCACATGGAGACAGCATGGCTTGGAGCAGTGCATGGCCACTGTGCCAAGTCAGCCCCAGGTTATCTCACTTCTAAAAAGATTTACAGTATTTCAAAGAGACAGAAAAATAACTACAATTAGGTTTTTTTTTTTTTTGGAGAGATTTTTGCTATAGGGCGCGTGCGCTCGCCAGACAGACAGAAAGAGACATAGAGACAGAAAGCGAGAAATCACCCCCCAGGGGGGATGGTCACGCCGCAATCCCTTCTCCTCCATTCTCCTCTCGGGATCTTGGGCACGCACGCACACGCGCCCGGCGTGAGTTTTAAGCCACCGGGTCCAGGACGCAAACCGCAGTCGACTACGTGGGAGTCCAGCGACATAGCCATTACGCTAACTGCTGGTTCCCTACAATTAGGTTTTCTATAGCAAATGCTCTAAGAAGAGAAGAGAGAAGTCACTGCACTTATTTTTAACAGGGAGAATTCTCTCTTTTTTTTTAAGAGGTTTTTGCTATAGGGCACGTGCGCTTGCCAGACAGACAGAGAGAGGCAGAGAGATAGAAAGCAAGAAATCATCCCCTAGGGAGGATGGCCATGCCCCAATCCCTTCTCCTCCATTCTCCTCTCGGGATCTTGGGCACGCACGCACACGTACCCGGCATGAGTTTAAGCCACCGGGTCCGGGACTTGAACCACAGTCAGCTACATGGGAGTCCAGCAACATAGCCATTGTGCTAACTGCTGGTCCCCTCTTTTTTTTTTTTAAAGTTTTCTATTATAGGGTATGTGAACTTACCAAAGAGAGATAAAAAGAGAGAGATATGGAGATAAATCACCCCCCTGGGAGATGGCCATGCCACAATCCTTTCTCCTCCGTTTCCTCTTTAAATTCTGGGCACACTCACACAGGTGCCCAGTGTGATTTTCAAGCTACCGGGCCCAGGACTCAAACCATGGAGTTGGACATGGGAATCTAGCACCTTAACCTCCACACCACCTACTGTCTCATATTTTTAATATGTATTTTCTCTTCTACAGGCATAACTTGGTTTTTAAATTTTTTTTTTAGAATTAATAGTTCAATGCTTCCAACAAGAAATAAAGGTAATATTTCCTTTTTTAAATAATTTATATCAGTTTATTTATTATTATCATTTTTTAATTTGCTATATGGCATGTGTACTCACCAGAAAGAGAAAGAGAGAAGAAAAGTGAGAAAGCAAGCTGCAAACTGAGGTTGACCATGTGGGAGTCCAGCACCTTAACCACCACGCCTCCTGCTGGCCCCAAAAAGATAACATTTCTTTAAAGATGAATCTTGAGAAGTGGAAGTCCTCATGCTTGCTGATGTGAAGCTACTTTATGCAGAATTATTTGCACGTTTTTAGCTCAAAACTCAGTGACTGCACAGCCAACAGCAGTTGCTATGGTAGCAAAAACTGGTGTGATTCCAGTCCATTCCGTGATGAATGGTCTGGAGCTGCTGCTGGTTGCGGGAAGCCATGTTCTTTCTGTGGGGTTTTCAGTTTTTGTGCCATATTGTGGGCAGGAATAGGCTGAGCATCCTGTGTGGAAACCAAGGTGTGAAGGCAGGGCACAGACACAACGTGAGGTCTGAGCAGCCATGCGTCAGAAACCAGAGGAACGTGGCAAACTGGAAGCACTTGGGTTTTTCCTTCCAATAGGTCCTGACGGAGGACAGGGCAGAGCAATTGAGTGGCCCCCACTGCACAGAGATCTTGAGATTTTAAATCCACCATCTCCTCCAGCTCCTCTGGTAGCTCAGCAAGATACACATTTTTGAGCCCGTTTCGCAGATGAGGAAGTGAAGGCCAGCAAAGGCAGAGCTAACGCATCCAAGGCCACAGAGTTGATGGTGGAGCCATGAGTCAAATCTCAGCTCTCAGTCTCAACTTGTGAGGAGCCGGCATTACTGAACTGCGAGGAAATTCCAAGCAGAAGTTGGTTCCACAGGCATCAGTAGTGGCTGTCCTCCAGTTCCACCCATGTTGTCACCATGGCAGAATTCCCTTATTTTTCAAGGCCATATGGTATTCTGTTGTGCATGCAGTGTACACCATGTTTTTTATTCATTCATTCATCAATAGAGATTTAGGCTGCTTCCATATCTTGGCTATTATAAATAATATTGCAACAATTTTGAGTGCAGATATCTCTTTGACATATCAATTTCAATTCCTTCGGATAGAAACCCAGAGGTGAGATAGCTGGATTATATGTAATTCTAATTCTGCTTTTTTCTTTTCTTTTTTTTTTTTTTCGGAAGAATCTTCATACTATTTTCCAAAATGGCTATACTAATAACAGTGTACAAGGGTTCCCTTATCTCCACATCCTTGCCAATCCTTTCTATCATTATAACTTTTGATAATAGCCAACCTAACAGGTGTGAGGTAATATCTCATTGTGATTTTAATTTGCATTTCCCTGATGATTAGAGATGTTGAGTATTTTTAAAAATATTTGCTGGCCATTTGTAGTTCTTCTTTTGAGAAATGTCAGTTCAGATCTTTTGCCCACTTTTCATTTGATTATTTGTTTTCTGTTGTTGAGTTATAGTATCTCCTCTTTCCTTTCTCATTTTGTATCCTTTTCCTTTTTTAAAAAAATAATTATTTATTTAATTTAATTAATTTATTTTTTGCAGTTTGCTATAGAGCATGTGTACTCACCAGAGAGAGAGAGAGAAAGAGAAAGTGAGCGAGTAAGCCACCAGGTCTAGGACTCAAACTGCATTCAGTCATGTGGGAATCTACCACCCTAACCACAACACCACCTGCTGGGCCCCATTTCTGACTTTTTCTTGTAGCTGTTGTTGTTATTCATCTAATTAGAGATTTTTTATTTTGTTTATCTTTTTAAAACAACAAATTTTAGGGGGTTTTGGTTTTGTTCATTGCCAGAAGGAGTATGTATTCACCAGAGAGCAAAAGAGAAAAGAAAACTCATCATTCAGACATAACATTTTCATTCAGTAATGATTTTTGCACACAAATAGTAATAGCACTTATTGAGAAATCCTACAGAATGGCTAATCTCTAATACTGTTTTCTGTGTCTGTTGTTACATAACTCTGGGACTTCACTGCATCTGTCTTTCTGGGCTCATTCTTATAGGCTGAGACAAGATTGTTAGCAGCACCAGGGTCCAGTTGAGCCTCCTGATGAGATAAGTCTCTCTCAGACATCACCTCCCCCATTGGAGCCTTCTTTGGCTTTAAATTAGCAACCTCTCTCAATCCCATCTTCCCTATCTCCCTTCCTGATTGGATGTTTTCCCTAGCCTTTTTGTTGTTGTTGTTGTTGTTGTTGAAAAGTCCATTGATAGTCCTATGAGAGCCCTCTTGTATGGAACAAGTGCTTTTCTCTTACAGTTTTCAATATGATCTCGTTCTCTCTAATATTGACAAATTGACTATAATGGTCTTGATGTGGGACTCTTTGGATTCATCTTATTAGGTGTCCACTGAGCTAGAAATGTCTGATTTTTTGTTTGTCCTAAAGTCTATCAATACTTTCCTTTATGTTTTGGGTGGGGGGGCTTTGTTGCTATGTTAAAAAGCTTTCTTCATTCTGAAGCTATATAAATATTTACCAGCATTATCTAGCATTCTGATGACTTCTTTCACTCTCTTAACATTTAGATGCTTCCTATATCTAGTGTAAGGTAGAGATCTAACCTTTTCCCCTCAAATGATTAACCAGTATTCTTAACACTGCGTATTGTATCACCCAAGCTTTCATCACTGATTTGTGATGCTGTCATCTCCACATGCAAAATTAAATTCTTTGGGGTTCTTATTCTACATTGAGATTTCTTTCTTCTATTCCACTCATCTATCAGTTCATCTTACAGTACTAAACCATCTCCATTATCATAACTTAATGCATTTCAATATCTTGTTAGGAAAGTTTCCTTCTTTATTAACCATTCCTAAAAAGTTCCTGGCTATTCCTGCACATCTTCTTAAAAGGAGGCTTCAGGGACTAGCAGACGGGTAATGGTTATGTCGCCGGCCTCCCACATGGTAGACCATGGTTCAAATCCTGAATCCAGTGGCTTAAAACTCAAGCTGGGAGTGTATACACACATATTCAAAATCCCAAGAGGAGAATGGAGGAGAAGAGATTACAGCTTGGCCATCCCCCTTAGGGTTAGGGGGTGATTTCTTGATGCCCATCTCTCTGTCTCTCCAGCGAGCACACACACCCTATAGCAAAAATCAATTAAAAATTAAAAGAGGAGGCTTCAATGTAAATTTAGGAGGGCTGTTTGGAAACCTCAAACATGGAGGAAAGTAGAAGTTTCAAGGCTCCAGAATTAATGGGAATGATGTGAGGGATAAAGTCTGAGGAAATTGTGACCCAAGGTACACATGATTTGCCTCAATCTAAAACAGGAGATGCTCCTGTTGTAGTGAAAGTCAGCCAATCCAGAGCAAACTGCTCTCTGCTGGCAAGTGAAGATACTGATGTACACTGAGGGTCAGAAGGACTGGCCAGAGGCCAGCAGGTGGCATGGTGGTTAAGGCACTGGATTCCCACATGGCCGGCCACAGTTCAAGTCCTAAACCTGAAGACTTGCTTTCTCATTCTCTCTCTCTCTGTCTCTCTCTGGTGAGCCTATGTGCTCTACAGCAAATTAAAATAATAATAAATTTAATTAAATGAATAATTATTTAAGAAAAGAAAGGAGTTGACCAAAACATAGCTCAGATCATTCACTCTCCCAGAAATTATGGAAGGCTCAGGAAACTCTGGAACAACTATTTTTGCCTCAGTCTGTATCTGTAGGAGTCAGGAAGTCTGCAAGCCAAAGTGGAGGTTGAAAAAGAATCATTTGGAGAAGACTCAAAATATAAGCCTATTGGGACCAGCAGTTAGTGTAAAGGCTATGTTGCTGGACTCTCATGTAGTTGACCATGGGTCGAATTCCGGACCCAATGGCTTAAAACTCACACCGGGTGCATGTACGTGCATGCCCAATATCCTGAGAGGAGAATGGAGGAGAAGGGATTGCGGCGTGGCTATCCCCCTTGAGCGAGGAGTGATTTCTCACTTTCTGTCTCTCTGTCTCTCTCTGTCTGGCTTGCCAAGCGCACACACCCTATAGCAAAAACCTCTCAAAAAAAAAAAATATATATATATATATGCCTGTTGCCCCTACAGAATCCTTTGAGAGGGCTAGAGCTAAGCGGCAGAAGAAACAAAAACTCACTAAACTTAACAGAGAAGACTTTGCTGAGGTCCAGCCCTGTGGCCTACTGTTAAGAGAGCCAGAGCCCACATGTCTAGTCACAGTTTGAATCCTGGCCCCAGCAGCTTAAAACACATGCTGGGTACATGTGCATGCATGTCCAAAACCTCAACAGGATAGAGAAATGAAAGAGAAGGAGTTGTGGCATGGCCAAGCATATTGGGAGATGCTTTCTCCCTCTTTCTTTGTCTCTCTGTCTCTCTCTCTGGTGAGTACATGCATCCTCGGTCAATTAAAAAAAAAAAAGAAAAGAAAAACTAGAAAAGGCTTTGCTGAGGTGACCACAACCTCCCAAGCAAGCAGGTCTCACTTGAGCTGGGAGCTTAATAGGGAGCTGTCAGATCTAAGTGGCAATAAACCAAGTGTGTCAGAGCCTGAGGAAAGAAAGAACAGAGGAGCATGGAAAAATGCATCTTTTGAATCTGTTGGACATTTTGACAGGTAAGGGATAGTCAGATCATAAGAACTGTAACCTCCCACAGGGACAGAGGGCAGGTTAAGAGCCACCTTATGCCTACAGGTACAGCTGAGTGTTTCAAGGAGGAGTGAAAACTGAAAAGAGAACAAAGAGTGCTGTTGTGCCGAAGCAGGCTGTGAGAATAGAGCCCGTGTGCTAGCAAAGGAGGGCCTGTCTGATCCATTTGCTCAGTGATTTAAAAGCCCCTCCAACAAACTGTAATATTGCTCAACTGGAAAAATGCACTCTAATTGTGCAAACCTTGGGAGATCTCACTGTGAGTCTATGTGTTGAATGAGTACAACAGATCTGAGTTTTAATATGTTCCCCCCCACAGGGCATGTACTGATTAATTAGGGAATAGTTTGTTTCTAAAATGAATCTGTGCATTTCCTAAATCACAATGTTAACTGTTTGCTTTTTTTTTTTATTATTCCATTTTGAAAGTGAAGAAAGTAAGAAATCTAAAGTCAACTTTATAAATCGATGACTATAGTGGACTTCTTGAGGATGCCAACTAAAGATGTGTGAACATGTACTATCCCTCGTGAATAAAAGAAATGAACATTTGTGTTATTGGGTCTATAAGGGAACATGAACAAGGATGTTCAGTATAATTTTTTTAAGCTTTTTACTATAAAGAGGATGCATTCACCATAGAGAGAGAGGAAAAAAACTAAGAAATCACCCCCATGGGTGATGGCCACACCACAATCTCGTCTCCTCTACTCTCTTCTTGGGATCATGGACACACATGCACAGGCACCTGGTGCGTTTCTCAAGCTGCCAGGATCGGGACTGAAGCCTCACAGTCGGCCATGTGGGATCTAGCCACCTTAACCACCACTGGGGCTCTGCTGGCCCCAGGGTAATGTTTCTGTAATACAATCAGGGTTGGAGGCCATCTGGGTATTGAGCCTTGGCAGAATAAACAGGTGAAATATGGAGAAGAGAGTCCACAGAGTATGTTACAGCAGTTATAGTGAACAAATTAGACATTCATATAGCAACAGGGACAGACTGTAGAAACACAATGCCGAGTATAAAAAAATAAGAAACAATGGAATTGATAATATCATGCTAAAAATGCATCTCTGGCCAGCAAAGTGGTGTGGAAGTTAAGGCAGCTGGATTCCACATGGCCTACGTTGTGGTTCAAGTCCCAGACCCAGCGGCCTGGAAAATCACACTGGGTGCAAGTGTGTGTGTGTGTGTGTGTGTGTGTGTACAAAATCCCGAGAGAAGAATGGAGGTGAAAGAATGTAGCATGGATAATCCCCTCTCCCCAAGGGATGATTTCTTACTCTCTCTCCCTGTCTTTCTCTGGTGAGTGCGCCCTATAGCAAACATAAAAAAAAAAAAAAAAAACACCAAAAAACAACAACACAAA
>NW_006159539.1:2508726-2533612 GCF_000334495.1 Tupaia belangeri chinensis | reverse complement strand
TTTTTTTTTTATTATTCCATTTTGAAAGTGAAGAAAGTAAGAAATCTAAAGTCAACTTTATAAATCGATGACTATAGTGGACTTCTTGAGGATGCCAACTAAAGATGTGTGAACATGTACTATCCCTCGTGAATAAAAGAAATGAACATTTGTGTTATTGGGTCTATAAGGGAACATGAACAAGGATGTTCAGTATAATTTTTTTAAGCTTTTTACTATAAAGAGGATGCATTCACCATAGAGAGAGAGGAAAAAAACTAAGAAATCACCCCCATGGGTGATGGCCACACCACAATCTCGTCTCCTCTACTCTCTTCTTGGGATCATGGACACACATGCACAGGCACCTGGTGCGTTTCTCAAGCTGCCAGGATCGGGACTGAAGCCTCACAGTCGGCCATGTGGGATCTAGCCACCTTAACCACCACTGGGGCTCTGCTGGCCCCAGGGTAATGTTTCTGTAATACAATCAGGGTTGGAGGCCATCTGGGTATTGAGCCTTGGCAGAATAAACAGGTGAAATATGGAGAAGAGAGTCCACAGAGTATGTTACAGCAGTTATAGTGAACAAATTAGACATTCATATAGCAACAGGGACAGACTGTAGAAACACAATGCCGAGTATAAAAAAATAAGAAACAATGGAATTGATAATATCATGCTAAAAATGCATCTCTGGCCAGCAAAGTGGTGTGGAAGTTAAGGCAGCTGGATTCCACATGGCCTACGTTGTGGTTCAAGTCCCAGACCCAGCGGCCTGGAAAATCACACTGGGTGCAAGTGTGTATGTGTGTGTGTGTGTGTGTGTGTGTGTACAAAATCCCGAGAGAAGAATGGAGGTGAAAGAATGTAGCATGGATAATCCCCTCTCCCCAAGGGATGATTTCTTACTCTCTCTCCCTGTCTTTCTCTGGTGAGTGCGCCCTATAGCAAACATAAAAAAAAAAAAAAAAATCCCACAAAACAACAGTGCACATTTACAAGAAGATACACAACAAAACAATATATGTTAAATACATCAGAATGGCCTCTTACGGAGAGGAAGGTAAGG
Source organism: Tupaia belangeri chinensis (assembly GCF_000334495.1). NCBI lineage: Eukaryota > Metazoa > Chordata > Mammalia > Scandentia > Tupaiidae > Tupaia > Tupaia belangeri. Next base: position 2,532,561 of record NW_006159539.1, on the reverse strand, counting down.
AAAGTAGGGAATGGGAATTAAAAAAGGAATAAAAGAAAAGAGGCAGTTCTATAATACTTTTTCCATTTGTTTTTCTTTTGTGTGTACTTCATACTTAAGTTGTGATTTCCCCCCCTTCTAAATCAGGAAAAAAAGCCTCCCACCCACACTATTCTAGGGAGAGAAATGAATATTCACCATCCAACTTTTCAAATTGACATTTATTTTGTGATTCAAGAAGAAAAGGTGGTGGGAATAAATAACATAACTAGGGAATTTAATCCATAAAATTGAGAAAACAAATTGGGTCTTATTAATAAAATCTGAACTGGGTACATTCATCAGCTTAGAGGATTCACTTTCTTGGTGATCTTAATTTGGATGGGGAGAGATTTTAATTAGTGACTTTGCTTATTATTATAGGAATTAATTTCTTTTCCTCTGTAATCTAGGTATGCATCCACCACTGGACGCAAAACTCATCGTTCAGACATGACATTTTCATTCGGTGATGATTTTTGCACACAAATAGCAATAGAACTTACTGAGAAATCCCATGGAATGATTAGTTTCTAATACCATTTTCTGTTTCTGCTATTAATGGCACTGGGATTTTGCTGCATCTGTGTCTTTCTGAGCTGATTCTTAGAAGCTGAAACAAGACGGGTCCAAGTGAGCCTCCCGATGAGGCAGCTCTTCCTGCTCAGACCAGTCACAAGCAGGACCCTGAGCTGGCTTATAACCCAGGGCTCCCTGTGGCCTTACTAGGCAATACCCGCAGAACTGGGCATTCCATTCTTGCTTTTGGATGAGAAGTCAGAAACCACACAGTGAGGCAGAGAACTCACCACCCCGCTTTGAGCAGCTATGCTGGGCAGCACTACTGAACTTACTGCCAAGCCTTGTGGGGCCTTCTGGGAAAGGAAGGCCCTTCCAAAAGAGAGGAACTTACCTTTCCTGTCCAGGACCAGAGAGGCAGTGCACATTACCCTAATCCCCCGCTTCCTTGAACTGGGTGTTGAATGTCATTGAGTAAGCACTTACTCAATATATGGAGGAAATGGTGGTGTTGGCTAACTTAGGGAGCCAAGTTGCTCATGTAGGTCTGCAAAGCCAGGAACACCATTTCAGTGATCTATTCCTAACACTTAATGGCTTAAAACAAGAAACATGTTGTTTGCTCTAGATTCTGAGGGTCAGGAACACAGGCAGGGCCCAGCTGGATGGGTCTTCTGCTCATGTACTGTCTCTCCACTGCGTCTGGCTAGTGACTGGGCTGAGCTGGAAGGCCCGAGAGGGCTGCATTCACATGTCTGATGGCTCAGTGCTTCTCCCTGTGACTTACCTCTCTTTCCTTGTGTTTCCTTCCCATGGACTCTCTTTCCAACAGGGTGGCCTGGACTTCCTTACAACACGGTGACCGAGTTGCAAGAAGAAAAGGCCCAGTGCACAAGCCTCTGCCTGCATCATGTTTGGTGATGAAAGTCACATAGCCAAACTGAGATCAACCTGAAAGGAGAGAGCATAAGGATATGAGTATGGGATTATCCTTATGTCTCTAGCTACAAGAACTGTAATTACGACTAGTGGTAGGCTATTAAATTGGTGGCTGTCGACGAACCATAGGACATTGGTGGGTTGGACCAGCAGGTGGCATGGTGGTTGAGGCACTGGACTCCCACATGGCCAACAACAGTTCCAGTCCCAGACCTAGCAGCTTGCTCTCTCTCTTCTCTCTCTCTCTCTCTCTCTCCCCTCTCTCCTCTCTCTCCTCTCTCTCTCCCTCCTCCCCTCCCTCCTTCCAACTCCCCCCCAGTCTCTCTGGTGAGCATGGATGCCCTGTAGCAAATTTTTAAATGATGATAAATAAAATTAAATAAATAATTCTTTAAAGATTATTTTAAAAACAAATGAAAAAGATGTTGTTGGATTGAGAGAAGCAGAGACAGCCCAGAGATCCAAGCAAAGAGAAACACTTTTTGCCCTGGAAAAGTCCACAGTTTGATCAGCTGCTAAAGGGCCTGGCCAGGTTTTTGCACATGACCATGTGGTAACCAACAGCAGGGCTTCTCCAGCCCAGGGACCATCACAATAAGAAGCTTCCAGAAGAGGAAGCCAGTGAATTTTGTCCTGAACAAGCTGGAAAAGGAATGTCAGTTCAAGCAGAAGTTCCGTGAGTCTGGGTTGGGATCTAGGCCCCAGAGTGGAAAGCAGGGGATAAACACCCCAGCTCCCTAGCCCCATAGGTGAGTGACATACCACCTCCCAGGACCCCACCAAGATTAATCACCAGCTGCCCTGACCCAACCAGCTCATCCGCACACCCTTTAATGATCTCCACCCCTTTCCTCTCATTCTTTCCACACCTCCCCTCTCAGTTTCCTGGGATCACCTCCCAAACAAGTCACTCTCACTCACATTGGGCCCTAAGACCTTCTTTGTAGGAAACCCAACTTAACATCACAGGGCTGGGGCCACAGGAAGATCTCAGGAACCAGTCCAGCTTGATCAGTGATGCCATGATGAGGAGTTGGCCATCCTGGCTGCGTGGGTGGGTACCAAGGGCTTTTGAGATACCCAGGTAAGCAGGTAAGAGTATTCCTCAGAGTAAGAAGCAGTAAGAAATTGTGCTGCTTGGGCAGAGGGCTGTGCTGCGCCATCTGAGTTTAGACCATATGGTCATATGCGGCGAGGCTATGCGCATGTGTGAGTGTGGACTGAGTGTTTGAAACAGGCTGTGCAGTCTCCCACACCCTCACTGCCTGCCTCCTACAGACCAGGCCTCAGCCACACATGCCCTGGAGGCCCAGCCCAGACTGCTAAGTCATTGAGCTTCCAGGTTGGAAGAGACCTCCCTTGAAGGGCACCTTGGATCACTCCTGAGGCCAGCAGGGAAGCACTTCTCTTATGGCTTCTAGGACCACCCTGGTATGCTGGCCTCTCCTCCAAAGCTAACCTCCAGCCTTTGCCATCTCATTGTGACTCCTCCTACCCCAGCCTTCTCACCAGCCATGCCCCAGAATCCCCATCTCAAGGCAAACAAACACCCTGTCCCACTCCTCTCCTCTAACAAGCTGCAGGTGTCCTTCCCCTGTACTGGAGGGGTCACTACCCTCTCATATGCACACCCATCTCAGCATCTGAGCTCTGTGCTCAGTACCCTACCCTCCACCATAGCACCCACTGTGAGGCAAAGGGACCCATCCAGGCTGATTAGTCTGAGCCAGTCATGGAGCTCCTAGTGTTTTGTCTGGGGTTGGTGGAGGGCTTAGCATGTGACCCAATTCTGCCAATGAGATGCAAGGGAAGTCTGCTCTGAGACTCCTGGGAAAGACTCCCTTGTCCTTAGAAGGAGCTACATGGAGGGATGGCTCTTCCCTACCATGGAACATGATGGGTCTGGCTGTGATTCCCGGCACTGCTGCCACTGTCTTAAGATAAAGCTGACCCCAAAGTCACAAGGCAGGGAGAAGAAAGTAACCTCAATAAGATTGTTGGATCTTTGAGCCCTGTGAACCTGAAAGCTCGCCTATATCTACACTTCTCATCAAGAGAGACAGCACAAGGCAGTGGTGTTGGCTGTCTACAGTCAGAGATTCCCTCACTCAGCAGCCCTGGGCTCCTCCCACCTCTCAGGGCCTCCTCCCTGACTCCTGCTCTGTGCGCTCAGGCACCTGCGTGGATCCAGAGGTTCGAAGGCCACCAGGTGTCTGACAGTCAGGGTCTGCCCGCCAGATTAAACACTCTGGTATCCACTGCAGAACAGATGCGACCTTGACAAGGACGTCCCCCTCCACCTGAAACTGGCTATGGCTGCCAGTGTCTGCACTCCAGCCCACCTGGCATTGACACCACCAGGCCTCTCTCCAGCTTGGCTCCCGAACTGGCTGTGCCACACTGCACCTGCTTCGGGCTCACTGTTCATCAGTTCACGTGACAAACATCTCTGACACCGGACATGTGCCCGAGAGGAGAGCACACAAAGGTGAGGCAGGGTGGCCCCGTCCTCAGGGAGCAGGCTTGGGGAGAGCCCCGGAACATCAATCACAGCTGCAGGAGGTGCCAGGTTAGGTGACAGATGAGTGTGTGCACCCCCGCAACAGGGGAAGGGGGTGGGGGAGCAAAGGGAGGCGCCACAGAGAAGGGGGTATTAGACCTCTTCAGATGCTCGGAGCCGGGTGGGTGGGAAGAGAACATGAGTGCGTCCCCAGCAGCCTGTGTTCCTAGACCAGTATCGGATGTCCTGATGCAGTCTCAGACCTCAGTCCCTCTGTCCTGTTGTTCTCCTGCCTGGACTGGCCTTCCCATACCTCGCTGGCCTGGGAACTGCTCAGGGCCCCAAGTCAGACAGCATGTCCTTGGAGAGGCCGTTCATGGTTCCCAGATGCTCCCTCTGTGCGCCATGCCTCTGCACTTGGTTACTCAAAACAATGTGCTCCCCTCACATCACTGTCCGGGGGCTGCATCAGTTTGGGTTTGAGGCAGGGGGTTTCAAGCAGTTCAGAACCCAACAGGAGAAGGTTATGCATCCAGCCACCCTTCCCGTCAGCCTCAGCCAGCATCCAATCTTTGATCCCCAGGACCCCAGGTGACCAGCCTGGACCCCAATCCGTTAGCATAAAGGAGTATCTATAAATAACACAGGATGTTTGGGGAACCCCCATAGGTTCCCTGAATTCTGGCCCCTCAAACCATGTATGCTTGAGCCAATAATACCCAAATCAGTCATGCAAAGAGACTGATAGGAACAGAGAACCCTTGAATGGAATTTGCTTGTGGGTTTCTTCATTCATTCAATCAAATGCTCAATTGTGATTTGGCACCTATTATGTGTCAGACCCTGTGCTTTCCAGACTAAGGGGATAAGAAAGCTCAGCCAGGCTTTTACCCCCACCTGGGCTTGTCCCTGCACCTGGAGTAGCTCCCACCCATCTCCTCTGGGACAGGCTCCACTCTCCCTCCAGGGAAAACTGTTGTCATTGGCCTAACTGCCAGGCCTTATTCTGAGCACTGGGGTCAGTCAGAGACATGGCTGTCTTCAGGGGGCTGAAAGTCCAGTGAGGAAGACACTAAGTATGAAAACTTGGGAATTATTTTCAAGCTTTGCCTGTGAGAATATGGCAATGGAGCCAGATCCCATATGGCTGACCCTGTGATTTGAGTCCTGGCCTAGGTGACTTGAATGACAAGCCAGGCACATGTGCAAGTGTGCCCCCAAGTAACAGCAGGATGGACAGAAAGGAGAAGGGACTGTAGCTTGGCCATGCCCCTTGGGGGGTGCTTTCTTCTTCTCCCTTTCTCTCCAGGAGGTGCACAAAACCTATGGCAAAATAAAATCATGAATCATTTCAACAAATTTGTCTTTTTGGTTTTTTTTTTTTTTTTTTAATGAGAGGACTCAGTCCATCCTGGAGGGTAGGGAGTGCTTGCAGGAATTCCAGTAGGAGCTAGCATGCTTTGATCTAATACTGCCATATTGGATCGTTAAATGGACAATGTAACAAAATAAATAAATAAATATGAGCACATCAAATTTAAGGGGGGATGCTTTCTCTCTCTTTCTCCCTCACTCTGTCTCTCTCTGTTAACCATACATGCTCCCTGGGAATTAAAAAAAAAAAAAAAAAAAAAAAAAAACCACCCACCCCCGGGGGGGGGGGGGACCCCAGACCTGCATGATTACCATTGCTTTTAGCAAGACAGATTCCCCAGCATATCTGTAGAAATGGCCCTGCCTGAGGACAGGAAGCAAGCTGGGTGTATCCTTGTGTTCCCACGCCTCATGTATCACTCCAGCCAGTCTATGGTCCTCTCTGAGCTCGCTTCTCCATTTACAGATCAAAGGCAAATCTCCTGGTGGGGTTGTTAGGACATTCAGTGAGAGACACCTGCCTTTTTAAAGTTTTGCTAGAGAGTGCATGCGCTCACTGGAGACAGAGAGAGAGAGGGAGAGAGAGAGAGTAGGGAATCGCTTCCCAAGAAGATGGCCAAGTCACAATCTCTTCTCCTCCTTTCTCCTGTTGGGATTTTGGGCATTCACGCGCTCATGCCCAGTGTGATTTTCAAGGCACTGGGTCCAGGTCTTGAACCACGCAGTTGGCCATGTAGGATCCAGCCACCTTAGCCTCCATGCCACCCGGCTGGCCCCAAGAGATGCTTATTAATGGGCACCAGGTACAGGCAATGGTTAACTCCTCCCACCAGTTCCTGTCCCTGTCACTGTTTCGTGTTCCTTTCTTGTTTCCAAAGGTGTTCCCTTTCCCTCGCAAACTCCCAGAGCTTGTCAGCCTGCTCATCCCGTGGACATGCCCACATGTACTGTTTTTTTTTTTTTAATGTGTTCCTCACAAAGGTCTATGATTTTTGCCTAAACGCAGCTCTTCTGCCCTTTTTGTCCAATTCCAGTTTGACAGCATGTTGCAAGAATCTGTTTGACACTGTCGACAACCGAAATAGAAACGCCGTCTCCAGCCACCCTGGATACAGCTTGTCACTGTCTTCAGAAGGCAAATGTGGTGATGGGCTCACTCAGAGTTCTTTCTAGTAAAGGAGTCACAGAAGCTAGATGTCAAGTCCCTTCATCCAGACGTATGGCAAGAGGTGGCATTTTCATCAGCTGAGGATGAGGTGGGATGTGGAATGTCCCTCTCCCCGTGCTAGAAAGCTGCTCCTCATTCAGGTGCATATGGCACTCTGGCTTGTTTCACTCCCATTAACAGGTGCCATTGTTTATTAAACCCAACCAAGAGCCGGGCCCTGCCCTGGGCGGCCACATCCAATGCTGTGAATCCTCATCCCACTTTGCAAAGCTGGGGTTTGTGTGCCCGTGTAAGGATGAGGAGACTGAGACTGAAGACAGTCCATCTGTCCTGAGTCAGCCAGCTCTGGCTGCTGCTAGGAGCTAGGACGTGAGCTCAGGTGTGGGGCTGCCCCCACCCCAAGCTCCGTCCACAGCACTGTGCTGTCTCTGCCTCCGTCGTGGGCACTTCCCATCCCCGTCTCTCGCTCTTGGCCTCTGCCTTCCCTGACTCCTCCTAGCTGGACAGTTCATGGTAGTCCCCACTCATAGTCTCTGAGCCAGGACCTGGGGTCCTGACAGGCACAGTGGTTCCCACTGTTGTCAAACAGACCCAGCAAAGGCTGTGCCGAGGCCACTACCTGTGTCCCATCCCCTCTGCTCCGCTGAGGCCCTCTTCTGAGTCTGACCTTTACCCTGCTGAGCAATCTAAGAACCTGGAACCAAGCTGGAGTCTGCCCAATGGCTCTGACTGATTTCTGTATGTCAATCAACACCCTTCCCACCTTCCAATAGGCCTCCACTTCCACTTGTCCCACCCACAGAATGGTCTCAGCCCTGGACTTCCTCTACTGCTGGTGCACTGGGGCTCAGGCCACCCTTCGGTCCTGAATAAAACCTTGGACTCTTGTTACCTGAGGTCCCTTCATTAGTACAATCATACTCTACGGAGCTTTTGCTCTGCCGTGACCTGGCCCCAGGTGTAAAGACAGGAGCCAGCGCCTATCAGCTCTGCATGAAGCAAACTCACTGGGATGTGCGAGCAAGCAGGGCCTTCACACCCACCCTGCTTAGCCCACAATGCAGAGGGGAGTCTGAGGCCCAGAGGAGAGAAGGTCACACTGGCAGAGCCAAGTCCAGAACCCAGATCAGGTGGCTGCTGTGGACCAGCAGCATACTGGTTTGCCATTAGTGGCTGGAATGAAGACAATACTACCAAAATGTGGGCCGGGGGTCTTGTGGCCAGTCCAGGGCTCATCCTCGCAGGGGGTTTTACCACCAGAAAACGGTGCCCCTTCCTCAGGCAGATCCAGCTGCACACCAGAGCAAAGGCTTAGCAAGCAGAGTAAAGGTCAGATTCCAGGCCCTGTTCACCCCCTGAGCTGAGCACCCTCGTGCAGGGAAGCACCCAGACAACTACACACAGTGACCCTGACATCATTTGCTTCAGTGTCTGCTTCTTCCAGCAGACAGGGCTCTTTGGGAGCAGAATTCATTCATCTTTGGATCTGTCCCTACTCTGGCAAAGAGCCTGGAACACGGGTTCATCGGAACCATTGTGAATAAATGCATGAGTGAGTCTCTTCCTGCAATGTCACTGCTTCCCTTTGCATACACTCACTTCAGCAACTCTCGCCTACATGTTATTTACTTTTCCTTAAGTTTTCATCGTTTTCTTGCACCTCGGTGTACCCATTTGAAACTTGAAACATTAACTTCTGCTTGTTATCCTTCTCCCAGCAGTGCTGAGAAGGTGGCTGGAAGCAACAACAGTTTTCTTATCTCCTTGGAGAAAAATGCAAGCTATTACTGGGGTTTTATAGATGAGATCCCCACGGTTCTCCATACACTCAGTGTCTGAGCTTCTGTCTCCCTGGTTATGCATTGCTGGCTGCCTGGAGTTATTCTGGGCATTTCTTCAAGTGTCATTGGTAACTTAGAACTCATCAGTGACAAGCTGGCAGATTCACTTACAGAATGCAGCTCCTGAAAACTACTAATGATGCCGTGCAAAGACAGGAGACGAGAACCAGCACTATCTGGTCTTCGGTTTAAGGCATACATATCTGAAGATGAGAAATTCCTTGGAGCCAGCCTCACAGACTGAACATTTAGTGCTCAGTTACATAAAGGGCCACCGGAGCCAAGAGGTCAGGGCAGAGCTGCAGCAAAGCCCAGCAGTGGGACCTGGGCCTCAGACCTGGGCATGGATCCCGACAGTGGCCACCTGCCAATGGGAGTGCAGGGCAAGGAGTGTCACTACAAGTGTTGCCCAGCTCACCTGGCGTGGTGAATGTCTAGCTTTCCTCCGTCCATCTATCCATCTGCTCTGCCATGCCAGGCACTACAGGGAGCCACTCGAATATGGCAGGCTTGCCCAGGGGTCACACTGGTTGTCCTTCATGACACTGCAGAATCATCTGAGAGAGAAAATTCCAGAAGAGTCTTAGGCCACCAGGTGACATAGAGGTTATGGCAGCTGGAGCCCACATGGCCAACTTCATGGTTTAAGACCCAGATCCAGTGGCCTGAAAATCATGCCAGGCATGTGTGCATATGTGCCCAAAACCGCGAAAGGAGAATGGAAGAGAAGGGATTGCAGCACGGCCACCCCCAGGGGTGATTTTTCACTTTCCTTGTCTTTCTCTCTGTCTTTCTCCAGTGAGCATACACATCCAACAGCAAAAAAACTACCCCCAAAAAAAGACTTTCATCTGCCTCCTCCAAAGAGAACCAGGAAGGCTCTATGCTGGTCTCAGGGGAGGATGAGAGGCTTTTATTTCCTAAGTCTAGGTTCCAGGCACACAGAGTGGCTCATCTTGGGTGGGCAAGGAAACCCAGGTATCCCAGAGGTGGGGAGCGAAGGCGTGCTGGGAGATGCAGTGGTGTGCTGGTGAAAGCTAGCAGCCTGTTCTCAGGGCAGTGGGTGTGGGTCCTGATTTACAGCCTTTGCCAGGGCCGATGGTGTAAATATTCCCACCATGGCCAATTTCAAACGACCACTTTGATGTCACCAGACAGGAAGCTGGGAAGAGGTGCATATGTCAACTCCTGCTCCTGTAGAGGCGGACACGGCAACATGCTCCCATCTCCACCCAGGATCCCAGCAAGTGGCAGCACCTTTGATGGGGAGGCGCTCTGGTGCATGCCAGGGCCTGAGACCCGGGCTCTGAGACCCTGTGAGTGGTGGCAAAAGATCTCAGAGCCTGGCTTGGCGTGAAGAGAGAGGAGCCTCCTGTCCTTGGAATTAGCCACTCAGGATGAATTGCTTGGACTTGAGCATGAGATGTTGGCAGTGGCCACATGAGGCTGAAGAACACACGCTTTATTGAAGTCCTCGGACCACGCAAACCATCCCTGCCCACCCCAAGGAGGGAGTGCTCTGGGCCATGACTCAACTGTGGTGACTGGGAGCTCACGGCCAGATCTCTACCAAAATAAAACACCGTGATGGTCCTAGCTCATGGCTGCCCGAGTGCAAGTGCGCACCTGCTGCGGAGAGATAGCTGCTGCTTCTGGTTACAGGGGCATGTGTTTCTCCGTCTGGAAGGGAAATGAGACGAGCATTCAAACAACCGCCATGTCCATGACAACGCGGTACGGACCGTAAGAAGGACTAGCAATATAGTAAAGAATGTGTTCAAGATGTTAAAGGATGCACAGTCACATCTGCAAAGACCTTCCAGTGCAGGCTCTCCTGTCGTCCTCACAACCCTGTGAAGCTGAGTCTAGATCCATTTCACAGACTCAGATGCTGAGGGTCAGAGAGGCGCAGGCCCAAATGGCCCATCAGCACAGAACCAGCGCTCTCCTTCCTGCCCCTGTCTGCCATGTTCAGTGTTCTGTCCCCTAGGGGGTGACCAAATTAGGTGTGCACAAAACTTTCCCGCTTTTAGCACTCCAAGTCCTGCGTCCTAGGAAACCACCACCACCCTCAGCCCCGACCTAGGCAGGAGAGTTTGTCCAGAACTGGATCTAAATGTGGAAGTCCTTGGCTCAGCTATGCTAAGGAGCACTGAACACGGCTGCTCGGTGGGCTGGGGCCATGTAGGAGGCTAGGGGCAGACTAGAGGCTGAAGTTGGAGGATTGCTACATGGAGAGATGCTGTCTAAAACACACATGTGCACACGTAAACACACAGAAACAACAGAAAATGGAAGCCCAAGTTACATCTGGCCAGAGCAGGGGAAATGAAGGAGGAGGTTCTGGAGGAGGTTCCCATGGGCTCGTTAAGGCAGAATTGGAACATATGGCAAGTTGGGGGAGTGTGCAAGGGAGGGGGTGAACACTTTGGGCAGAAATAAAAATGGAGTAAACACAGAGAGGGCGTCTCTGAGTGCATTATGGCAGGGCAGTTGTGGTTCTGTCTGGGACATCAGGATAAGGAGGCAAACTTCCCCCGTGCCGTCAGGAAGGCACACCGTCTTGGCAGCTAGAGTAGTTGAAGAGGCAAGAACAGGATCCCAGAGATCACTGCTCCCTCCCCAGGACTGTCTCTCCCTCTCCCTTGATAATAGAAACGCACTTTGGACAGCAATATCTCCAGCTGAAAGAATATATTTCCAGCTTCCTTTGCACGATGGCCAACAAGATTTAATTGGATGGGGGGTGGCCAAGAGTGAAATGGTTAAGTCCTGTGCATTGGGAGCGGGATCCCACATGGCCGACTGTGATTCGAGTCTGGGCCCCCGCAGTTTGAAAATGCACTGTGGGGAGGTCAGCAGGTAACATGGTAGTTAAGGCACTGGACTCCCACATGGCCAACTAGAGGTTGAGTACCGGACCTAGCAGCTTAAAATTTCACACTGGGCATGTGCACATGTGTGCCCCAAATCCCAGGAGAATGGAGAAGGAATTGCTGCATGGCCATCCCCCCCAGGGGGTGACTTCTCACTTTCTCTCTCACTGTCTCTCTGTCCCTCTCCACTGAGTGCACGTGCCCTATGACAGAGAGAGCAAGAGATAGAGACAGAGAGAGAGAGATTGAGAGAGAGAGAAAGGAAAACAAAAACCTAAAAAAAAAAAAAAGAAAGAAGAGGAAAAAAAAACACATTGGGGGGACCAGCAGATGGCATAACGGACTCCCACTGAATTCCCACACAGTCAACCACAGTTCAAGCCTCAAACTTGGTGGCTTAAAACTCATACCAGGCACATGTGCATGCCTGTCCAAAGTCCTGAGAGGAAAATGGAGGAGAAAGGATTAGAACGTGGCCATCCCCTGTGAGGGGTGATTTCTCGCTGTCTGTCTCTCCATCTCTTTCAGGCAAGTGCACGCCCCCTGTAGCACAAATCTCTCTCTGGAAAGAAAAAGAAAAAGGGGGCTAGCAGGTGGCATGGTGGTTAGGGGAGCTGGACTCCCACATGGGTGACTGCAGTTCGAGTCCTGGACCTGGTAGCTTGCTTTCTCACTTTCTCTCTCACTCTGTCCCTCTCTGGTCAAATTAAAGACAAGAAAGAAAGAAAGAAAAGTTAAATAAAATAATTCTTTAATAAAGGCAAACAAAACAAAACAAAACAAAAAACCAACAAACAAAAACCACTGGCTACAAGTACATGTGTGCCCCAAATCCCAACAGGATGAAGTGACGGAGAAGGGACTGCAGTATGACTACGCCCCACTGGGGAAGGGGAGTCCTTTCTTTCTTTTTCCAGCTCTCTAGTGAGTACATGTGCCCTCTGGAAATAAAAAATATCTACATGCCTATGATAGAAAATGTTCTAAATAAAGATTTAAGTGGAGGGTACTGGATGAACTTTCAGGGAAGCTCCTTTAAAGAAATCAGGCGGCCAGAAAATGCCCCTTTGCCTCTACCTAGTTTTCTTCTTTCCTGGAACTTGAACGTGACAGCTAGAAAGCCAGCTGCCATTTTGTGACCTTGAAGATGAAACCAGCATGCTAATAAAGTCCGAGCAGAAAGATTATAAGAAGCTGGGTTCCTTCTGACAGTGGAGCCTCACCTCTTTTATATGAGAAAAGAAGGCCCACGCGACCAGACCACTGGAGTGAACTCCTGCTGGCAGCCACTGCGATTCCAACAAGGGAGTGGCTGAAGCAAAGGCAAGGAGGCAAGCATTCACTCAGCTTTCACTCCCCCCGATTCAGCTGCGTTTCTCTGGCTCTTGATTTCCTTGAAGATCTTCTCCCCTGTGCTCACCCACAGGCCCCTTCCAGGTCATTTGCAGTGGGGTGTGGTGGAGTCCTGAGACCCTCTCCCATCTTGCTTTGTCCCCTGGGCAACGCCACCTGTCTGTCAGCCTTTCATCCAGTCCTTGCAACCTGAGCCATTAATGAATGCAGGGGAAAGTGCTGGGGTTCAGGCCCTGAAGAGAAAGTCCGCGCTTTCACCTGCGAGGGGACCAGGAGATCTCGACAGGATTTAGGTCGAAGGCAAAGGTTGTTCGTCTCCTGCAAGGCCCTGGGACTGAGGAAGTAACTGGTTAGAGATCAGGAGGTCCCGAGGCTCAGGGAGGCATCAGCTCAGCACAGCTAATAAAAATGTCCTGGCAGATTCGGCTTCCTCCCTGACAGATGCAGACAGCTCCCAGTGACCCAGAAATCATTAGGTGTACCCAAGACCCGGACTGTGTTTTGACACAAGTCAAGGTTCTGCACTGAGGGTCCTACACACTGTGGCTTCTCACTATCTGTCATCAGAGGAAAGGACAAAAGCACCTCACTGTGAGACTCCAAAATCCCTCCCCAGCGATTAAGAGCCTGTTCTCACAAGACGTCACACTCACCAGAGGTGGAGAGATGCAGATCAGCCATCGGCACCCGGCCTGGGCACTCTGTACACACCCTGAGGTTGCCCTGTTTAGACATGACCCACCAGAGAGTGGCAATCAGCCACTTCCCCTTTCCAGATGTCTTCATCTGTCAAGTGGGATTGGCAGGAAGAGGGTCCTCCAAAGGACCCTACAATTCAACACGGGCACGCCAGCCTAAGCCACACAGCAAATCCAGAAGGCTATGCTGCTCAGTTCACGCACACATGCCCGGTGTGTTTTTTCAAGCTGCTAGGTCTAGGACTCGAACCACACTGTTGGCCGTGTGGGATCCAGCTGCCTTAACCACCAGATCCTGGACTGGCCCGATTGCTGTTTTTGCTGTGTCCTCTATGTGGTCAGTTTTGTGATTGTTTCCTGAATTCTGGGCAAGAGGACGCATGCTCTGTCTGCAGGGTGGGGTCGGACACACAGCTAGTGGCTCAGGAACGATTCTAATGCCGATCTCTGTGCCAGGCAGCTGGCAGCTGTGCGTAGAACCTACAGATGTTCCTCCAGGCGTGCACACCAGAGCTGGAGGAGGCTGACGTTCCTTTCTTCCAGCACGGTTTCATGTGCCTGGGGCTCAGGGACTTGCTAAAGTGGAGAGCTCAGGAACAGCCTACACAGCAAGCATAAAGGCCTCTGAGTGGGACGAAGGATCCCCACGGTGCCCATGTTCCCAGGGTTGGGTTTTCCCAGAGTCTAGCCCACTGTCGTGGCCCTCAGGCATCACCTCTATGTCTATACTGTACAGAATTTTCCAATGCACTTGATGATGAGGCCACCTAGCCCACTGAGGACTGGGAACAAAAACTTCAAAGGCGAGTGAGCCAAGCATGTGGCAGACAATGAGTGCGGGGAAACAGATCTAAGTCCTCAGTGAGTACAGAGGACAGATGAAGCAGTGCAGTGGTCCATGGCATGCATTTGTGCTGGACAGCTCCCATGGGCTGCCCCAGACTCGCTGGCCGCTGTACTCCACGCTGCACTGTGCCCCTAGTCCCGGGTCTCAACTGCCTGAGAGGATTCTGGTTGAGTTTGGCCCAAGAGAAGTATTTCGGGGCCAGCAGACGTTGCTGAACCCCCACGTGACCAACCACAGTTCGAGTCCAAGACCCGGTGGTTTAAAAATCACGCCAAGCTTGTGTATGCTGTGTCCCCAAGATTCCGGGATGAGAATGGAGGGGAAGGGATTGTAGCGTGGCCATCTTCCCTGGGGGTTGATTTCTCACTTTCCCTCTCACTATCTCTGTCATTCCCTCTCTCTGGTGAGCACAGGGCCCTAAGGCAAAAACCTCTTTTAAAAAAAAAAAAAAAAAAAAAAAACACTTTCCCTGGGGGGAGAGAGGAGAGGGAGGTTGGCACTGCATCCTTGGGGTGCAGTAACTGCTGCCCTCGCTGCTGGGATAGGAATGGGACTTACTCCAGGGCCATGCCTCTGGGTCCTTTTGTTTCCCAACTCCCAGCCCAAACCTTTGCAAATAGCCCCTTTATCTCATTCTCCTCTTTAATTACCCAGTTCGATCGTTCCATCTATTTCCTGCCAGTCCCTAAGTGACGCAGGGCTGCTAAGGGAGTAATTTAGTCCAACCTCTTCATCCTTTGATTGGGAGAGTGACATGCTCAAGGTCACCGGGAAGGTTCATGGCTGGCTAAAATTAAAATCCATGACCCTGGGGTCATACCTTGCCATCCTCGCCCCTTCAGTCTTCTCTCTGTGGATCAGATTTTGTGACATGCAGGAGGGATAGAACTGGCTTGTAAGCACAGAATAATATGAGAAATAAGTTGAAGATGTGCCACCCCCTTCATTGGAACCAGGCCCAGCTAATCTGATCTTTTGAATCATTTTAGGGGTGTGGGAGGAGAGGTAGGCATATGTGCTTTGCTTCTCATTTAGATTCAATATCCTTTTTTTTTCTTATCTGCATTTTCTACTTTCTGTAATAAAAAGTTACTATGGTCAAGAAGATGGGTTGTATGTATCCACTCAATATATACCGACTATCCGCACTCCATGAGAGCGAAAAATTGGAGGACATAAAAGCAGTGAAGGTACTTAACGAGAATAAGACAGTGTAGAATGGGGGGGTGAAGAGAAGAGGATAGAGAAAGATAGCAAGAGAACAACAGAGAGGCAGGACATCAGTGGGAAACAGATATGGCTTATTGCCTGTTGATGGTGACGTGTATAGTATTCTCAACTGGATTGGTCTGAGAAGTATTTCATGATGGGTAAAGTCTTTTTACAAGCAAAATGAGAAATAGTGATTGACTGTTTTAAAAAATAATTAGAATAATAATAATAATGATTGGGAAAATCATAGAAGAGATATTGAATGTGGAAGCAGGGAGATTAATGTCTCTGTACTGACTTGACATGCATGGCATTCCCTTTTGAAAAAGCAATGTAATACACTGTAAAGTTATATGTAATCCAATGTAAGATAAAGAAGATTATGATGATAATAAAAATTTTAAAAAATAAAACATAAGATGGGTATGTGTGCCCCCAAAATCCTGAAAGGAGAAGGGACTGCAGCGTGACCATTCCCTATGGGGGCTATTTTCTCATTTTCCCTCTCTCTGTTGAGTACGCACTTCCTCCAGCACCCCCCCAAAAAAATGGCAATACATTTCAAAATGTAGAAATACACAGAGCACATTCTCTGAGAACAATGCAATAGAACTAGTAATACACAAAAGAAAGCAAAAAAAATTCTACTTGAAAATTCAGAAAGTATTCGGTTAAACTTTGATAACTATCCACCTAAAAAAATTAATTAATTCGAAACTATTTTAAGATAGTTGGTCATCAAAAATTTACATAGCAATCTTATTGAATCTGAGAAAATGTTGCATTTATAAGAAAGAGAGTGGCCTTAGATGATATTGTTACTTTTTTTTTTTTAGAGGTTTTCGCTATAGGGCGCGTGCACTTGCCAGACAGAGAGAGACAGAGAGACAGAAAGCGAGAAATCACCCCCCCCAGGGGGGATGGCCACGCCGCAGTCCCTTCTCCTCCATTCTCCTCTCAGGATCTTGGGCACACACGCACGCACACACACCCGGCGTGAGTTTTAAGCCACCGGGTCCAGGACACAAATCGCGGTCCACTATGTGGGAGTCCAGCGACATTACGCTAACTGCTGGTCCAATAGATGATACTGTTACTGAACAAGCCATAATGAAAATAAACTAAGCATTCCAGAAGCTAGAGGAAAAACAACAAAACAAATCTAAAAAAAGAAAGCAAAAGAAAAATTTTAGTAAAGATATAGATGTACTTTAATGAGCTAGAACAAGAGTATAATTAATGAATAAATTATGAATAAATTAAAAGCCTCGATGATAATAATAGTTAAAATCTTTTTATAAAAAAACAAATATAAAAACAGCAAAATCAGCACCCAAAAAGGGAAAGTAACACAGATGGAGAAAATTAGAAGAACTGAGACCAGCAGTTGGCATAATGGTTATGTTGCTGGACTCTGGACTCCCATGTAGTTGACTGAGGTTCAAGTCCTGGACCCAATAGCTTAAATGCACGCCGGGTGCATGTGCACGTGTGCCCAAGATCCCGAGAGGAGAATGGAGGAGAAGAGATTGCGGCGTGGCCATCCCCCCTGGGGGTTGATTTCTCGCTTTCTGTCTCTGTCTCTCTCTTTCTGGCAAGCACACACACCCTATAGCAAAAAAAAAAAAAACTCTCAAAAAAAGAAGAAAAGAAAAAAGAATTAGAAGAACCATAAGAGAATATGGGTATGTCTATGTAATAAATTTAGAAATGTGAATAAATTATCTTGAAAGTTACAAATGACCAAAACTGCCATGAGAAGAGACTAAATAAATACACCAATGATAATGCAAAAATCTTCCATGGCTAAGTAGGGTTGTCTAAGAAATATAAGAATTCTTAAATATTTGGCAATGTATTATGTATTAATTATCTAACTGGCAAATCCAAACAGGTTAAATTTTAGAAACAAAAAGAATTCAGGACAGTAACAGCTTAAAAAATAAATATATAGAGAAGAATAATAGCTTTCTTATATACCAATAATGTGTAGTGTTTTAAAATTAGAAAAAAGTAGTATTTCCAGCAATAACTACAAAACACAAACTGCCCAGAAATAAATCAGAAAAGAAATATGTCTATATATATATAATCATGCATCATTGCTGTAAGAACAGGAGACCACAACTACAGGACAGAAATATGCAATCTGGACATAGTTCCTAGCATAGACAAGAATTTTTTTAAGGAACCAAATAATTTAATTTAATTTAATTTAATTTAATTTATTATTATTATTTAATTTGACCAGGGGTGGGGTGGGGAGTGAAAAAGCAAACTGCCGGGTCCAAGACTTGAGCCGTGGCTGGCCATGTGGGAGTCCAGCACCTTAACCCCCATGCCACTTGCCAGCCCTCAGACAAGAACTTTTTAGACGCTAAAGATGCTACTTCATATCTAGGGTGGAGTCCCAGCAGCAAGTACTGTTGCCTAGCCTCGTTCCTTTCTCAAAAACGAATTCCAAATGAATTAAATTGTGAATGGAAAAAAATGAAACTAAAAACAGCAAAGAAAATATGGGCAAGATGAAAATATTTGTAAGGTGAAAAGAGTTATGGAGATGAATGGTGGTCACGACTGCTCATTTATGAATGTATTTAACACCAGTGACCTGCACAGTTAAAAATAGTTAAGATGTACATTTTTAAGTTATGTGTATTTTACCATAACTAGGAAAAAAAAAAAAAGGACAAGCAACGAGGTGTGAAAATTGGGCCAGCAGGCGGCATGGGGGTTGGGATGCTGGACTTCCACAGGGCCAACTGCAGTTTGAGTCCCATACCTGGTGTCTCGCTTTCTCTGTCTCTGTCTCTCTCTGGTGAGTGTGCATGCCCTGCAGCAAATTAAGGAAAATAAATAAATATTGTTTCTAATGTGGAATTGATCTGCAATATGTATTGCAGTGGCTAACATCTCTAGTATATAAAACACTGGAATAAATCTGTAAGAAAAGTAAAAATGTACCTGCAAAAAAAAAAAAAAAAAGAAGCCAAAATTTCAAAAAGAAAGAATGTGAATGACTGTAAACCTTCAAAACTGTCTTAGCTCGTAAGTAATAGAAGAAATGAACATTAATATAAGAAGGGATATCATTCTGCCCTTTCAAAATGAGCAAGTATTTAAGAAATTGACGATGTCAGTATCCGGGCTTGACAAGTGGATGAAACGGACTGTCGGCACTGCCACCGGCTCTGTACAGAGTGAAGGCTGCCCGGAGATCAGGTACTGTAACACACACCGATGTGTACATGAGTAGGCAGCCCTTTAACTCAGAAATGCCACTTTCAGGAGCTCAGCCTAAGAGGTGGAAGTATGTCAATAAAGATATTAACTGCAACATTATTTCCAAAGACTGTGAGTTGGAAACAACCTAAGTGCCAAATCGTAAAGAATCAGTTAATTGGTTGGCCCCATAGCACAGTCATGAGGCCCTGTCAGGGAGCTGGATCCCACAGGGCCAACCGCGGTTCAAATTCTAGCCTCAGGAGCTTGAAAAACATGCGTGGAGCCTGTGCGTGCATGCCCCAAATCATGACAGGATGGACAATTAGAGGAGAAGGGCATGACCATGCCCATCGGGTGAAGTTTCTTTCTCTCTTCTCTCTCTCTGTCTCTGGTGAGCACATGCACCTCTGGCAATTAAAAAAAAATTGGTTGAATAAATGTATAGTAACATGAAAAAAAAAAAAAAGCCCCCACGTGGAAGTAAGTAAAAGAGAGTAAGTGAGAGCTTAACATAATAAAATAGCATGTATTCTAAAAACCAATTTTGGTAAATACATTTTTAAAAAGCTGGAAAGATTGTATAACAAAAAAATCTTAGTGATACCTTTTAATTTCCCATTGGGTTGTCGGAAAAGTCAGGACACATTTTCGCATAGAAAAATACGTCATGACTTTTCAGATGACTCAAGGTACTGTCAACTTTTTACAAAGAGGCTGCGTTACATTCATAACCAAATGGAAGAGACAGCTGTTCTCATTGGCTAGAAAATGAAAGTGGGAGCCCCGGCATCCACCTTTGGGTGCCTGGGCTGGAGCCTGAAGCTGGAGTTGTAAACACTCATGGACAAAGCTTCTAGTTCCAAAAATGCTTCTGACTCCGCAGACGGAAGTCATCATGTTTTAAGCAACATGGAAGTTTTATTTTCCTTTGGGAATATGTTGCTACAAGAACAAAGGTCACTTTGGTCCACTTACCAACTTGTCTCACACACACACCACATACCATGTACACACCACACTCAGAAACTTACACATACACAATGGACAATGCACATACCAAACGCACATGCGCTAGAAGTGGCCTAAAGTCCAATCAGAATGCCCAACAAATGCCCAAGGTGAACTCCAGTCCAAAGTCCAATAGAAATCCCCCACGAAGTCTCAGCAAGATTTTGAACTGGGGTGTCTCTGTCATTTACTAGCCATTTCTACATTGGTCAAACCTACCAAAATAGTCCTTCATTCTTCTCTGTTCTTTACCCACAGAGACCTCTGCCATGAGGTCTGGAGGTGGGAACCCAGAGAACCAGTTCCTCAGGATGAGCTCTAGATGAGCCATCGGAACACCCCATCTCAGCTCCTCCCTACTAGAATCTGGATGTGTTGTTTTTGCTATCCAGAGCTCGGTTTCCCTATCTGTGAAATGGGGTTATTATCCTTAGTGGAAGGCTGGAATAAAAATGAAGTGACATCCAGGTGCACTTGCAATGCCCACAGACATCTTATCTGCCTACGGGAGAGGGTTGGCCTCAGACCTGGTGGACAGTGCTTGCATTAGCTGAACGGCCCCAGTTGTGCTATCTCAAGGCAAGCCTACCTCCTCCCAGGCACCTGCCACCCCAGTCCAAGTGGGGGCCAGCCTAGGAAACCATCTCCATAGCCAGTTCTCCTAAGTGCCATCCAAAGCCCTGAACTCGGATTGGAGTGGTAGCAAATGACCAGACAGGGCCAGTCACAGGCTTTCCCCAGGTTTCTGCCTGTGGCAGACAGGAGAAAAAGCAGCATGCACATAGCTCAGGCGGGACTAATCACGTGCTAGGGCTGCTGCCAATCTTCTCTGACATGGAGGCTCTGAGCCAAGCCCAGCCTTCGAGCGTGGCCTGGCCCTCCAGGAATTCCCATTACTCCAAGACTGGCACAAAGGGGGTCACTCGGGCTCCCCAGTGCGGGCAGAGGAGGTAAGGAATTGAGATGGGATTTTCTTTTTTTTTTTTATTTTATTTTATTTTTTAGTGTGTGTTCACCACAGAGAAACAGAAGAAAGAGAAAGTGAGAAATCGCCCTCCGGGAGGGCTGGCCATAACACAATCCCTTCTTCATGCTCCCCTGAGGATTTCGGGCACACATGCACATGTACCTGGCATGCTTTTCAAGTCTCCAGGTCTGGGGCTCTAAATGTAGTTGTGCATATGGGAGTCCAGCGCCTTAACCACCATGCCACCTGCTGGCCCCAAGGGGGAATTGTCTTCGCCTGAGCTTTAGGCTGGTGGTTCTTGACCCTGGCTGCCCATGTTAGGAGTTTTGGAAAGTACAGGTGCCCAGGTCGCACCCTCAGAGGTTCTGACTTAACTAGCCAGGAGTGCAGACTGAGCAGAGATTTTTTTGTAATCTTTCCAGATAGTTTTAATGTGTACCAGAGACCTAGTAGAGTGGGTTCAGCTCCTTCCCCGACTTACCTCTCCTATGAGAATCCCTTCCCCAGCCCAGGGGAAGATGGTTTTCCCACTGCTAAGGGCAGCTAGAGAAGGAACTGGGCTTCTCTAAGCTCCACAAAGGAGGGACTGTATTCTGTTTATCACTGTGTTCCCGATGGTGCAGACTAGGGCTTAAACGGACAGAGGTGGGATGAGGTGGGTGCAACTGAATGAATAGATCCCTTCCCCTCCTACTTCCTGTGAGCCCTAAGCCTTCCAGGTGTGGTCTGCAGACTCACAACACTGCAGTACCAGGGAGACTGCTAGAAATGCAGGTTTCCAGGCCCTGCCCCAGAACCACTGAATGAGAATCTGCATTTTAAAAAGCTCTCCAGGGATTCTTGCACATGATTCTATCAATGGTCCTGCCACAGGGCAGTGGTTCTCCAGCTTCACTGCACATTAAAATTGCACATGGGGCAGGCCCTGTGGCACAATGGTTAGGTGATACATAGAGGAAGTCAGAGCCCACATAGCCAACAGGGGTTCGAATGCCAGCCCTGCAGGCTTCTCATGCACATGTGCCCGGGATCCTGCAAGGGTGGAGAATTGGAAGAGAAAGGTGGGGGCACGGCCAGGCCCTGCTGGGGAGCTTTTTCACTCTCCTTCTTCCACCTTGTCTCTCTTGAGTGTGTGTACATGCTCTCTATCACAATTTTTTAATTACCCATGATCCTTTGTGAGTGCTGAATGTCCCAGGCGACTCAGTGTACAGCCTGGATTCAGAACCCACTACCACAGACTCTCTGCCACAGCAGCCCCCACAAGGCCCAACCTAGGCTCTGACCCACTTGGGAGGTCCTGCCCCTGACCATCCTGCCCCCTCTTAGGATGAAGCCAACTTCCCTGCAACCCAGGAACCACCCACTGAGCTCTACAGAGATCTTGGGGTCAGGCTGCTAGGTTCGAATCCCAGTTGGTCACTTCCTAGCTAAGTGACCCTAAGCCAGTCACTCAAGTGCTCCGTGCCTCAGTTTCCCCTGTGTGCACAATGGAGCCAGCTAGAGAGAAAACAAACCTGCTCCCTAGGGCTGCATGAGAATGAAATGGCTTAATTGATCTAAATCATTCCAAACCGTGCCCCTGAAGTTTTCTGGGCCTCTGCCCTGGGCTTCCTAGTAAGAGTTGAGATGAAGAGACCCCAGGTTCTAAAACTCAGTTCTGGAAGCTTTCCATAGAGTGAAGAAGGAAGGCTAGTCACAATGTAGGGTCTGTCTTAGGAAAACCAAGACTGAAGAGGCTTAGCCAACCCCCTCTTCTTTTCATTACTTGCGCAGAGAAATTAGCATCACGAGTCCTTAGAGAGAGTCCCAGTGCCCAGAGTGAGGTCACTGAGAGAGAGGACTAAGGCGACTGGTCATATCACCCCCAAAATGTCCCCACCCATGGAATACAGGCCCAAGGCACCGTGCCTGGACCGGGCCAGCACCGTCCCACCGCAGTGGGGCCTCTCTGTGGACTCTCCTTGACCTACCCCAGGACTGCTTGAGTCCCATGACCCTTCTTCAGCACTCCAGACCATCTATGTGTGTGTGTGTGCGTGTGCGTGTGTGTGTGTGCACGCGTGTGTGTACAGCCTGCAGGTTCTGAGTGGAAAGATGGTGGCCCTGCCTTCCTCTAGAGAGCCGGCGCGGGCGCCCATCCCAGCTGCAAACGGGGCCGGGTGCCGCTCCAGGTCCCAGAGAGGCCGCCGGCCTCTGCGGCAGACCGCGGTGCGCGCTCCCCGCTCCAGCTCGCGGCTCGCCCGGCGGCCCGCGCACCCTCCCGGTGCAGCATGCGGGCGCTGTGACGTTCTCGGATAAATGCCGTGTAACTGTGTAGGCGAATGGGAGCTAAAAATAAGAACGGAAAATCTATCATTAAGGTATCATTGCGCCAGCGCAGCTATTTGAAGGCTCCCATGGTCCCCGGCGCCTGCGTTTGAAGCCCGCCTTCAGGCTTTGGGGGTATTTGCGAGAAAACTCCCAGCAGCAGCTCGCCAGCCAGACCTCAGGGCGCAGGGGGCGGCGCCAGTAATTATGGCAATGCTCAAAATAAAAGAAGATATACGCTCACCTCCCCCTGCCCATCGCACTCCCTGCGCTGTCCTCAGGTCGCTGGGGAAGCCACCGGCAGTGGGGCTACAGTTTGAAATGAAATGACCCAGCCGATTATGCAAACACTAGGGCTGCAAGCACTTTCAGATGTTTTCCCAGCCACCTTTCTCCATCCACCTCGAATTAGGAAAATTAAGTAATGGGGGCGGCGAGGGGGTGTGCTAGAGGAGAAAATGACATCGGGGACTTAACCCCAGGTCCACGATGCGCCGTGGTGGGGCGCAAGACACAAACTCCCGGGATGGAGAGCCTGCGGGGGTTCCACTGGGTTAAACGAAAATGGATCTAATTTGTTTTCTAGCACTCGAAGGAGATAAGGGGAGACGGCGGGGTCGCGGGGTGCCAGGAAGGAGCAGGATCTGAGTGTGTGCGCGTGTGTCCGGGGAGGGGAGGAGGCGCCAAGGTGCGGCCTGCGCGCGGCTCCGCGCCTCGCAGGAGCTGCGTGCGTGTCCCTGTCCGCGCTGCTGAAACGGGCTCTTCGAGGGATCGGCGTCACATGACTCCGCCTGCCCCTTGCCAACGCGCAGATCGCTGGCCCCTCAGTTTGCCGGGCACCAGGGGAGGGTCGGGCGGTATCTTCCGGGCCCCGGGGATCCGTGGATCGGAGAAGAGGTTCTAGCCGGGAATAGTACATCTGGATTCGAGAAGCCGCAGCGGCTCGGCGCCGGGTCCCCGAGGGGAGGTCTTTGGGGGGA
>NW_006159539.1:2505762-2507717 GCF_000334495.1 Tupaia belangeri chinensis | reverse complement strand
GGCGGGAGAGCGCCAGAGAGGCAGCGCGCGGCGCGCAGGGACTGGGGGCTGCCGGTGCCGCACGGGGAAGATGTAAGCGCGTGGGGTCTCGCTGGCCTCCGAGCACCATGCAGAAAGGGATCCGGCTTAACGATGGCCACGTCGCGTCCCTGGGACTGCTGGCGCGCAAGGACGGCACGCGCAAAGGCTACCTGAGCAAGCGGAGTTCGGACAACACAAAATGGCAAACCAAGTGGTTCGCGCTGCTGCAGAACCTGCTCTTCTACTTCGAGAACGACTCGAGCTCGAGGCCCTCGGGGCTCTACCTACTGGAGGGCTGCGTCTGCGACCGCGCGCCCTCCCCCAAGCCGGCGCTCTCGGCCAGGGAGCCACTGGAGAAACAGGTGAGGCGAGCACCGCGTCCTGACCTCCCCGCGCCCTGGCCATGGCCTCTAGGATCAGGGCCTCGGCTGGTTGATGGCGCCTGAACTTTGAGCCCTCTTCTCTGGTCACACCGGGCACTGTTGGGGCCCCCAGAGGGAGAAGGTCGAGCCCGGCCCAGGCGGGTGAGCCTGCAGCGGGCAGAGGGGGCAGGGACTGCAGGCGGGAGTAGGTGTGGGCTGCGGTGCCCTTGGCCCAGCGAGCCCCAGAGGAGGCAGGGACAGAGGGGCTGAGCGCAGGGACGTGGAGGGAGAGGGGATCGGAAAGCCCAAGCACGGTCCATGGCTCTGGACACATGTCCAGCCAAAAATGGTGCTCTCGTCCCCACCCCCACCCCCACCCTGAGCTCGGATAGCGTGGATCGTCTGCTCCAGACCGGAGAGGTGTAATTCCCCACGCTCAGGCAGAGGAAGGGGAGACGCGGGCGTCCAAGTGCCACGGCCCCCCGCCTGGCCGCAGCTGGGGACGCAGAGCAGCAGCCTGCACTAGAGCGGAGTTGGATGGAGGGCTGTGGGGCCACCAGAGTCGGTTCGGTGCCAGCGATCTCAGAGGATGGACTCCCGGCAGGCCTCTAGCCGGAACCACAAGCCTAGAGGTTGGAAGGACCGCTCAGACGCGCAGGTGCTAGGGCCCGGGCTGATGCGGAGGAGCGGGACAAGTGGGCCCTTCCCTCCTCCCCCGCCCCCTGCGCTGCCCGCCACCGCAGTCGCAGTCGCAGTCGCTGGCGGAAGCGCTCAGCTTGGAGACTAAAGGCCAGGCCTGGAGGTGCGCCTCTGGCTTGGAGGGAGGAGCACCTGCCCAGCGGGAACAAAGACAGTGAGAGACAGAGCACTCTTTAAGCTTGATGAACTCTCCAAAGGGAGGGAAAGTAAACCGTAGTGGATCTTCACATGCCACGGCTGGGAAAGACTTCACATCCATGCAGGCCAACCAGCTGGCTGCTGCCCAGAGGGGCCCGTGAGGCTCAGAGGGAAACTCACTTGCCCAGTGCCATACCAGGAGCTGAGGCCACCCCAAGGTTCTGAGAACGCATCAGAGATTTCAAAAGCCATTGCTGCAGGCAGACCAGTGGCAAGTGAACTGGCTGAAATCTGAGCCTCCTCTGAAGCCTTCCCACAGAGACCCGAGCTCGGGAGCTCCAGCACTGAGCCCATGGGTTCTGGGAGGGGATTTCTGGGGGCTGCGAAGTGTGGACAGAAATGTTCAAGGGTGAGTCTCTAGGGACAAACTCTGTGGCAGGCAGGGGCTCCCAGATGGCAAAGCACAGCAAAGAACAGGCACCTCCTTAAGTTTAAAGTCAAAACAGAGTCGAGGATTCACCTGGGAGAGCCAGACCCAGGCCAGCACAAGCTCTGCGCTCAGCCCTTAGGCACTTGTCCCTCTCCACCAGTGTCCACCTGTACCTGCCAGTGGCCTGTAGCCCCAGCCAGGAAACCCCACCACACGCCCCGCCACATCCCTCATGGGCGGCTCAGCTCCTGGGCAGGCAGGACAGGCGGGGGGGGGGGAGGAGGGGAAGCCCCACCAGGGGGGGT
>NW_006159539.1:2497117-2505717 GCF_000334495.1 Tupaia belangeri chinensis | reverse complement strand
GGGGGGGAGGGGGGAGTGGGGAAAGCCACAACAGTGAGGTTCCCAGTATGTGTTCCCAGGCCTGAGGATGAATCTTAGCTCTACAATATCCTGGCTGTGTGGCCTCAGTTTACTCGCTAAATGTCTCTGAGCCTCTATTATAATCTACAAAATGGAAATAATACCGTGGATCTTTCTGGAGAGTTGAGAACACCAAGTTAAATAACATGTATGAAAGTTGCTCACAGATCAAGGTAAATCATAGTGGGATCTGAATTCTAGCTCCTGGATAGGGTTGTTTAGGTCACTGGATATTAAAGCTGAAAGGAAGCTCAAAGACTGGACAGTCCATCCTCCCCATTTACAGAGAGGGAACCTGAGGGCCAGAGAAGGCAAGGGAATTACCCGACATCACAGAGGAAGTCAGGGCAGAGCCAGAACCAGAGTTCGCCCAGGGCCCAAGAATTCCTGAAAAGGAGCTACAGCGAATCGCAATCGTCCAACTCTTGGCTTGGGCACTGAGTGGTGCTAGCAATGGGCCATAGGAGGGACAGGCATGCAAAAGGATGACGTGCACCCTTACTCAGAGCACAGCCAGCCAGCGAGCCTTGGGTGTGTTCCCAGGGGCAGCCCTGCTGGCACAAAGGGCTAAGTAGGTTGAGGGCAGCAGGTGGTGGCCCGGTGGTGGCCCGGTGGTGGCCTGCTGCTGCCATCTCAGGCACAGCTTTTATTAGACTCAGGCTTCATCCCATGTGCTCGAGTACGCGTTCCATCTGACTCTAGAGCAAGCCCTGGCTCACATGGAGGGGCGGCCTCGCTCCCTCGGCCAGCTCCCGTGCACATTCAGAACTTCTCCCTTTCTACATCCCTGAGTAAAATCGATGGCCCCAGCAGCTGAATCATGTTTCTCTTTGACTTGGGTACCCCGGGGCATAAGCCACAGAGTCCAGCGTGAGAGGCCCAGCTCCAGTCTGTTCTGTGACCAGGTTTGGGCCCACAGGAAGCCTTGATGCCAAACCTGCCGGGTACGTGACGGAGCAGCCTGGACAAAGCTGCCAGTGCGGCTGGACTCTCTAGGTTCTGGGAAGACTTGCTTTTAGCAGGATGTTGTTTTTACCTGGGTCCCAAGCAGACAGCTTCCCCCTTGAAGGACTGGGGAGGGATTCAGAAGGAACAGAAACAGTCTTGGTTGGGAACTCTCTTGAGGCAAGGACAAGGTTGGAGACCAAGCACACAGTAGGTGCACAGGAAGTGCTTACTGAACCTGACGTGCTGTGCCATATATTGATTCCATATTTGGTATCCTGAGTACTGACTGGGTGCCAGGTTCTGTGCTGTGTCCTGGGCCTGAGACATTGATGGTTACAAGCTCTGGGGTTCTGGGGGAAGACGAACCTCACCCTGTGACCTGCTGGTGCCCTTCCCTGGAGATAAGGAGAAGCCCGACTCCCAGTCCTTGTTTACAGGACACATTACTGTTTGGCCTGCACAGTGCAGATCAACAGCACCTGAGGCTTTGACTGTACCCATTTTACAGATGAGGGCACAACACCACTGGTGGCTGCTCAGCAAGGCCGTGGTGGCAACAAGGCTTGTTTTCTCTGACTTCCTCACTCTGCAGCTGAATTGTCCCCATCACAGAGCCCACCCTCCCAAAGCCTGTCAGCCAGTCAGAAAAATGCAAACCTGAACGTAGGAGAATCAGGTTGCTCTAAAGCAGCACCCTTAGACACAAAACCCTGGGGCGCCGGCACACACATGGCACCAACAGCCAAGACTGTGGAGTGCTTTCACCTGTGGAAAGCCAGCAGGGCCACCTCGTGGTTACAGACCAGGCCCGCCCCAGCAGGTGTGAGGCCCCAGGTTTAACTATGAAGGGCTCATCTCCCAACCCCATCCTCTGAACATTCCTAGAGTTGCAATAAGGTTGAAGAGTCCCAGTTGTTACCCGAGTAACAATTCCCTAGTATGGGACAGGGGAATATCAGCTCACCTGGTACCTGGTGACAGTGGGGTGAGGGTCGGGAGTGGCCTGTGCATATACAAACCTAAACCAAAATCTCACTAGCGCTTATTTGTGCACCAAACATTTTGGCTCTTGGGGCCCAGCCTCCCTAGGGCCTGCAGGTGCAGAGAAGAATAAAAACCCTAATCCTTGCCTCCAAAGCACTCACGATGGAGATTCTCTTGTACAGTAATCACTGAGGCTGGGCATTCTCCATCCCAAGGAACCTTGGACTCTCTCCCACTCCTTTTGCCGTAGTTCAGGGACCCATGGTGTCCTTCTCGATTTATCGAATAGCATTATCCTTGTCCCTTCTCACTCAGCTCTGGTTTCCCCTCCATGCAGAGGGCAGCCAGAATGGAATTCAGATCATGGAGCTAAGCCCCTGCACGCACTAGTGGCCCCACGCCATTAGAGGAAATTTGAATCCCTAACCATGACCTGGAGGACCCAGTGAGATTAGTTTCTGCAGACCCCTCTCCCAGGCCCACCCCGATCCTCCTGCCACCCCTGCTTGCAACCTTCTGCTCCTGCATATGCCTCTCTACACAATCACGAGGCCGGGGCACAAGCTGTTGCCTCTGCCTGGAATGATTTCCTGCCCACGTGCCATCCAAAGACCAGCTCCTTCTCCTCCTGCAGGTCTTAGCCCAAAAGTCGCCTCCTTGAGGAGAGGCCAGCCTCTCCCAGGGAGCCAGCAAGCCCTGATCTCCAGCATTGTGTGCCTTTGTGGCATGCTTTCCTCCCTTCGTATGGCAGGGACAGTCTGACTACTTCCCACATCTGGCTGGTGGTTTGCAAAGGTCTATTTTCTGCACTAGAATGTGAATGCTGGAAAATCGGGAGGCCAACTGAAGGAGGAGACCCTCCAGGGGCCATTGGAACTAAGGGACCAGACAAGAGACGTCGACACCCCAGAAAGATGAAGGAACTTGATAGTAAACTTTGTCAAGAGAGACTCGGGTGGAGAACTGGCAGGCCCTGCAGGCCCACTGGGTGTAGCAGAAGAGAAGACGGATGAAACCTGCTGTCCCTGTTGGCAGGTGCATGCCACCAGCTGAGAGGGAGAGTTGGAGGAGCAGACTCGGGGGCCTTGGAAGGGGACAAGGCCATCTGGGAGGTCACAACTGAGATGCCTGGGGACAGAGAAGGGTTTAGTCTCTCCCAGGTATGGCAAGGATGCTTATTACAGAGGCAGATGAAGCGAAGTGGGGTATGGCTGAGGGGGAGGGACTGAATGAAAGGGCCGGTTCAGAGACTCAGCGGGTGGCTGTCCTGTGGCCCAGAGCCCAGGGAGTGACACCATGTGGCTGCCAGCTGGCTGGCTGAGGACAGTGTCAGCTGGGCAGAGCCTCATGTGGTCCTTGCGGGGGAGAGTCTGCCTGCACGAGACACCTTGAGGACCCCACCCTGGCTGATCGGCCTTTGCTCTCCCTTCCCCAAGTTCAGCCAGTGCAGTCCACACTTGGCTTTCAGTTTCCCAACACTGCTGAGCAGGTACTGTCACTCCCCCTTCACAGAGGGGGTCTAACAACCCAGAGGACTTCGCAGAGATGCCCAGTGGGGCTAAGACCTTCTTTCCTACCTGGCCACTGCCACTCGTTCGCCTTCCCTAATCGATGGCTCCCTGCCCCACTCAGAGAAGCCACACTCCAGCCTCACTCAGAGCAGCTCTGTTTTGAACTGTTTTATGTATTAGGCTTCCATATAAGAGTTCATCTTTATTTTTCATTTTTTAGAGAGATGTCTGCTATAGGGCATGTGTGCTCACCAGAAAGACAGAGAGAGACAGAGAGACAGAAAGCTAGAAATCACCCCCCAGAGGGGATGGTCACGCCACAATCCCTTCTCCTCCATTCTCCTCTCAGGATCTTGGCACGCATGCATATACGCCTGGGGTGAGTTAAACCCACCAGCCCCGGAACTTAAACCATGGTCAACTACATGGGAGTCTAGTGACAAAGCCATTATGCCAACTGCTGGTCCCAGATTTTACCTTTATTTATTTACTTATTTTTATTGCTAGAGAGCACATGCAGCCACTAACAGTGACAGAGAAACAGAGAGAGAGAGGAAGAAAAGATCCCCCCAGTGGGGCGAGGTCATGCCACATTCCCTTCTCCATGTCTCCAGCTTTTTGGGTCTGTGGCACATAGGCCCACACGCCCAGGACTGAAATCACACAGTCAGCACTATGGGATCTGGCTCCCTTAATCACTAGGCATGAAGCTGACCCTAGATTTCATCTTCATTCATGGTGCAAATGTTGGACCTTCCCCACAAAGTATTACTAAATGCCTTCAGTTCTGACGTGCAGGAATTTTTTTTTATGCAGATTTAAATGTTAAATACTCTTGTATCGGGATGCTTCAAAATACTAGATCGAAAACCCCGAGTAATAATAAACACCCTTTATTCTGTGCGAGGCACCAGCCTGCATGTTTTATGTACAGCACCTCCCTTAATTATCCCAAGACCCTTGTGAGGTTATTGCTGTTACCCCTTTTCCGAGATAACAAAACCAAGATGAAGGTGTTGCGTAACTTGCTCAAAGTTGCAGAGCAAGTACATAAACCCAGGTCCGCCTCGCTCTAAAGCCTGAGTTCTTCAACCACAAACACAGCATAAAGTCTTTGGCCGGGCATCTTATTTCCTGCCATCCTCTGCCAAGAGAAATGTAGGAAAAAGAGAGAATTAATAGCAACTAAAAATATGTCACAGTCACTCCGGTGACTTTGGTGAAGGCAAGGAACCTTGCAACTCTAAATCCCGTGAGCGTCCAAGTAGTTATCTCTGCCCCATGGTCCGGTTTCCCTGGAACCCGTGGGAGCCTGGAGCCGGTGCCCGCGTGCATGCGGCAGGGAACAGAACTCAGCCCCCTGATGTTCATGCAGGAGCGTTGGTGACACGTGGACTCCAGAGGAGCCCAGAACACTGCCAACGCCCATACACTTCCGTGAGGACAACTGTCATGCAGGGAGCAGCTGGGAGGCTCAGACACCCCCACTCCCCGTCCTCAGCAGAGGAGTGTGCAGCCTCTCCAACACAGCCTGAACTTCCAGCTTCCGGCCTTCCTCGCTGAGGAGTTCCTCTTCCTCCAAGGGTGGGGCAGTGCTAGAGACCCCAGCCACAGAGACCCAGCTCTGCCACTTCGTAGCTTAGGAAGGTCTTCAAGCTCTCTGGGCCTCGTTCCCTCACCTCTGTGCTAGACAGGTGCTATTCAGAGAGCTCTGACACAGCGCAGTTGATGCTCTCAGTCCACGGTAACATTCCCCAACTCTAGGACAAGGACAAGGCTGTTTCTCACTGGAGCAGTGGCTAAGGTCACCCAGGTCTTAGGTTTGAAACAAGTCAACATAGAGCCCTGAATCTGGCTATAAAGATAGGGAAGAAATCTTAGCTCAGAGATCCTGCAAGTTTATGAAAAAGTCTGGACGAGCATGCCCTTAAAGAAGGAAAGGCAGTCATTGCAGTAGTCTTTCATCCCTAGTAGCCAAACCATCAGCAAGCCTTATGCATTTCTCTCTCAGATACATCCATTCTGTCCCTCTCCTCCTCTACCACGCTAGTCTAGGCTGCCGCCACCGCTCAACTAGACTCATGCAAAGGCTCCTAACTATTTTTTTTGGAGAATTTTGTTTTTTGTTTTTTTGTTTGTTTTGCTATAGGGTGCATGCACTTGCCAGAAAGACAGAGAGAGACAGAGAAACAGAAAGCAAGAAATCACCACCCCACCCCCAGGGAGGATGGCCACACCACAATCCCTTCTCCTCCATTCTCCTCTCGGGATCTTGGGCATGCACGCACACACGCCCGGCTTGAGTTTAAGCCACTGGGTCCAGGACTTGAACCATGGTCGACTACGTGGGAGTCTAGCAAGTAGCTTAGGAAGGTCTTCAAGCTCTCTGGGCCTCGTTCCCTCACCTCTGTGCTAGACAGGTGCTATTCAGAGAGCTCTGACACAGCGCAGTTGATGCTCTCAGTCCACGGTAACATTCCCCAACTCTAGGACAAGGACAAGGCTGTTTCTCACTGGAGCAGTGGCTAAGGTCACCCAGGTCTTAGGTTTGAAACAAGTCAACATAGAGCCCTGAATCTGGCTATAAAGATAGGGAAGAAATCTTAGCTCAGAGATCCTGCAAGTTTATGAAAAAGTCTGGACGAGCATGCCCTTAAAGAAGGAAAGGCAGTCATTGCAGTAGTCTTTCATCCCTAGTAGCCAAACCATCAGCAAGCCTTATGCATTTCTCTCTCAGATACATCCATTCTGTCCCTCTCCTCCTCTACCACGCTAGTCTAGGCTGCCGCCACCGCTCAACTAGACTCATGCAAAGGCTCCTAACTATTTTTTTTGGAGAATTTTGTTTTTTGTTTTTTTGTTTGTTTTGCTATAGGGTGCATGCACTTGCCAGAAAGACAGAGAGAGACAGAGAAACAGAAAGCAAGAAATCACCACCCCACCCCCAGGGAGGATGGCCACACCACAATCCCTTCTCCTCCATTCTCCTCTCGGGATCTTGGGCATGCACGCACACACGCCCGGCTTGAGTTTAAGCCACTGGGTCCAGGACTTGAACCATGGTCGACTACGTGGGAGTCTAGCAACATAGTCATTACGCTAATTGCTGGTCCCCAAAGGCTCCCAACTTAGTGTACTAGTCAGGACAGGCTGTGTTCTGCTGCAGTAACAAGCAGTCCCAACTGAGATTCACTTGTTTCTCATGGTTTCCATTCCATGCAGGCTGGGAGGAGGTGTTTGCTCCTAGTGATCACTCGGGGATCCAGGCTAGCAGGGGTTTCGTCCTGGCACCAGCCTCCAGGGTCATCTCAGCTAAGGGGAGGGAACATGGCAGCCCTACTTCCCTTTAGCTTTCAGAGTTCCCACCCAAGCAGCAATAAAAGCTTCCTGTCCAGTAGGGACCCACTTTGAGCACAAGGCAAGTCACCAGCTCCATTTCAGAGGCAGAAACCATAGCCCCACTGTGTGCCTGAAAGCAGAGCAGCAGAACCCTGGGTGAACCGCACTGACAGCATCCGTGGTCTCCCACTCACAGGACATGTCCCGTCTGTCGGCCCCTCTGCAGCCAGAACGGCGTTTCCCGAACACAAGTCTGATGGTCGCGCACACGCGGAGTAGATGAGAGAAAGGCGAAGGAGCCTTTTTGATGGATTAATGAGGAGGCCGAGGGTGTGTGGAGCAAGCTGTGCTTATGCTTACAGGGGCAGGATCTGTGCCAGGCCTCCCTCCTTTCATTAAGCTCGGTGACTGTCATCCTTGACCGAGTGTCACAGAAGCATTTTGGCCAATGGGCTTCCCCGGAATTAACAAGGAAGGAAATTTTAAAGACTGTAGCATCCCCCTGAGATTATTAACACCCCACTGATAGCATTTACTCAGCAGAGATGTCCCAATACCTACCAGGGGTCAGGCCCTACCTGCCCGGCACTGGGAGGATGGCATGAAAGGCAGGAGCCTGCCCTAGAGGGGCTCGCCATTCAGGGAGGGGACAGCCGCAGACAGACAATGACAATACCTGAGGTCATAAGGAAATACCTGCTGGCACAAGGAAAGCCAGGAGGGAGTGGAGGCTTTGGGGTCCAGCAGAAGCACCTCCCCTGGCCTGCAGGGTCAGGAAGGCCCCACACAAAAAGGACATGTTAGCTAGATGGATATGGCACTTAGAGGAGGCTGAAGCCTCCCTAAAAGCTTGTGTGTCACCCCACAGAGCTTAGGCCTTCCTCAGGCTCCATGGGAGCCAACGCAGGGCTCTGAGCAGGAGCAGGGCTGCTCCAGTCCATGAGTTAGGAAGATTACCACAGGGTGACAGTGAACAGGAGGAAAACCCAACTGGAGGCCAGAGGCTGATGAAGAGGAAGCTGCAGAGCTAGACGTAGCCACAAGCACTAGAGGGCCCCTCCACTCCCACCCAGTCTGCTCCTTCCCACGCTTGACTCCAGCAACCCCGTTCGCCTCTGCAGAGGTGGTCCTCACCGCCAGGTTCTTATGCGGTCTCTCTGAGAGATCATACATGTACTGATATCCACACGCGTGTGTGGATCATTGTTACACAAACTGTAACATACTAGCCATTCCTCCACACTCTGCTTTTCTCACTATGTTGTGGAGGTGACTGAGTATGTTGATAGTCCTCATTCTTTTCTACAGCTGCATAATACTCCATTGTATGGATGTGCTCTTGTGTTTTAACCAATCTCCTCTTAAGAGACATGTGGGTAATTTTGAACCTTCTTTTCCTTGCTAGAGGGTGCATACACTCACCAGGGAGAAACAGAGAGAAAGGGGGAGGGAAAAGCACCCTATCCACCGTTCCTATGGGCTCCTCGAGCAGGCCATGGGGCATGGTCAGGCTGCAATGCCTTTCCTCCATTCCACCCTCCTTTCGGGATTCCGAGCATGCATGCACACCTACCCAGTGCGTTCCTCATGCTGCTGGGTCTGGGACTTGAACTGTCCGATTGGCCACTTGGGATCAGGCTGCCTTCACCACCTGGCCACCAAGCTGACCCTAAGCTCTTTTTCTATGACAGACAGGTGCAGAGAATAATTCTTTTGTGCATACGTCATTTCTAAGCAGGTTTCTGAGAGAAGGGAAAG
>NW_006159539.1:2484097-2497086 GCF_000334495.1 Tupaia belangeri chinensis | reverse complement strand
GAGAAAGTCCCACATTCAAACTGAAGTTCACGTCTTTGCTTAGCAAACATCCGGAGAGGCAGTTGGGGAGAGGCTGAAGAGCTCACTAGCTGAGATGTCATGATAGATTGAAAGGTTTCTGCAGAGGACCAGCCAAGTGTGACAGCCAGCAGGCCCCGTTTCATCTGTGGCCATGGTTCCCAGGGCTGGAGTAATATATATGGAAGCACAGACCATTCTGCGGGCAGAAACAGAGAAGGCTGTCCCACACAGGCCCCGGGACTTGGGGCAAGCATGGCTTAGTTTGAGGCTACTTCTGAAAGAGCAGGTTTTCACGGACGCTTCAGTCCTGACACTGCAGTCCCACCCTAGGTCCCCTCTACCTACTTCGTCCCCACTCCAGGATGGCCAGGAGGGAGACAGGTGAGCAAGTAGCCTAATATCCTGAGACCAGTCTCTGGCTGCAGGTTTTAGTTCTGGCCTCGGATGCAGACCCCACGGGAGACCAGGGTCTGGACAGGAGAACCAAGGCAGGCGCTTGGCTGGGGTTCAATGCAGTGGTCCTGGTGTAATAACCAGGGCAGGGGAGGAGGTCCTGAAGTGGGCCTGGCCAGTGTGAAGTCACCTCAGGTGAGGTGGAGGTAGATGGATCGGGGAGGGAGGGAATACACTGGGGCCCGCAGCAGCCAGCATTTCCACCAGGCAGGCTCGTTTGGGGAACAGGTACCTAATGAAGCTCCACAGGCCCCAGGGCGGTGCAGCCATGAGGGAGGCGCCATGATAGGCATGCACTGCACTGCGGAAGCTGCGAGAGCTCAGAAGATCTCTTGGGGTGGCCTGCAGGGGCCAGAGGTCAGCGTGGCTTCCCTGGGGGTCCTAACTGTGGGAGGTGGAAAAAGGGGCCAGAGGACAGTAGGTGGAAGGAAGGCGAGGCCTAGAGGGATGGCCCCTTGTTGAGTAAAGGAAGGTCAGGGATGGACCCTAGACTCCGGATCCTGCATGGCTGACCTCATGGTTTGAATCCTAGACCTAGTGGCTTGAGAAACAGGCTGGGCCTATATGCGTGCATGCCCAAAACCCCAAAAGGAAGGAGAGATGGAGAAGGGACTGTGGCATGGCCACACCCCATTGCAGCATACTTTCTCCCCCTGTCTCTCCCTGCAAGCACATGTACTCTCTACCAATTAAAAAAAAATAAAAGAAAAAAGAAAAGAAAGCTTATAGCCCGGCTCCTCCAACTTGTTCCCCAGTTCCCAGATGAGGGGACTGAGGGTGACGAGGAGACTGACTGGCACCGGGCCACATTCTGGGCTACTACAAAACGGACCCCAGATTTCCAGTGCTTGTCCTCGGCCCGGCAGGTCACTTGCCCCAGTTCGTGCTCAGGGAGTGCTCGTCCACCACCGCACAGAGAACAGCGGGTACCACGGGAGGTCTGGGCCCCTGACCTGGAGGCACCCCGAACCCTCTCCAAGCCTCAGCCCCCTCTGTGAAACCAGGGTCACTCCACCTCCATGGTGGTTGGGCTCCCCCGGAGACACATGGATGCCCCAGCATAGTGCACACACAGTAGGGCCTCCTGAGATTGCCGCTCCCGTATCATCGCGCTCTTAGTGGTGGTTTTGCACGCGGGTTTGGGAATCTGACCTTTCCACTCAGTCACTTCCAGCTCTCCAAAACCCATTCCTCTGAGCGCCGGGAGCCAGGAGCTCGCCCTCCTCTCTTCACATGGGGGCTCCGTTCTTCCGCGGTGGAGCCTGCTGCCTCTGTCCCCGTAGCTGTGTGCGCTTTTCTTCCCACCCACCTCCACCAGTCTCCATCTCCGTCTCTGTCTCGGATACCCACGCGGAGCATCGTCTCATTCACTTGGTTGGCCGAAGTCGGGATTCGTGATGACTCAGACCTGCTGGGTGGAGGCTTGCTTACCCCCGGTATACGCTTGCTGCTAGGCAGGCAGGCAGCGTAGCTGTACGGAGCAGCTGTCGGGGAAGGCTCTTACATCGCAGCAAAGCCCCCTCGGGCCAGAGCAGCCCTGGGTTCTGGCTTCGGTGAGGCCATTTCACTGGCCGGCCTTGAACCGCCTGTGTCCCGTCCCGCCTCCCTCGCTGCGCAGGGATAGTGGCCGTAACTCCGAGGCGGCGGTCTCCCAGGAGGTAGTGCGCTCTGGGAACTGCCCCAGGCTGCCTGGTGTAGAGTGGGGCCTTCAGTCCCCCCTTCACCTGAAGGCAGGGGCTCCTGCAGCTGCCGGGCCCACAGGCCCACAGGCTCAGACACTGAGCTGTCTCTGACAGTTCCCAAAGCTTGCCCTGGTGTCTGGAGCCGGCTCGTTACAAGACCCAGGGAAGCTTCTGGGTCATACCTGCCCTTCAGGGCCCATGCCACTTCTCCACCAGAGGCCACTTCACCCGAACTTCCAGCCCATTGGTCACTTGGGGTCTAGGTCATCTACTTGCAGACTGTGAACAGAGCCCAGGAGAAGGGTCAAGGGGCCAGCCTAGAGTAGGGGTAGGACTGGGCAAGGCTCACAGAGGTGAGACGCACTGCAGGTGGGCTCACCTCTCAGGTTGGTGCCGCCTGACTGGGTGGAGGAAGCCTCTGATACCCACAGCGAACTTTGTGCAGCCTCCAGGGGGCGCGTGGCTGAAGGGGCAGAGCGCCGAGTGCGGTCACCCGTCCAAAGTCAGAGGTCTCCTATGGCTGGGTGCAGGCCTGGGCAGCCTTCCGGCTCATTCCTCGCAGTCAGGTTGTGGGGGACTACAGCACATAGCGTGGCAGGGAGCCCTGCTTCCCACTAAGCAGGGACAAAGGGAAAGAAGCCACCCTAGGACGAGGAGCCTCAGCTGGGCTGTCACCCTGCAGCTCTGAGGGGCTGGCTGAGGGGCTCCTGTCAACCCCAGTCCCTCTCCAGAGTGGGTCCCAGCAGAAAAAGATACCACCTCTGTGCTGGTCCCACTAACAGGGCCACCCACCACTGGCACATCCCCTGGGGCTCTGAGAGGGCCTAGCAGCATGGCTATGCTTCTAGGTTAGAAACCCATGCCTTGTCACCTGCAGGCTACTCCAGGTAGGGACCCTGCACTTTTCCTCTGCATCTCAGGGCCAACCCCAAGCCCTGAGCGGATGGGAGGCTTCTCTGCTTCCAAGCTGTGTGGCCTTAGGCAAGTAACTCAACTTCTCTGAGCTTCAGGTTCGCCTGCTGTTAAACAGATAATACCTGTTCCATTTGGTAACCGAGAGACTGTGAGAATGCACGTTTGTGTGCTCATCATCTCCCAGTAGACGGGAGAGTGCTAGGTAGCCACCTGCAGTTGACTTTTTAAACTGCTTCCTCTTGGAGGTTTTTTGCTATAGGGCGTGTGCGCTCGCCAGACAGACAGACAGAGACAGAAAGCAAGAAATCACCCCCCAGGGGGGATGGCCACACTGCAATCCCTTCTCCTCCATTCTCCTCTCGGGATCTTGGGCACACACGCACATGCGCCCAGCGTGAGTTTTAAGCCACCGGGTCCAGGACTTGAACTGCTGTCGACTACATGGGAGCCCAGCGACATAGCCATTGCACTAACTGCTGGTCCCTTAACCTGCTTCCTTCTCAGGGGAAGGCGGGTGCCCACTGCAGCCTCCTGAATTCAGTTATTTGAGGCTATAGCTGACATTTCATTCTACAGCCCCAGTTATCGGTTTCCTAGGAAACAAACGAGAGACATTGACCATGCAACAACACACACACACGTCCACGCACATGCCCTGGCTGCCACCAGGACCGACAATTAACAGAAATACAGTAAATGTCAGCAGAAGCTAAAATTAGCTGCCACGCCACTCCTTGTGCTGCTGTTCCTGCTACCTGGCGCTGGAGGGACAGCTCCCCCCTCACAGTGTGTGTCACCCAAACGGCAGGCCTGAGGGCCCCTTCTGCACCTGGCCTGCCTCGCTCCTTCCAGCTTCTCCAGCACTACACCCAGGAGGCCTCTGCAGGTGGGCTCCCTGTACACTGTGTGTTAGAGCTCTCAGCCCTCACGACCCACATGTCCTCACCCTGCTCCCACCCTGGCCCTAGACCCCCGACCTAGTCTCTGGAATCCACAAGCACTCGATTGCTCACACCAGGAATGTGAGGCTTTCCCCTCATGCCCTCCCTGCACTGCCCACCTGCCCAGCCCCAGCTCCAAGCACCCGCCAAGAGGTGGTCCTGTTCCCTCGGCTCTGGCCATACCACATGGCCTCCATCCTGCTCCCAAACCTGCCCTCCGTCCACCCCACTGACGTAAGCATCCCCTCCCTGGCAGCCCTCCCTGCTAAGTCAGCGGGGGCCTCCTCTGTGCCCCCACAGCCCTTCTTCCTCACCACCCCTACAGTGGCTCTCACGCCGCATTAATTAGAGCAGACCTTACACGGTGCTTGCTAGGTGCCAGGCATTGTTCTAAGAGCTTTCCGGGTGCTCAGCTTGTGTGACAGTCCTGCAGCTGCATGTCTATTGTCTGGCTCCTCTTGCTCCCCTAGGCCCTTTGGGGGCAGGCCCCACGACTGAGCCAGCTCTCAGCTAGTCTCCTGCACCCAGGAGTCCAGCGGGCCCCCTCACAGGGACAGTGTCTGCTCACTCATTGCTGCAACCCCAGGCCAAGAAGAGTGCTTAGTCAATTTCGGGGAGCGAATTAAATGCAGGCTGCATTGAATTGGTGTCGAGCTCCCAAAGGGAATATTCTCGGTGTGTTTTCCCTGTCTTCTCTCCGGAGTGCTTGATGGTTTCAAACTGGCTTTTTTGCTATTTGTTGGCAAATAGGGCTTTGTGGGTTTTCTTCCCTGTTACAATATCCTAAGCATAGGTTCCATTTCACCATACAAAAGCTTGTTTCAGTTGAGAGTTTGAAACTGCTCGCTAGAATGGCATTCCAACAATCACAAATAAGAATCTGCACCTCGCTGTTGCAGCCACGAGAGTTTTGTGAAACAGCTAGACAGGTAGTGGGAGACACTGCCTGCTGGACCCTGGTAACCGGAGATGTCCTCTCTCGGTGCAGCACTACTTCACGGTGAACTTCAGCCACGAGAACCAGAAAGCCTTGGAGCTGAGGACAGAGGATGCAAAGGACTGTGACGAGTGGGTGGCAGCCATCGCTCATGCCAGGTATGTGTCCCCCACAACCCCTGCCCTACAGTCCAGGAAGAAATGACCAGCCCTGAGGGCCATATTCTCGAGCAAACCCAAGACTTAGAAAGAGTTGGGCATGGAGAAGAAAGAGGACGAGGAATGAAAGCTGCCAAGAAGCATCTCTGGGCTGGGTCCATCCACACTTAGAATCAAAGCTCCAAAGTGTGCCTCCCGGGGGTGGCACAGAGAAGGCAAGGTCCTCAGGAACAGCACTGCCGCCTCCCAACCTGCTCCAACCTCACGGATTCTTTTCCTATGTTAGGGGAACCAAGTACGATACGGCTTCATTGAAGGGTGTTTTTTGGCTTTTGTTTGTTTTTGTTTTGTTTTTTTTTTGGTACCAAAGTTTAAGGCCTCCAGGGTTTTAACCCAGACACAGCAAGTAATTTGCTGCATGACCGTGAGCTAGCTTTATTTGCTCTCTGGGCCTCGGTTTTCTCATCTATAGACTAGAATCCTCTGAAGCTGAACCTTGACATTCAGGGGTTCTAGACTCCCCGGCAGGACATGCTCTTCTCTGGAGGGAGACCGGCTGGGCCAGGTGAGGCGAAAGGTCAAAGTGCAATATATGCCACAGAGAAAATGGGGCTCCTAGCCAGAATGAGTCCTGCTTGGGTCCCAGGGGTACAAGGTGGTTGTGGGCTGGGCTGTGACCCCAGATTTCACAGTCCCAGGCAGAGCTGGGTCTCTTCAGGACAGCTGCACCCAGACCCAGGCTCTGGGCAGTAGATCTTTCTGGCTCAGTAGATAACGGCGTCAACCTCCTATCGAATGGGAGCTCTTCAGGGCAGAGACCAGATGTGATTCTTTCCCTTCTCGGGGCTAATAAAGGCAGAGACAAGGCATCCAGCAAATATGGGACGGGAGAATGCAGGGATAAGTGGATGCAAGACGGATGCATGGGTGGATGTCGAGTTCACGCGCAGACAGATGGGGACAGATGGGTAATAAATGGATGAGCACTGCGTGTCTATGTGGATGACAGATGGACGGATGGGTAGATGAGTCCCAGGGCCCTTCCTTGAGCTTCCGATCAGCCCGACTGATCCGAAACTCTCACTACGACCCTAGCAATGACCTTGAGATCAGGCCATCTGACCTCCATGTCTGTCCTCAAGGAGTGTCCAGTCTGCTATGGGGACCAGGTTGTCACAAATAAGCTAATGAAGTCGGGTCCTGTGCACAGTTCTGGGAGGGAGAACGGACGTAGCACAAGGGTTCTCCCAGGGACAGCAAAGCCACGGGCCTCAGAGAAACGCCTCCATTCAGCCTGTGTG
Source organism: Tupaia belangeri chinensis (assembly GCF_000334495.1). Taxonomy (NCBI): domain Eukaryota; kingdom Metazoa; phylum Chordata; class Mammalia; order Scandentia; family Tupaiidae; genus Tupaia; species Tupaia belangeri. The sequence goes on along the minus strand of NW_006159539.1, from coordinate 2,490,678 downwards.
TGACGAGCAGGAGGGGGTGAGGGACCGCAGCAATGGTCACAGGTATGGGAAACTGAGTCGCCTTTCCCAGAACAGTCATCATTGGCCATGCTGGCTGTGCTGAGCTCGCTGGGCAAACCTGGCCCCCATGAGCCATCGCTCTCTGACATGGGGAGCTGCCTCTATGACTCAAGGGAAAATCGAAACTACAAGTTTTGTTTAACCTCAAACCTCATACGTTGTGCGTGTGTGTGTGTGTGTGCGTGTGTGTGTGTAGAAACTGGCTCTCTTCCACAGCTATATTGAGGACTGGGTATTTTTACATGTTCCCCATTTAGTTTTTATTTACATAGATGCAATAGATACATTCTATACACAGAAAAAGCACTGCAGTGTATTAATATCACAGAGACGCAGTGTCCCCTCCTGCTGTATGGATGGCAGCCCCGTATTATGGGATGTCCCCGTGGTCTGTGTGTGTACACAGCAATGCACAAAATACAACACTGAGTGTATTGTGCGGCCTGCGATTCAGTGAGGAGAAGCAGGAGCCAGGCTGGACCGACAGCAGGAGAGTGTGAGCACTCACAGGGGTCGGGGTGGTGCTGGGATCTAGCTCCAGCTCGGAGGCTGATGGACCGTGGTTTAGGGCAAGTCGCTGCCCCTCTCTGGACCTTGGTTTTACTTCATTTAAGACAGTTGGCCTTTCGTGAGTCCTGGGTTCCTTTCTAACACCGAGAGTCTGTGAGTGGGAGACACAGTGCCTGAACAAGGAGATGCTCGGGTGAACTTATTTAGTTGGGAGGGAGAGAGGGAAGGAGGAAGGAAGAGAGGGAGGAAGAAGAGGAAATAAAGGGGGAAGGGAGAAAGGGAAGAGGAGAAAGGGAGAAAGACAATAGAAAAAGAATAGGAGGAAAGAAAGAGAAGAGGGACAAGGGAGAGAATAAGGAAGGGAGGAAGAAGGGAGGGAGGGAAGGTGCAGAGGAAAGAGGCTGGCAGCCACACTGCAGAGGAGACTGGGCGATGCTATTAGTAAGGGGATTGTGGAGGGTAGGGGAGGAGTGGTGGGTGAAAACAGGCTCCTGCTCACAGCCAAACTTCCTTTGCAAGTAAAGACTTAAAATTAAGTCTCTTGGGGAGCTGAAAAAAAAATTTTTAAACACGACATTCATTTTCATAAGAGAAGAATAAAACCCCCAGACAGTATTGCACATCAAACGAGCCTCTCCTCTTTAACATAAAAAATGACATTTCCCTTCTAAAAGAGGGTACACCCTGCCTGGCTCTGCTTCCTGAGTCTGCATATGCCTGGCTTCTCACTCATACCCCTGCCCTGCCTTTGCCCCAGCTGGCCCCAGCCCACCCTCCCTCAGCTCTGCCCTGCCAGGCTCTCCCACCCCTCAGGGTACAGCCGGTGTCAGCATCTCCTCTGTAAAGTGCCCTCTGCCACATCAGGGACCAGGCACATGTGAGCTCCCTGTGCCCGCCCTACCCTCTTATACAGCAGTCAGGTGTACTGTGCCCAGGTCCCCAACAAGGTGACGCTCCTCTGTGCACCCGAGGGGCTGACACAGCATCTACCCAGCTATCCGTCCACAGCAAAGCCTTCCCTGAGCCTCTTCCCTAGCCAGACACCATGCTAGGCCCCGGCCACAGGGACCAGCAGCATAGACATGGCCCCCGCCCTCTAGTGGTGTGGCCACTGCTGCGGTGTCGGAAGCCCAGAGTGCTCTGGGGTCGATCAGGAAAGGATGTTTTGAGGTGGCATTTTAACAGGGCCCCACAACTAGTCTAAGAATGAGAGCAGAACTGGTCCAGGGGAGAAGGAGGGGAAGGCAAGCTCCAGATAGGTGAGCTACCCCTGCAAAGCCCCAGGTGGAGGGGACGTGTGTGGGGGGAGGTAGAGGTTGGACTGAGGGTCTGGGGAGAAGCAGGAGTGTCCAGTAGCAGCCATGACAACGAGGTCAAGGCCCAGGCACCAGCTCTAGAAGGCGGCGCCTTCTGCTCAGTCAGTGACAGTAGGTATGTGAGCTCTGCTTCTGGTCCGTGCAGTGCTGGATCTCCAGGGCACACGGAGGCAGTGTCTCACCTGCCATGTCTGTCTGTCCATCTGTCCACAGTTACAGGACCCTGGCCACAGAGCACGAAGCGCTGATGCAGAAGTACCTGCACCTGCTGCAGATCGTGGAAACCGAGAAGACAGTGGCCAAGCAGCTGCGGCAGCAGATCGAGGACGGGGAGATCGAGATCGAGCGGCTGAAGGCAGAGGTGACTGCAGGCTGGGGGCGCATTGGAGGCTGCTCGGGGCCAGGCCCCAGACACGACACCTCAGGTCCCAGGATCAGGGTCCATGTGACAGGCAGGGGGCTAGCCCCCAGCCACAGCTCTGCCAACCTCCGAATTTAAAACGTGGCCATAGTGACAGAGGGGGGCAGTCCTAGGATCAGATGGGGTTCAGACCCCACCTCTGCCTCTCACCAGCACTTTTCCCCATTGTCTTTATCTGTAAAACGGGACGAAGCCATGAGGACTGAGTAAGGTTACTGATGGGCGAGTTCCCAGTTTCTGAGTCCATGACCACGTCACAAGCATTCGTGGAATCGCGGGGAGGTCACTGGGGCGTGGGCTTCTCGCTCAGCTCAGAGCAGCCCTCTGATATCGGATGAGAACTGCCACAGGAGCTCACCAGGCAGGCTTCCGGAGGCCGCAGGGCGCTTTCTCAGGCCTGGCTACTCGAGGGGGGTCTAGGAAGCAGCGGTATCAATTCACTAGGAGCTCAGGTCGAGTCTCAGAACCAGCAGCGTGAGGGACATGCCAGGTGTGCACGTGCGCGTGTGTGTGAGTGAGTGTGCATGTGCATGTGTACACACGCCCCCAGAATCTCGAGAGGAGAATGGAGAAGGGATTGTGATGTGGCCACCCCCCAGGGGTGATTTCTTACTCTCTCTCTCTCTTCTCTCCCACCCCAACAAGTGCATGTGCCTGATAGTAAAAAATAGTACCAAAACAGAAAAAAAAAAAAAAAAAAGCAGACGCTCAGGGCCAGCCAGACCTCCCAAGTGGGAACCTGCATTTCGGCAGCACCCCAGGAGATTCCGTTTCTGTGAAGGCTCGGGGAGCACGGGCTCTCAGGCTCTGAGGGTCTCGCCAGCTGTCCCCACCACAGAATGATCTGACCGCGTCTCGCCCCTCTCCCCAGTGTGCTCAGAGCCTTCTGGTTGCACCACATATGACCATGGCCTCTGAGCTGGGGAGAGGACTCCCGGAGCCACAGATTCCTGACATTTGTCGGCTATGTGATTCACAGGGCCTGATGCAAGGAGAAAACTCAACGCCCAGGCCCGGGTCAGGGAAGTCAGTCTCCTCTTCCCACGGCCCAGTGCCTCAACCCTGGTGGGTGGGCAATACCCACCTCAACCTCCAAGGCCCCTGACATCTCCACCAGGAGGAGCAGACTGAGGGGGGCGAGAGGCCCCTGCACAGCCACCGCAGGGTGCTCCGAGGCACCTGGTGCAGGATGCCTGTCACCACAGGATGCCCACTGGATCCCAGCCTGCACCCGGCCCGAGGTCCCCACAGAGGCTAGAACTCGAGTCTCCTATGCTGACTCAACCCAGCTGCTGGCTCAGGCACCACACTGTGGGGGAAAAGGCAGGCAAGAGTCCATCCAGGAGGACCAGGAGGTGGGACACACATGAGCTCAAGGCTCCAAGCCTCCAGGGTGTGCTCTGTGGTCCCATCGGATCTCTCCTACAAAACGCAATTTAGAGAGAAAACTAAGAACTTGGGGATGGCACCCACAGAACTTGAAGTCCAAGTGTAGGGCCTTCTAAGTGTGGGACCCCAGCACACCCACAAAGCCAGCTCTGCCCAGAATATTCAAAGGTCTAAATCCCCCAATGCTCCCTGAGCCTGTAGCAACAAAGCTCTGGACTAACAGTAACATCAACTTGGAACTTCCAGTGCAACAAACATTCCAGATTCCACACACCTCTTCCGGCCCTGCAGCAGACACCTTCAGACACGCTTCCTCGACCCACTGAATGATCCCCACGGGGTCGATCGCCTGCATTTCGCAGGAGGAAGCAGGCTCAGAGAACTCGAGTCACCTACCCAGGCTCACACAGTGGGGAAGCAGCAGGGCTGGACTGGAGTGGAACCCAGTCTCCTCTCTACCTGCCAGTCTAACCACTCTACCTGTAGTTTCTGCCCACAAGGCTTCTGGAGCCCAGCCCAAGGCTGTCCCCTCCCCAACCCACCTGGTTCATCCTGGGATCAATCCTGCTCTGGTGACAACCCCTGGGACCTGTCCCAGCCTGGAGTCTGACTCCAATTCCAGATCATTAGCCGCATAGTCGGGAGGTCTTGGTGTCATCACTCACACTCCCTGAAGACTGAGGGCCACCTGTCCACTGACCTCCTCTCCCCCACTCCTCCTCTGGGTAACCCCGAGCCCCAGCCGGGGCCTCGTAGCTGTGCAGCACCCCACCTCCTGACTGCTGCACGTGCTGTTGCTCCCGCTGGGAACAGCCCTGTCATCCCCACACTTCCCACCTGGTGAAACCCAGCCAAGCACAGACACCCCTCCTCCAGGACTCTTGGCTGGGAGCATTCTCCCTGCTGGCTGCTCCCATGGGGCTTCCACACCACGTTAGAGCTGACTCCACGTGTGCTGTCCCCATCGGGCCTGGCAGGAATCCCTTCCACACAGGGCTGCGTCCTTGATCACTCCTTCCCTTCGGCCTGGCATGCAGCAGGTGCTCAGTAAGGTCTTGGCGAACGATCAGATGTCTCTGTGGTCCACACGGGGGATGTGAAGGTTCCGATCTCTGGGGTCTGTCTGTGGTGGTGTGATCAGTGTGCAGTACTGGGGCATGCAGTGTGAACCTAGGCCAAGAAGTGAGTCGATTTACAGTCCAGAAGGCTGTGGGTTCCTGTCACCTATGGCCATGATGGGATTCAGAAGTTTGTAGGCAGAGGGGGTAGGTGCAAAGGACAGAATCCCCTGTTGTGCTGAGGAGCAGAAACGTGTGTGTGTGTGTGTGTGTGTGTGTGTGTGCGTGCGTGTGTGCATGGCAGATTGACAGCTGTGACCCAAGTGGTTGGAATTTGGGGCAATGCTTCGTGAGTCGATTTACAGTCCAGAAGGCTGTGGGTTCCTGTCACCTATGGCCATGATGGGATTCAGAAGTTTGTAGGCAGAGGGGGTAGGTGCAAAGGACAGAATCCCCTGTTGTGCTGAGGAGCAGAAACGTGTGTGTGTGTGTGTGTGTGTGTGTGTGTGTGCATGCGTGTGTGCATGGCAGATTGACAGCTGTGACCCAAGTGGTTGGAATTTGGGGCAATGCTTCCAACTGAGTGCATTACCCTCCAGGGCAAAATATTCATTTAAAGAAGACTTTAAGAGAAAGACCAGGGCATCTTGGTGAAGCTTTCTGGCTATAGGGTGTCTTTCTGCCTTTCTCTGTCTCTCTCTCTCTCCCCCTCTCACCCACCCCCACACACACATACACCCACATGCCCTGTGTGTCAGAGGGCACCTGTTAGCTCTGAAGGGGCCCCAGACAGGTAGAAACAGAGCTCAGCACCATCTGAGACAGTACCACAGAGTACCTGAGAACCGGGTGGGCCATCAGCCACCCCACTGACCAGTGACCAAAACCCAGGGTCTCAGGATGCCAGAGACAGGAGGTGTCCAAAGACACTGAGGTCCAGAGGGACAAAGGGACTTACCTAACCACTCACCTCCTACACTGACCCACATTCTTGGCCTGTGCCTGCCCCACCACAACTCTCTCCTTCCCCACAGAGAAGATGGGCTGGATTGCAAAGAGCATGTGGGGACCGACAGTGGCACCTGCATGGCCTCAAGCTCTTGGGCCCACATTTACTCTGCCCCCTGCGCATGTGCTCCTGGGGATTCCCATGGCCGCCTCCTGCTTGCCTACTCTCCTCTCCAGATCTATCACAGCCCTTCCGACAGCAGCTGTTTTCACTCCGTCATTACTGCCCTGTACCCCAGAGATGTTACCACGTGTATCTGTCAGCGTGGGCTAGATCGTGCCACAGTAACAAACAACCCCCACATTTTAGTAGCTTAGAACAACAAGGGACTTTTTTAAATTTTTTTTCACTCACTCACACACTGTTCATTGTGCATGCTGCTAAATACTTTGCTCCCCAAAATCCTCACTTAAGACTTAAGAGTCAGAGACACAGGTGAATGGGTCGTCTACCATCAAGAAATTCACCGGGCATTTGGCAGGGGAAAAGCAAGTGACAAATGATAGATGACAGGTCTGCTCATATTTCACTGGACAGAGCAAGTGACATGGCCATGCCCAAATTCAGGGGGTCTGAAACATACAGTCCTGCCTGTCTAAGAAAGTGGGGAACCAGAGTATTCACAAGAGCCCTAGTGACTACTCAACAGCAGCTCCACATTCAGTCCCCAAGTCCCGTGAAACCGGCTGTTACATGTAACAGACCTTTTGAAAGGATTTAGGTGGAATGGGGTGGGGGTGGGGAGAGCATTGTTCCACTACTCGAACAAAAAAAAATTTTTTTTTCATTTGTTAGAGGGCGTGTACACTCACTGGAGA
>NW_006159539.1:2436983-2484066 GCF_000334495.1 Tupaia belangeri chinensis | reverse complement strand
GAAAGAGAGGGGAAGCGAGGTTTCCCCTGCGAAGGATGGTCATACTGCAATTCCTCTTCCTCTGCTTCTCTGCGTGCATGTTGCCCCCGGAATCCTCTCCAAGTTGCCAGGTCTGGCTAGTCAGACTGCAGTCAGCCATGTGGGATCCAGCTGCCTTAACCACCATGACAGCTGAGCCCAGAAAACCTTAGAAATGAACAGAAGGCAGCCCTGCCCTAGTGGCAAACAAACAGCCTTCCCTGCTACCGGGACTTCTCACTGACCTCTTCTCGGACTAACCTCTCTCATCGTGCTCCCACGTGTCATCTCTGTCATTCATAATCTCATTCTTGATCAAGACCTTTCTCCCATAGCCCTTCATAAGCTAGAGCTGGCTCTTATCAGCTTTTCGGAACCAATCCAATTTCCCTTCCTTTTCAGCTGGTAATTCAAATTTCTGTAGCTTGACAGTGGACCAAGGCAGGAATGTTTACACCATGGAAACTGGCAAATGCTTTCCAAGAGCAAGATAACGTGCATTTGCCATTACTCCCCTGTCCTTATCTTTTCTCACGACCAACTACATAATTTGCAGGGCCCCGGGGAAAATGCAGATGGGGAACCATAAGAATTTCAGAACAGGGACCAGCAGATGGCGTAATAGTTACATCACTGGACTTGCACGTAGCTGACTGCAGTTCAGTCCCGAACGGCTTAAAACTCACTCTAGGAGTGTATGCAAGTGTGCTCAGGATCCCAAGAGGAGAATGGAGGAGAAGGAATTGCAGTGTGGCCATCCCCCACTGGGGAGGTGATTTCTCACTTTCTGTCTTTCTGTCTCTCTGGTGAGCACACTCATCCGATAGCAAAAATCTCTCTTTTTAAAAAAATAAAAAAGAATCTCAGAATAGGACTGGCTTTGTAGCACAATGGTTAGGTGCTGTGCAGAGAGCCAGATCCCATTCAGGAGGCCACAGCTCAAATCCTGGGTTTGGCAGCTTGAAAAACACACCTGGTGTGTTTGCACATATGCCTGAAATCCTGACAGGAAGGAGACATGGAGGAAAAGGATTGTGGTGTGAGCACACCTCATTAAGGGATGTGCCCTCTCTCTCTGGAGAGTGCATCCGCTGTCTGACAGTTTAAAAACTATGTGTATCTCAGGACAGCAACAGCAGAGGCTTACGCCAAGCCCCAGGCCCTCCGAAGCCTGGGGCTCTATGTGACTGCAGACGTCACATGCCCGTTGAGCCAGCCTGTCTTCTCCCTCCGCACCCTCCCCGGCCATCTCTGTGTGTAATGTCAAACGTCTATGACTTTATTAAGTAAAACAATCCACCTCCATCTTAGTCGCTTCTCTCCCACCTGAACAATCCTATCAAGTTTCATCTTTTGTAACCAAGAAGCACCATGAAGGAACAATCGAAAACAAAGTTGCCATTTCCCTCTGAAAGAGCCCCCATAAAGCTCAGGCTGACACAATTTGTTAGACAGTTGCTTTTCTCCCATTTATGACTGGAAGTACATCTGGAGTCACCAACAGGCCCTGGAGGGCAGGATGGGGGTTTACAGATGGCTGTATTCTTTTATTGGTATGGAAGTGCTCAGACTCCTAGAAGACCCACTAAAGAAGATGCAGAGATTTTTTTAGCTTAAGACTTACAATAAATCTTAGCCTTGGAATCACTTTTACAAACTTTGATCTGGAACCCCAATATAAAATAAGTAGCAAGAAGACTGCTCTAAGTGAAGTGGGAACGGGTGGTCTTGACCCCTCCACCCCGCACCTCCCTCGACTGGGCTCCCTCGACTGGGCCCACTCGCCATGCTTCACACAATTCCTCCTGCCATCTCTCAACCCCAGGAACCTATCGTCTTGGCTCACAGCAGCTACTACACCCCGTGCCTTTGTTCGTATCATCTCCTCTGCCCGAATTGCCTCTCTCCCATAGACTACTTGCTGGATCCCTTACGTGTCCTTCAAAACCTCTTCTGGGAGGCCCCTCGTCACTACTGGGCTGTGGGTACACACCCCTGTCTGGCCCTGCCTGGCTTGATCTTAAGTTACCTCTGTGGATGTCTCACCCCCTTCTTAGGCTGGGAGCCCCTCCAAGGGGGAGAGCTGACTTACCCACCTCCACCTGTGTCAACAGTGTCCAACATGCAAACACCACCAGACACCTTGTGACACAGGGGTGACAGAGATGCACCTGCTGGGCTTGGAAGGGGCCAGAGGGAAGCAAAAAGGAGGAGAGAGAAATTTGTCATATGGCAACTGTTTGAAAGCAAGAAATGAAGAGACTGGGTCAGCTCCGTGGCCTGGTGGTAAAGGCAGCCAAATCCTGCATGACCAACCACACAGTTTGAATCCTGGACGTGGTGACTTGACAAACATGCCGAGCATGCATGCATGGGTGCCCAAAATCCTGAGAAGAGGCGGGTGATGGAGGAAAGAGATTTCAGTATGACCATTCCCCATGGTGGGGGGTGGGGCGTGATTTCTCCTCTCCTTTCTCTGTCCCTGTCTCTCTCTGCCAAGTGCATACCCCCTCTAGCAAAAGGTAAAATAAAAAGAATTTAAAGAAAAGAAATGCAGAATGTTAGCAAAAACCTGGGCTGCTAACAACAAGGAAAAAGCCTGGATTAATTCCATCATCAATTATCACCCTGACTAAATGCATTCCAGATTAAATAAAGAAACTATCTCCAGAGAGGGGAGTAGGGCAGATGGGAGCCACGGCGCAGAAGTGAGGGGGTTGGCCTCTGATGGGCAAAGAGGGCCAGTCTGCCGGTGGCAGGTGTGGGCAGCAGGAGCTGGGCACGACACCAGGCACTGGGCCACGTGAGGAGTCAGGCAGACGGCGGTGGGGTGCCAGCCAGAGGTTGTCATTGATAAGGGTCAGCTGGGCAAGGCCTGGACGTCAACCGAACACCCAGGGTCCGACACGAACCCACTTCCAGAGGGGACTGCCAGGGCAAAAGGAAGTCTGTTCCCATGAGCCAGCCACACTCACTGCTGCCACAACCACTGTGACAGGAGCCCGAGACCCTCCAGTGCTGCTCACCCGCCTGGCCCTTGAACAAAGTCTCTGACACGGTTGGCGGGGTCTGTGCAAGTGGCATGGCGTCTGACCTAATTGCATCTCTTTCATGTCCTGGTCCCCGCTGAGTAGATGTCCTGGAATGCCTTCTCTGAGAAGTGCATCGTCAGTTTTAGATACAGGCATCCCTACCCCCAACACACAAACACACACACACACACACACACACACACCATCCTAAAGAGAAAAGGAGTGCTGAGTACAAAACCCAAAACTGGCAAAGAAAACAGACTAACGTGGAGGTGAGCGTATCAGGCCAAAGACGAAGGTGTCGTCCAGGCATGAAACATGTCACACCTCTCCGGGACCTCGTGTGTGTGTGTGTGTGTCTGTCCATCCTTAGACCTTTAGAGTGCAGACCAAAGAGTCGGTCTTTATGTCCACACGCAAATATTCTCCAAGGATGAAACTAGGTGGGGAAGGGGAGCGAAGGATAAGCAAAGCCGGTCTCCGTGCTGCTTCTCAGCTGGATATTTTCAGCCACTCTTCAAGCATAGGCTGGGGTAATTTTAGCAACCAGGGAGTGGAGAGCGGGTAACCGTTCCGCTTTCAAAGTGCTCGATTCGCTCCATTGTGAGAGCCCATTCATTCCGCGGTTAGGAGAGTGGCCTTGAGGGGACATAGCCACGTGTTCTGAAGGAGCTGAGCCCGGCTTTGAGGCCGCATTTGCAGAATCCCCCAGCTCTGTCTGTAGATGTGTGGAGCTTAGTTACTGCGGTGTTTCCCTTTGGTTAAGGTCTGTGTGTGTTGCTGTTGCTCTCAATTTTTTTTTAAATTTTTTAGAGGGCATGTGTGCTCACTGGAGGAGACATGGAGGGAGGGAGAGCGAGAAAGCACCCCCCATGGGGTATGGTAACACTGCAGTCCCTTCCCTTCCATCTCTCCCTCCCTTCGGGATTTGGGGTTCACACATGCGCCCTGCCCTGCCTTTTTCTCAAATTGCTGGGTCCAGGACTTGCACCATGCAGTTGGCCATGTGGGATCCAGCCGTCTTAACCACCACACCACTGGCTGGCCCTGATTTTTCTTTTTTAATTCACTTATTTATGTAGCCACAAGTCTATGTCAGTGCCCGGCCTAGTCACTGGGTACCTAGTGAGTAAAGCCGCGGCACTTCCTCCTTCCACAGAGCTCTGGCAATGATGGGGCGTTGACAAGCAAGTCCAGTATTTTAACAGGAAAAGCCATGGCTCCACGGAGCCCAGACTCAGGATGCAAAAGAAGGGCTTAGCCTTGGGACCAGTCTTACAAACTTGGAACCAGGGGTGATTGGAATGAGCCCTGCCCAGGAGCAGGCACGTCTGCAGGGACACTGAGGAGGCCCCTGGTCACAGTGTGGCTTCGTGCACTTTCTCCTGGGCACTGCCTTTGGCTGTGTTCTCACAGCTGTGCCATCACCGTTTCACCAGAATCAGGCACATGGAGATTTTTAGAGCAGCTCGAATGTTCTTTCCAAGGGCCGGCCCAATTTTCCAACCCAGCAGTTTCCAGGTTGTGCTCCACAGAGACCGATAGTTCCTGGATGTACTTCGGGGCTGCCTGAGAGGGCACAGCCAAGCCTGCAGGCCCATCGGATTTATATCCAAGGATGGTTTTGTTTGGAAAAATAAATGGATAACCCAGATGAAAAGGTAAACAAAATGTGATGCATACATGCAATGGAGGATTATTCAGCTTTTAAAAAGGGAGGGAATTCCGGGGCCAGGCAGTGATGCAGAGGTAATGCACTGGATCCACAGGTAAAAAGGTCCTGGGTTTGAGTCCCGGGACTTCTCTGAGCATGCCAGGCATGCGTGTGTGTGCCTGTTATCTGGGCTGGCTGAAACCAGGGAGGATCACTAGGTGAAGACCTAGTTGAGGGTCTCTTTCTCTCCTCTCTCAGAATAAATATGTAAACTTTTCTTTTTAGAAAGGGGAAGAAAACCATGACACACGCGACAGTGTGGACGAACCTTGAGGACATTCTGCTCCGTGAGATCAGCTGGTCGCAGAAAGACAAATAACCGTTATTCTATGCAGTGTGAAGTCCCTAGAGGAGTCGAATTCATAGAGACAGAACATAAAGGGGGGCTGCCAGGTTGGGGGGATGATGAGGGGTGATGGCTCAGTGGGTACAGAGTTTCCATTGGGGAAGATGGAGAAGTTCTGCAGACAGGCAGCGGGGATGGCCGCAAACATTATGCATGGACTTGACACCACTGAACAGCGCACTTAGACATGGCTCAAAGGACACATCTTAGGGTACAGATAGCCTACCAAGATCAAAGAGATAAGACAGCTTGGGCAATGGGGAGGAGCATCGCAGACTTAGGCCACAGCGTGCAGGCTACCACTGAGCCGGCTGCAGCCTAGGGCAGAGGGCTTTCTCAAAGGTCTCTGAGTTGCCCGCCCCCAGAGCAGCTCTCGCGTCTCAGGGATGTCTGGGGCACATCTGCTTTGTGACCTGGGTGTACAGAGCAGGGGACACAGGCTGCAGCATCGCCGGCTCTCATGGAAGAAGGTGCCAGGTGCTCGCGTGCTACCGGGCAGCCTCCTCCCGCAGCCCGCACCCTGAGCAGTGACTGTTTCTGTTCCAGATCGCATCCCTGCTCAAGGACAATGAGCGTATCCAGTCCACCCAGACTGTCACCCCCAACGACGAGGACAGTGACATCAAGAAAATTAAGAAGGTCTGTACTGTCCCTCTGAATGGCCAGCCTGGGACTGCAGTGCCCACCTCCTATCCTCTGCCCCAGGGTATGCTGCCCACCTAGGCAGCCACCCACCCAGTGCCAGAGACAGAAGTAGCTGCCCCTCACCCCTGAATGGCTCCCCATTGGGCCATTTCCTCTGGTTATTCCTGAGCGGCAGGATGGCTCAGCCCCATTTTATAGATAAGAAAACAAAGGGTCCCCTAGAGATGGAGTGGGTGGGAGCCCAGGCCTTGGGACTCACAGCTGTGAGCTTTCCTTGCAGTGTCACATGGATCTCACCAAGATCCCAACTCCATGGCTCCCATGCAGCCACTGTCCCCACTGTCATCCATACATGGCCGCTCTCATCTGCTCCAAGTCCTAACAAACCTCAGCATGGGAACTAGCGTTCATGAAGGCCCACGGCAGCCCCGCTCCTTTCACTCTATCAGAGAGGAGAAGGCAGATATTTCAGGAGGTGCCAGGGGTCTGCTGGGGAACCAGGGCAGGGACAGTGCCACAGGAGAGAACATGGTGTGTTTGCAACCAGCCAGCTTGACTCACTCTAAGCAAAACACATGAAACCAGAGAATCCTGTTTGTTGAGAGCACACAAGACCCCCAGTACCACCCAGACCAGGAACTATGACCTGGTACCCCACAGCCAGCTGAAGCCTACCGGCACCTTTGGGCATTCAAACCACACAGTGGGGCTTCTCATTTGTTTCTCTTTCAATTTTGTTGCTAGAGTTTAAAAAGCTAAATACATCATACAAACACCTGGATTTCTGGTTTCTCAAAAAAACAGAAATTGGGGGCCAGCCTTATAGCCTAGTGATTAAGAAAGCCTGATCCCCCATGGCTGACCATGGTTCAAGTCCCAGCCTCTGTGGTTTAAGAAACATGCCAGGCACATGTACGTAAGTTTGTGCCCAAAACATCGACAGGATGGAGACACGGAGGAGACAGAATTGCAGCATGACCAGCACCATTGGGGGATGCTTTCTCTCTTCCTCTCTCTTTCTCGTACAATTAAAAAAAAGAAAGAAAGAAAGAGAGACTGACTCCATAGATCAGTGGTCAGGCTCCATGCATGAGGGGCCATAGCCCACAGGCTGACCACAGTTCAAGTCCCAGCCCCAGCAGCTCGGAACGCACACGGCACATGTGCACATGTGCCCCAAATCCTGGTAAGATGGAGAAACAGAGGAAAACGGATTGCAGTGTAACTACGCCCACTGGGGAGGGTGCATGCACCCTCTACCAATATAAAACAATAACCAGAAATAGCTAACAGTCATTAACCACGTTCTACGTGTCAGCCACTGTTCCAGGAGCTTATTCAGATTAACTGGATCCTGACTAAAGCCTTCTGAGATTTCATGACTATTTCCATTTCACATATGGGGAAGCTGAGGCATGGAGGAGAAAAGTAACTTGTCCAAGCTCAGTAGCTGAGTATTGGCAGAGTACCGTTCTCCCCGACCACCCTGCTCGGGAGCTCGTGCCCTATCATGGACTCCATGCCGCCTAGGAGAGCAGAGGCCGCCAGACCCAGACCAGCCCCCACACATGGACCTCAGCCTCAGGCAGGAGAAGCTGCCTCATGACACCCTTGCGGCCAGCTTTGTGCACCGCAGGCCCTGCCAGGCCCCAGGTGCTGGAATTTACACCCAGGTCTAAGCCCATCCCGCCGAGAAGGCTGGCCTGGTCTGCCTCCTGTGCTGAGGCTCACGGAGTTCTCGTCTGGAGCAGTCATTCTGGTTGGAGCATTGTGTGAAAGGCCAGCTGAAATCCACCTTCGACCTCTATCTTCGTTCTCCGGGAGCCTCAGCAGAAGTCCACCCTTCTTCTAGAGGCTCCTGTGTCTTTAGAGGAGGTCTTTGGGGCTCGGGTCAGGCTGTCCTCATCCTTAGCCAGCAGGTCTGCACTGGACAGCTGCACCTGCTGTTTACTGCCAGTGCCCCTCACAGCTGAGTCCCCTACCCTAGCACCACCCAGGACCCTCGCTCCGATTGCTCTCTGGCCTGACCCTGGGGACCGTGAGCTTGCACGCAGCTCAGCAGGAGGACTGGCAGGGAGGCAGTGGCCTCTGGGTTGGGTGCCCATGCAGTTTGAGGCAACCCTCTGTGTGCATAGTTCGAGTCCCAGCCCCAGCGGTTTGAAAAACACACCAGGTGTGTGTGTATGTGTGTGCCCAAAATCCTAACCAAGTGGAGAAATGGAAGAGAAGGGATTGTGGTGTAACCAAGTCCCATTGGAGGGTGCTTTCTCTCTCTTTTCCTCTCTCTCTCTGTCTCTTTCTGTCTCTCTCTAGCAATTGGAGATGAACAGAAAATTAAAAAAATAAAGCCACCAAGAGATTTTGTTGAAATGTAGGGGTCTGGAGTGGGCCTGAACATCTGCATTCCTGACAAGCTCCCCAGGGGTGCCTGCCCAGTCTGTGGCCCACACTTTGAGTCATTAGCCCTATCTGACAGGCAAGAGAATCAGCTCAGTCAGAAAAAGCGACTGGTCTGGCATCCGAACAGGAAGTGGAGCCAGGCGTGTCCGCATCCAAGGCCTTTTCTCTCTACGTCCAGCATGGGCGATGGCAAAGCCTTGGTCCCTTCCCTGGGGGGTCCTCACGCCCTGGAAGGACAAGAGTGGCCAAGACTCTCAAAAGAGCCCCTTCCCACTGGTCTCCATGTCCAGGTGCAAAGCTTCTTGCGGGGCTGGCTCTGCCGGCGCAAGTGGAAGACCATCATCCAGGACTACATCCGGTCGCCCCACGCCGACAGCATGCGCAAAAGGAACCAGGTGGTGTTCAGCATGCTGGAGGCCGAGGCCGAGTACGTGCAGCAGCTGCACATCCTGGTCAACAACTTCCTGCGACCGCTGCGCATGGCCGCCAGCTCCAAGAAGCCGCCCATCACGCATGATGACGTCAGCAGCATTTTCCTGAACAGGTGAGCGCCCCCTGGAGGTTGGCCTGGCTCAGAGCGTTTGGCCGGGGAGGTGAGAAGGCCGCTAAGGCGCCCCAGCCAGGTGCTGAGCTGAACTTGGACGCGAGCCCCCATCTGTCTATAGTTCCCACCCGAGGCCTGGGATTATGTTCTAATAACCAGAGGCCAACCCCACCCAGCACTATGCAGGACTGACAGGTTTGGACAGCGCTTCCCACACCACGATGGGGCGTTTATCGACCTGCTTAGCGCCAGGCCCTCTGTCAGCACTCAGCCTCCGTGCTTTCTGATCTTCAGAGACACCCACGAGGCTTGAGCCTGGGCTCAGAGAGGTGGTGGGATGTGCTGGGAGGGGCGAGCTGGGATGTTAACTTAGACCTAGTTCATGTGGAGTCCTCTTCCCCACCCCTTGCTCTCCTTGCCACTCCCATCACACCTCACAGCCCCCGCTTATAACAGCCGCTGACTACTGGTGCGGTCTCTGCTGGGAACTTCGCTGTAAGCCCGGCCTTCTCACTGTGAGCAAGGGATGCAGGGCCGCACTGCCCCGGTCTCCCTGCCCCAGGTCCCCACGCCAAGGTCTGTGGTTCACAGGCCAAGGGCAGAGGCTGCCAGCTCAGGTATCAGAAAACATCTCCGCATTAAGCTCTGGGTGTGCTTTTGGGCTGAAATATACAGCCACATTGAAACCTGATGCTCATTTGGTGACTTAATTTACTGGAGTTCATTGAAGAAGTCCTTGGGAAGAAGGAGGCCCCCCTCCAGGTTGGCAGGTTGATGGAGGATGTGCCGAGCTGGGAGGGTGTTAACTGCGTGCTTCTCACACAAGGGAGAGGGTGTTTGAACTAAGTAGCGGCAGCAGGCCTTGTTTAGCCAAGAGAACGAGTTTACACACTGGGCCGCCTCCCTGTAATAGAAACCACGCCCAGCGTCCTGCACTGGGACCCACAGGTGCTGCCATGGCCAGAGGCTGCCCATCCCAGTGGCAGATGGTTCGCATGCCAGCTCTGATTGATTGGCAGAGGCTGCCTGGGTTGGGAGGACGATAAGGCTCCATCAGGGAGCACTCCACAATCAATTCGTCATGTCTGCTGGGGGTGAAGAAGGGCAAGCACTTGAACCATGAAGAATATCTGGCAAAACGCAACAGGCCGAGAGCCCAGGGCAAAAGCCAAAAGACCCAGTTCTGTCTTGGTCTAGCCCAGCCCTATCGCCCTTGGGCTGACCTTGGGCCACTCAGGCTCCTTTCTGGGCTCAGGGAGGGAGCCAGGTGAGGTGAGCACCTCTGCAGACAGGCCACTTCCTCTCCCTGGAACGCCCCTCCCACCCTCCTCTCCTGACAGCCCTCTCCTACTCTTCCCTGTCTTCCCTTCCATGTCACACCCCTGGCCACTACTGGCTTATGTCCCCTGGTTGTGTGCTCTCAGAGCCCCTGTCCTGTCCCTTTGGTCACATTCGTCACACTCGATGACTTCTTCCATGTCTAGATCCCCTGCTGCGGGTGGGGACAGAGCCACAGGCTACACTTGCACCAGCTCCGCACATTTCAGGCGCGTTCACACAGCCCAGGGCTCAGCAGGCCTTATCTGTGAAGGGCTGGAGAGTAGATATTTCAGCCCCTGACGGCCGTACAGTCTCTGTCACGGGTAACCCACAAATAAGAGGATGTGGCTATGTCTCAATAAAACTTCACTCGTGGACACTAAAATGTGAAATTTGTACAGTTTTCACATGTTACAAAATGCCTTTTGAGTTTTTTTCTTTGGAGAGGTTTTTTTTTTTGCTATAGGGCCCGTGCGCTTGCCAGACAGAGAGACAGAAAGCGAGAAATCACCCCCCAGGGGGGATGGGCATACCGCAATCCCTTCTCCTCCATTCTCCTCTCAGGATCTTGGGCACGTATGCACACGCACCCGGTGCGAGTTTTAAGCCACCGGGTCCGGGACTCGAACCACAGTCAACTACATGGGAGTCCAGCGACATAGCCATTATGCTAACTGCTGGTCCCCGAGTTTTTTTCACTTTAAAATGTGAAATGAGGCTGATCCTGTAGCACAGTGGTTAAGCACTGGGATGGAGGAATGGAGGAAAGGGAATTACGTTGTGACCAGGCACTGGTGGGGGACGGCTCGCTCGCTCTCTCTCTCTCTCTCTCTTTTTTCCTCTCTCCCTCCCTCCCTCTCTGGCACACATGTGTCTTCTGACATTAAAAAGAACACTCAAATGGACTGATTTTTTACAGTGTACATTTCAAGTTTACACTTTAAAAATGAGACTTCATCCATTATATGTTTATAGTTCTAGCTTATGATGTTCCTGATATGCTGCTACACAAGCCTGTGTGGTCCTGCGATCCGGGAAGGTTCATTTTTCTTTCTGATGCATCCCAAATACTTGTTCACCAGAACTGCCTAAACATGATGTCCCTGAGTCTTGCTATGGCAATGCACTGGGTTTTCTAAAGGATCTAATACATGTCAAAATCCTACTTATGGCTCTCTCAAGAGACCCTAAAAGTCCCCTGACCCTGAGGAGCCCTCCTCAGGAAGGGTGTTCTCTCTGTGCACTTGTGAACCCTCAGTCTGTCTCGTGCTCCCAGAAGGTCTCGAAAGCTCTTAGGGCTGGCCCACGCTTTTCCGTTCACCAAGCTCGTTCAGGAGCCACAGACCAGCCGTGCCAATGTGGGTCAGCACTGTGTTGCCACATCTGGAAGGACCCTTTCTCTTGGGACTTTAGGGAAATGATGACCAACTCATAGCACACTAGGATGCACACTAGAAAGAACTCGCCAAGTTTCTTTGCTTGGGTTCTCTGGGTTTCTGTCCCTTCTGTGTAGCCTGCCAGGTACACTGGGTGGTCAGCTTTGCTCTTCGGCCTGCAATGTCATATGCTTCCTCTCCCTCCCCCATCCCCTCACCCCTTTTTCTTGCAGCTTCCTTCTTCTCTCCCCCTGCTCCCTCTCACACTGCCTTTCACCCTTCCCTGCCTGTTTGCAAAGCCAAGATGCACAAGGCGTTTCCCAGGGCCCTCTCTGTCCTCTGGGCCCCGCACCTGCCCACCTCATGCCCAGCTCACAGGTGTCTCTGTGCTCACTCAGAGCCTGCCACCCCTTGTTCTTGCTATGCCGTGGCAGGGAGGAGGCTGGCCTCTGGGGACAAACTGCTGGGAGAAGCAGATGGCACCAGATAACGCCTCCCCTCTGGGGAACTGCCAGGCACTGCAAACCCAAAGTGCTGGGAACGCACAGAGGAGAGGGAACGGAGGGCACCGCAATCCCTTCTCCATTCTCCTCTTGGGATCTTGGGCGCACACGTGCCAGGTGTGAGTTTAAGCCACTGGGTCCGGGACTCGAACAGCGGTCGACTAGGTGGGAGTCCAGCGACATAGCCATTATGCCAACTGCTGGTCCCTAACAAGTTTTCTTTTCTCATCTTGGTTTTGGTTTTCATGTGGGGTCTCACCATGTCATGATCCTCTCCTGCCTCAGCCTCCCAATTCCCTGGTTTACAGGCAGGCACCACTGGACCAAGAATCAAGCCCAGGCCCCCCCGTGTAGCCCCAGCCTGCAGAATATAGCATCTTAGCAACTCACGTCACCACAGCGGGGCAGCCTGCAGAAGATAGCATCTTGGCAACCCACGTCACCACAGCGGGGCCCCCATCTTCATTCTGCACCAGACCCCCCAATTATATCATGCATCCTGCTGGCAGTCTCACCTAAGACCACCCTTGAGGAACCATTCATTTACACTTTAAAAATGAGACTTCATCCATTATATGTTTATAGTTCTAGCTTATGATGTTCCTGATATGCTGCTACACAAGCCTGTGTGGTCCTGCGATCCGGGAAGGTTCATTTTTCTTTCTGATGCATCCCAAATACTTGTTCACCAGAACTGCCTAAACATGATGTCCCTGAGTCTTGCTATGGCAATGCACTGGGTTTTCTAAAGGATCTAATACATGTCAAAATCCTACTTATGGCTCTCTCAAGAGACCCTAAAAGTCCCCTGACCCTGAGGAGCCCTCCTCAGGAAGGGTGTTCTCTCTGTGCACTTGTGAACCCTCAGTCTGTCTCGTGCTCCCAGAAGGTCTCGAAAGCTCTTAGGGCTGGCCCACGCTTTTCCGTTCACCAAGCTCGTTCAGGAGCCACAGACCAGCCGTGCCAATGTGGGTCAGCACTGTGTTGCCACATCTGGAAGGACCCTTTCTCTTGGGACTTTAGGGAAATGATGACCAACTCATAGCACACTAGGATGCACACTAGAAAGAACTCGCCAAGTTTCTTTGCTTGGGTTCTCTGGGTTTCTGTCCCTTCTGTGTAGCCTGCCAGGTACACTGGGTGGTCAGCTTTGCTCTTCGGCCTGCAATGTCATATGCTTCCTCTCCCTCCCCCATCCCCTCACCCCTTTTTCTTGCAGCTTCCTTCTTCTCTCCCCCTGCTCCCTCTCACACTGCCTTTCACCCTTCCCTGCCTGTTTGCAAAGCCAAGATGCACAAGGCGTTTCCCAGGGCCCTCTCTGTCCTCTGGGCCCCGCACCTGCCCACCTCATGCCCAGCTCACAGGTGTCTCTGTGCTCACTCAGAGCCTGCCACCCCTTGTTCTTGCTATGCCGTGGCAGGGAGGAGGCTGGCCTCTGGGGACAAACTGCTGGGAGAAGCAGATGGCACCAGATAACGCCTCCCCTCTGGGGAACTGCCAGGCACTGCAAACCCAAAGTGCTGGGAACGCACAGAGGAGAGGGAACGGAGGGCACCGCAATCCCTTCTCCATTCTCCTCTTGGGATCTTGGGCGCACACGTGCCAGGTGTGAGTTTAAGCCACTGGGTCCGGGACTCGAACAGCGGTCGACTAGGTGGGAGTCCAGCGACATAGCCATTATGCCAACTGCTGGTCCCTAACAAGTTTTCTTTTCTCATCTTGGTTTTGGTTTTCATGTGGGGTCTCACCATGTCATGATCCTCTCCTGCCTCAGCCTCCCAATTCCCTGGTTTACAGGCAGGCACCACTGGACCAAGAATCAAGCCCAGGCCCCCCCGTGTAGCCCCAGCCTGCAGAATATAGCATCTTAGCAACTCACGTCACCACAGCGGGGCCCCCATCTTCATTCTGCACCAGACCCCCCAATTATATCATGCATCCTGCTGGCGGTCTCACCTAAGACCACCCTTGAGGAACCATTCATTGCTGCCAGGCCCATGGAGCTGGCGGCCACGAGCTTCCTGTAGGCCCCTCTCGGGTTGGGGGAAGGGTCATCTCTGGAGAGCTAGGAGGTCCCTTGGCTTTAGCTCACCCTGTTTTCTCTTTCAGCGAAACCATCATGTTTTTACATCAGATCTTTTACCAAGGCCTGAAAGCCCGCATCTCCAGCTGGCCCACGCTGGTCCTGGGTGAGTAGCCCGCCCTGGAGGCGGGGGCAGTTTGGTCCTTCCAGAACATCATTGAGTGGCAGGCTGTAAAATCCGCCAATCCCTCCGAGGGAGCAGAAAAGACCAAACTTGGCAAAAGCACCATTTCTAAGAGGAAGCGATGTATTTTTAGTTTCTTATTCACTTTCCTTTTTGAAAAGAATGTATACATCCCCATTTGAGATCATTGGAAAACCCAGAAAAGTAGAAAATGTTTAAAAATATCAACCATGGTTCTGCTTCCCAAAGATAACCACTATAAACACTTAGATGTGTTTTCTTCCCGTTTTTTTCTGTGCGTAGATCTTAGGGTATTTTTTTCCCCATTTTACATAATTGCAAACATACCGAATATAGAATCCGAATCTTGCTCGTTTTTTTTTTAAACGTAATATGATGATAGCATAAGCATTTTCTCATGCCGCAAGCTTGCTTTGGGTCGCTGTATGACACTCTGGTACCAGAAACTATATCAACATCCAAATGGCCATCTCCCATTATTGATGGCTCCCTGGCATTCCAGATTGTTGTTACAGAACAATCACCTCTGCACACAACATTTTCCCCATATTAGAGACTGTTTCCTTGGGATAGGTTTCTGAAAGTAGAATTTTTTTTTTAAAGTTTGCCAGAGGGCATGTGTGCTCATCACAGAGAGGGAGGGAGAGAGAAAGCACACCCCACAGGTCACGGTCACACCACAATCCCTTCTCCATGTCTCCCTCCTTTGGGGATCTTGGGCACACACAAGCACCTGGCGTGTTTCTCAAGCTACCGGGTCGGAGACTCAAACCACAGGGTCGACCATGTAAGCTCCAGCTGTCTTAGCCACCAGGCCACAGGACCAACCCTCAAAAGTAGAATTACTAAAACAAAGTCTGCACAGAGCAGGGCGCTGGGCTGCCTAGAAGAGGCGGACGTTGCTCCAGCCCACAGGAAGCCTGAAGCTGGTGGGAGGTGGGCTGCAGAGACTCCTCCCTCCAGCTGGGACCAATCATGGACACACCATGGAGGGGGTGTGACCTGGGCAGGGCAGCTTTAGCAGAGAGCCAGAGCAGGGACCCAGCTCAAGATGCAAGCACCCGTGTCCCGAAGGGAGGTCCTGGGGGCGCGGCACCTGCTCTCTCTGACCCTCCATCACAGACAGCGGACTAGCAGGGCCCGGGTGTCTAAAATCCGTGCTGGGCGGCGGTTCCAGAGACGTCCCAAAGGCAGGGGTCTCCCTGGGCGGGGCATCTGGACCCGGCCCCCGGCTGACCCGCCCTCCTT
This sequence comes from Tupaia belangeri chinensis, assembly GCF_000334495.1. Lineage (NCBI taxonomy): Eukaryota > Metazoa > Chordata > Mammalia > Scandentia > Tupaiidae > Tupaia > Tupaia belangeri. The sequence goes on along the minus strand of NW_006159539.1, from coordinate 2,468,692 downwards.
GCAGCCGACCTGTTCGACATCCTGCTGCCCATGCTCAACATCTACCAGGAGTTCGTGCGCAACCACCAGTACAGCCTGCAGATCCTGGCCCACTGCAAGCAGAACCGCGACTTCGACAAGCTGCTCAAGCACTACGAGGCCAAGCCCGACTGCGAGGAGAGGACGCTGGAGACCTTCCTCACCTACCCCATGTTCCAGGTGGCCGCCAGCCCCGCCTGCCGCGGCACCCCACACACCCTAGCTCTGGGCTGCTCTGGGGGGGTCACCGGGCCAGCTCGGCGCTAAGGGCCAGATGCCGGCGGGGCGGGCGGCGAGGGGCAGCTCCTGGGGGTGCCCACCTGGGCCCTTCCCTGCAGGCTCCGGGGCCGCCCTGCCCTGCCTCCTGCAGAGGCCGAGTAGGAGAGCCGGAGGTCGCAGGGCAGCCTGTCCGCTTCCCCGTCCTCACGGCCGGGCCCACCGCCCTGTCCTCCGCCCGCAGATCCCCAGGTACATCCTGACCCTGCACGAGCTCCTGGCCCACACGCCGCACGAGCACGTGGAGCGCAACAGCCTGGACTACGCCAAGTCCAAACTGGAGGAGCTGTCCAGGTGAGCGCCCTGCACGCCGCGGCTCTCCCGGAGAGGGCGCCAGGACGGCGGACACTCACCCGGCTCCTCCGCTCCGGTCCCTCAAACGCGGACGTGGGCGGCGAGTCCAGGGCACCTGCGGTTCCAGAGGCCCGGGGGGGAGGCTGCAGGGGGCGCTCTCGGCCCTGGCGTCCAGCGGCGCCCCCTGCAGGCGCGAGCGGAGACAACCGGAAGCGTCTGTCATGCCGGGGGAAGTGGCGGCTGCGCGGGGGCGGGGCCAGAGGAGGGCTCCACGTGGGTGGGCGTCGACGTGCGGCGGCCCGAGGCAGGAGGGAAAGGCCGGCATCCAGGTGACCCTGCCCGGGATGGGGAACCGCAGGTGGGGCGGAGTGTAGGGCGCTCAGGGGCGGCCGTCGGGGCCTATTGGTTGACCTTGGGGTGCGATTTGATGTCCAAGAGAGGAGAGAGCCTCGGAACCCGACCGCTGGGCATGGGGTTTGAGGCCACCAGGGAGGGCGTTCAGGCAGGAAAGAGACTAGAACCAAGGGCCGAGGAGGGGCTGTGTGGCCGCAGTCAGGCTGCCCACGGCCGCGGGGGAGGATCGGGCTTCCACAGGGGACCACCCCAGCCCTCCCAGGGCCCTGCTGGCCACAGTGGGCTCCTCGGGGCAAACGTGCAGGAGCACGTGGGGCCCAAGACCCCCGGCCCCTTTCCCCGGGCTCCAGGGTGTGCATTCTGCGAGGGGGGACAGGACTGAGGGAAGCTCCCTGGCCTGGCAGGAAGCCACCAGAGAGCTGACCCCTCCTGGGCTCAGAAACTCTCCTCCCTCTGGGGCCTGAACCCCTGAGAACTCACGTCGCTACTTCCAGCCCTCCCAGCTGTGTGCCCCGGGGGTTCCCAGCAGACACCCCAGCCCCCAGAACTGGTGCTGACCGACTCCTGCAGTTAGCACATGGCTAACAGGAGAACTAGTTTTGCTACTTTGGAATCACCCCCTTATGTCTTATAAACAGTCCTCCCCCAGCCCAAGCCCCACCACCACCAAGAGAAGTGCCCCTCATTACCACTGGCTGCTTCCAGAAATGGACGGTCTCTGGGAGTCCAGCGCGTGCCCAAGGGCCCTCCCTCACAGGCGTCAGGGTGTTAGCTTCTGAGATGAGCCTGCTGGGAAGGAAAGTGTGAAACTGAGGCTCCTACGGGGGAGCACCATCTCGATGCTCAGGTGTGGTTATTGTCATGTAGGTTAGTGAGTTTAAGCCTCAGGTGCATGTCCTAAACAGCAACACAGATGACGGATACTCATACGCTTTGCAGTCTATTGGGTTGTCAGGAAGGTCATGATGCATTTTTGCAGAAAAAAAAAAGTCGTGACTTTTCTAACAACTCAATGTGATCATGACAACCACCATCACTGCCTTGTATTCAGGTTCCTGTCATGTGCCAGGTACCTGAATCCAGCCCCTGAAATACCTTGTTACCCCAAGTCTACAGGTGAGGACACTGAGGGTTGCAGGGGTTAAGCGGTTTGTTGGAGTCATGCGGATTTGAGTCAGCTCAATCCCTGTCAGCTGTCCTTGGGGTGGAGCTTGAATTGGATTAAGGTGAGAGAACTTGCCAAGCGATCCATCTGAACCAGCCTTCTTGGTCATCTTCACTGTCGGGTTTCAGGCAGCATCAGAAAAAGAAAAGACTTTGCATTTTTCTTAAACTAGTTGGGATTATTTTTATAGAGCTCCCCCTATCTCCCCCTTACCCCCCCCCAAAAAAAAAGACTCATTACTTTCCTAAGACTCCTGGAAACCCACCAAGGCAAAATCGGCCGCTTTCGCCTCTTTCCCCACCAACAATATTTTTAAGTGGTTAAATGGCGCCGCCTCCTGGAGAAGTTGGGTATTGCATCAGTCAGAACAAGGCCAAGTAGAATTAACCACATCTCCTCCTAGAAGTGTTGGAGCCTATGAAAGTGGGCTGAGGTCAGTCTTTCTCCGAACCAGCTGAACTGCCAGTTGCTCAAAAAAAAAAAAAAAGGAGATGGCTATATCTGGAGAAAGGTTGCGGTGGAGAGGAAGGCGAGCCACTGCACAGGCCCTGTGGATGGGAATAAGGGCCGTAGCAGGCTGCAGGGCAGGGTAATGAGCAGACACCGTCACCTGTGCTGTCCTCTCCGCTCTTCTCCCAGAGCTGGGCTAGACTCGCTGTCCCTGTCCTGCACGGTTCAGACCTGGATGCCTGACAGCTGCCGCCTCTCTCTAACTGTATTTCCATTCTGCGATAAGAGCCCCTGCATCCTTTAGCTGTCAGAAGGGCCAAATGAGGCCACATCCGTGAAGTGGCCAGCACCCAGTGGACACCGAGATGCACAGCCCTTCCCCTTCGTAACTACAGCCCCACCGAGAATCCTGGGGGCCAGCCTTTTCTCCGGGGCCGGGCCATAGACCCGTGTTCTCTCCACCCTGGGAAGCGGGGCAGCCCATCGCTGACCACGGCCGGCCGTCCTGTCCCCGCAGGGTCATGCACGATGAAGTGAGCGAGACGGAGAACATCCGGAAGAACCTGGCCATCGAGCGCATGATCATCGAGGGCTGCGAGATCCTCCTGGACACCAGCCAGACCTTCGTGAGACAAGGTGCGGCTTCTGTCCCACCCGGGGGCCCAGCAGTGGGGGAAGCAGCGCCGGGGACATGCCACCAGGGCAGACTACCTTGCAGTGGACCCAAATGTGCCAGTGTGATGCGGAATGCTCCGGGGCCGTGGCCAAGCACGATGGGTCTACGTAGATGTTGCTGTCTACACAGACAGACACAGACGTGGGTTCTGAGTCCTTCTCTGCAGACGTGAACAGAATTCTACCCGAATGGCCTTGGTTTGTCTGCCGTACGGCATGGTAGACACCACCATGTCTTTTCTGGGGAGAAAGTAAGAGGCAGGGGGATGAGAACGGATAGCAATTGGCTACATGGGTCACAAGCATTTTGGGGGTCCAAGCAGAGGTCATTGGGGGGCCATCCTTCTGTGCTTGGCTCCATCCTAAGCAGAGGTCACAGGTCCTCTCACTGTCGGCCTCCAGCCTCAGCTCACCTGGGGCAGTGCTGGGGAGACACGGCCCTGTAAGGAGAGGCAGGCGAGCTTCTCGTTAGAAGGCATTCAGGGAGGTCGGTGTAAGCGGGGTCAGGCAGAGAGCGGAGATGGTGGTGAGGGGGCTAGCTCACAGGTCATGTGCTCCTGGAGCCTGAAGACAGGCAGGGGAAGGGGGGCGGGTCTCATCCCAGGAGCTACTCTGCTCAGTTAGGGCATCCTGGAGCTGGTGTTGAGGACCCCGGAGGCTCAGTAGCTGAGTACAGTGATCAGTTAGCGATGTCTACACCGCAGACGTGGGTGTGTCTGCTTCATCCCTGGGGCCTGCAGCGAGCTCCCCACTCCTTCAGCCTCCTGCCCTTCATTGTCACTAGGTGGGCCATGCCCTTTAGTGGCCTTTTGCTTGCCAGAGGCCGGGTCCCTCCCTGGGAGGCCACAGGCCCTGTGGAGTTCCTCTGACCACCCTGACCCCTGCTACCTGCCCTGAGAGGGCACTGCAAGGAGTGTCCTGTGGTGAGCTTGCCACCAAGACTGGGAGCCTCATCCCACTGCCACAGCCACAGGCACCTCCATCTTCCAAGTGGGGTCGGAGGCAGCGGGCGCCCCAAAGGCGGCTCAGCGTCTCATCCTCCACCGCAGGTTCCCTTATCCAGGTGCCCATGTCCGAAAAGGGCAAGATCACCAGGGGGCGCCTGGGGTCTCTGTCCCTGAAGAAGGAGGGCGAGCGGCAGTGCTTCCTGTTCTCCAAGCACCTGATCATCTGCACCAGAGGCTCCGGGGGGAAGCTCCACCTGACCAAGGTGAGGGCCTGTGGGTGCAGGTGCTGCCGCCGAGGCACAGGGCTGGCCCGTGACAGAGACACGGGAGTAGTGCACGCACACACACACGCACACCCTGCTTGGCCTCTCGGGGGAGAGCAGCCCATGGGAGATATCTGGGACATGGGACGGTGACTCTCAGGCCTCGAGGACCCCCGTGGCCCCCTAAAGGCACATGTGTGAACATGTGCGTTTCTGTGTGCAAATGTATGTGGAATGTGGGTATATGGTGTGTGATGTCTGCGTTTGTGTCTCTGTGCATGTTTGTGTCTGTATAGTGTGCGCATGTGTGGTGTATGTGTGGTGCGTGAGTGTGTGTGTGCCTGTGTGTGTGCCCTGTAGTGTGTCGTATGTGTGTAATGCATATGTATGTGTCTGCCTGTGTGTGTGCGTGTCCACGTGTGTGGCGCGAGTGTGTGGAAGGACTAGAGTGAGGACACCCTGCTTGGGGGAGGACCCCTCAGAGTCTTTCATCTCCAGCCAGAGCAACCCGCAGCCGCCCTCTGGCCACTGCCCGGCCCAGGAGCCGGGCTGACGGGCACAACTGACCCTGGAGGCTGCTGAGCTGCCGACTCAGGGTGCCCCGGGACCTCACGGGACACCCACTTGCTCATCCCCAAGGCTGGAGGGGAATGAGCACCTCAAACCGCACCCTGTGTCCCTCGAGGCCCAGGGCCCTTGCCCAAGCTGTCCACTCAGCCACCAGTCTTCCCCCCCGGCCAGCCTCCTTCATGCCCCAGGCCCGCTCCCTGCCATGCTGCCCCCGGCCCGACTCCGTGTTCCCAGCTGCACACTGCTCGTCCCGCCGCTGTGAGCTCGGGCCAGCCCAGCTCTGCCACTTTTCCTCATGTGACCCTGCCCCTGCCGACAGGGTCCCCCGTCCTCACAGACGCCACACAGCTGTCTTCACAGCGGGCTCCCAGAGTGTGGACTGCTCTGTCGGCTGCACGGCATGCACCCTTCCCAGCGCCACATCCCCTCCTCAGAGGCTGCTTGTACAGATTCTAAGTCCGACGCGCTGCTTCCTGGAAAGGGCCAGAAGGTGCCCTAATTAAGCCCGAGCAGGAGGGAGACGGTTCTTCCAGGCCCTGACTGCCTGGCCCGTTACCTCCTGGAGAGCCAGCAGACCGCGCGTGGTGGCTTCAGGGGACATCCCGCTTGTGTTCACATGTCACCAAATTAGCCGGTTGGCTGCACAAAGAGAAATTAATTTATAAATGTTGGACACTCCAGTTCCTACCACCAACACACATATACACAATACACATATACACAACACACGTATATATACATAACACACATATATATGCAACACACATACACAGCACACGCATATACACAGCACACACTATACCTATCTGTGGGGACGCTCTCTTCAGAGTCCTCTCCACCTGACCTCGCAGCCCCCCTAGACAGCACATCGACCGTGGACTCGAGGCCCCTGCCCTCTCTCTTTCAGAACGGAGTCATATCGCTCATCGACTGCACCCTGTTGGAGGACCCGGAGAGCACAGAGGAGGAAGGTAAGCGGGGTCGCCATGTGCGTGGTGTGCTCACACGGATGCACACACATGCTTACCCCCCAGCGGGGCTCAGGCCTTGTCTTTTGTCAGGAGGAAGTGGAAGTACTGACACGTGGTAGGCCCTCGCCCGGGCACGGATGGGTGTTTGGAGAAGGTGCTCCTTGGCCCAGCGTGGTCTCGATCTACCTTCTCTGTAACCAGACAGGGGCTCCTGGGCCCTGGGCCAGCTGGCTCTGAGCTCGGGGGCATCTCGGTGAGCGCCCTTCATTTGCATGTGTGCACAGATACCCGGCCCCTTCTGTCCTCTGGTGGCAAAGGACGCAAGGCACAGGGGCCACTGCAGAGAGGCTGCAGGGCCGAGGCCCTGAGAGCAGGGAGCCACCCCACAGTGCGTCAGAGAAGCCGGGAGAGGCGGCAAGCCCTCGGGAAGGGGGCCTCAACAAGCCCTCCGGAGCTGGGGGGCAAGTTCCGAGTCCTGGGGCTTGGGAGGCCTCCGCCAGTGTTCTGCAGGATTTCTCTGCTGGGCTTTAGGATTGGAGGCAGGGTCATGACCGTCTTTTGACCACGGGTAGTCCTCATCTCCCTTCTTGAGCAGTCCCCAGCCCAGGCTCAGAGACAGCCTCTGAGTGCCATGCCCTGCAGGGACACTGATAGGACTCCATCTCGGCCCTTCCCTGCACTGGGCCTGAACCCCCTCAGCATCCCAGGCCCAGCATGGTGTGGGTGTGGACCTGAGGGCTGCCACACGTGCACTTGGCATGTGCGTGTGCATGCAAACACACACACACTCAGTGGACATGCACTCTGCCCAGCCCCAACTATACTGGGCTCTGATCCCTCCCCAGGGAAGAACAGAGGTATGAGACGATTTACCCAGAGCTCTCAGCAACTCGTCTTTAATGCTGGCCCCAGCTGGTCCATGGAAAAGCCCAGACCCGAGTGGATTTTTCAGACCCAAAGGCGTTTTCCTCTCCTGGGCCTAGGGAGGTGGGGTTCCACGTATCCCCCCTGAAACACACACAAACGCCTCACTTCTCAGAGAAACCAGCACGGTCCCAGTGTAATGGGCTTCCTGTGCCCAGCAAGGAATTCTAAAGTCCTCAAGCAGGACTGGAGGGACGAGGGCCTCAGAGACATGATGTCCCATTCCTGATGTACAGGAAGACGTCAGAAACCCAGAGGGAGAAAGGCACTGCCCCCAGGCCATGCAACCAACGAGCAGCAAAGCCAGGACAGACCCTCCACCCCATTCACCACAGCTGTAGTCATATGCGTGCGCTGAAAAGAATCCCTGAACTATATATGATCTTAGTCTTTCCAAATAAATAGCTTTCAAGAATTCAAGGAGCTTTCGGGTTAAGAACAGCACTAAGAATACCCAGAACTTACTTTCACTTTGGGGAGCTCTAAACTGAACTAATGACCAGTTCATAGAAGTCTCAGATGTCAGAGTTCCTCATGTGGCCCTGGCCCCATCCTGGGGTAGTAGAAGGGCCCGGCTGGGAGGCCTGTCCTGGTCCTGGCTGAGCTGCTGTCCCACTGGGGCCTGGGGCAACCCCTCGCTCAGGACCTCTGCTCTGCATTGGTTCCGAGAGGGCAGACTCCACAATTTCTGGAGGCTTCCCCAGCTCCCAATCCGGAGCTCCCCTGTGCAGTGGTGACTACTTATGGGCTCCAGGTCTTAGGTTCCTCATCTTTGAAATGGGGCTTCTCTACCTAGGGGGGAAAAAGCTATTCTGAAGTAGCAGCAAGTGGCCTGGTGCCTCGCCAGGGTGGAGGCTCCACAGTGGGTAAGAGGGGGCCATTGCAGCTTTCCAACTCGAAGGGCCCATGCCCACTCTGCTAACTTTCTGTTTTGTAACTGGAAGCCAAAGGGTCCGGCCAAGACATAGACCACTTGGATTTCAAGATCGGGGTGGAGCCAAAGGACTCCCCACCCTTCACAGTCATCCTGGTGGCCTCGTCCAGACAAGAGAAGGCAGCATGGACCAGTGACATCAGTCAGGTGTGCAGCTTCACCCGTTCCTGCATGCAAGTGGCCCCTTCACGCCCAACGTGGCCGGGGAGTTACGGCAGCACGGCATTGCTCTGGGGGAAGACAAGGCTCCTTCCAGTCCCCAGGCCTGCCACGCCAAGCTCAGCTCCCCCATCCTGTCTGCAGGTCGCTTCAAGTGTGGTCCAGGAACTGGTTGTGTCTGAATCGCTTAGAGAAGTTTTATTTATTTTATTTATTTTTTTAGACTTTTACCATAGGGCCTGTGCACTCACCAGACAGAACAGAGAGAGGGAGGGAAAGTGAGAAAAATCACCCCTGAGAAAATGGCCGCTGCCTCTCCCTCCTGGCCACGGTGCTGATGCCGATGTGTGGGCAGGCCTCCAGCCCCTGCTCCGGTCTCACCTCCCTGCTGCCTCCTCTACACTCTGACCCCGTGCCCAAGCCCTCTTCACTTTGGGGGTGCTGGAGAAGCAGAGCTAGAGAGAAGCCAGGCCAGGAAATGCACAGGACAGACCCCTCCTTCTCTAGTGCCACCTTTGGAAGCCTGGCCTGAGCCACGGGGCCTGGGCCTTGGAGCACCCACCTGCTCTGTGCCAGCCTCCGGCTTGCTTTCCAGAGACTGACAGACACGTGTGGGCTCTTACTACAGAGGACCACGGCTTCAGCTCAGAGGACGGAAGGCAGTACAGCACCCTCATCCCCTGCTGAGCTGGGCTCCCGGAGAGATCCCAGTCCACCATGGGTCCAGTCCTGTCCTTGACACTGGACCTCAGAGGTCGGCCACAGAGTGGTCAGTGTCAGGGGCCTCCATTGTGCCATCGGCCCCATCAGGCAGGAGTTGTCATCCCCACTCCGCAGGTAGGGAAAATAAGGTCACTCCGCCAGGTCTTGACGTCCAGCCAGAGTCCCAAGGCCACTCTGCGTTGACCCTGCCCTTGGCTGACAATGCCTTGAAGCTCGAGGACCCAGTGCTGTGTGAACCACTCAGCCCACAGTGCTCCCGCCAGGCAGGTCCCGGCTGGAGGCCTCGGCTCTGACCCGGGCCCTCCCTCTGCTTCCAGTGTGTGGATAATATCCGCTGCAACGGGCTCATGATGAACGCGTTTGAGGAGAACTCCAAGGTCACTGTGCCACAGATGATCAAGTGAGTGCCGCAGCCCCCAGGCTGGGCTCCTGGGGACACGCGCGGGCCAGCCGCTGGGACTCGAAGGACGCTGGGTGGCATCTCTGGGGGGTCTGGCTATCTGTCTGCTTGCTTGTTTGCGTGGAGTTAACGTCTGTCTGGACGATCACTCTGCCCTAGTGTGTGTTGTGGTTTGTTTTATGCATGTGGATTATTTTTCTATCAGGCTATTTATTTTTTCTCCGATACACAAGAGAGACAGAGGGAGACAGCACCCCCAATAGAGTCCACCCCCAGCTTCAGCCAGCCCCGATCATAGCCACCCATGTGTCTAATGTATTCAGGGACATGCCCAGATGCAGACCCAGAACCTTCCCCTGTGGGCCAGCCTCACAGGTGGTCTCTCCACCACACCGCTGTGCAGACCCTGGGCTGTTTAGGTCTCACGTCAGGATCGAGACTTTCCTGCTAGATGGACGCGGGGTAGCAGAGGTGAGCAGGCGCGGGCTCTGTCCTCCAGACAGAGGACAGAGTGTCTGACCGCAGCGTGGTGAGGGCTGGGAAATGGGGCTCTGTGGTGCTGGGTGAGGGGTCCAGAAGACAGGCTGATCGCCCTGGCACAGCGGACGAATGCTCCCCAGAGAAGGGGACTTGACAGTCCCCTGAGAGGATCAGTCAGAGCCTGCTAAGTGCTGGAATGGGAGGGCATCCTGGAAAGACAGAACAGCGTGCGGGGGGGCTCGGAGTTGGGGCGTGCACTTCGTGTTTGGGGAATGATGAGCCGGTCCTCGGGGCTGCAGAGCCGGGAGGAGTGGCGTGGCGTGCAGGCAATGCCCTTGTGCAGCCATGGTCTCCTGGAACACTGCCGAACTTCCAGAAAAGCACACAGGCCAAACCGAGAGGCTTGACCACAGACGCTAGTGGGTCAGTGTTTAGGGGAGCCAAAGAGCACATGTACCCACCAATGAGAGACAGACAGGGCGAGGGAGAGAGCACCCCCCATGGAGTGCGGTCACACCGCCATCCTTTCTCATCCCTGTTGGGAGTCTGGGCGTGCACAGGCACCCGGCATTGTTTCAACCTACACAGGCCAAGCCAGGCTAGGCCAGGATTCAGACCACACAGTCAGCCAAGTGACTCCAGCTCCCTAAACCACCCGGCCACAGGGCGCCATCCTAAATGTATTTATTCCTTCATGAACGTGACGGGGGGCCCACACTCCGATCCTTGCCCTGTCCCAGCCGTCCCAGGTAGCCAGGTGGGTGTGTGTTCCTGGTGGGCACAGGCCCACCAGGGAGTCAAACCCACAATCTCCCACATGGATCCAGCTTTGTTTGAGGAGTATGTTCCCCGCCGTACCACCGAGCCAGCCCTGCCCTTGTTCTCTAGTGAGACCGTCCTCGGTGGTTGGTGCATGATAGAGACAGTGACGACAAGGTGATGGCCCAACCCTCAGGGAGCCAGCCGCCTGGTAGGAGAGACAGCCGTGGCCCCCCTCACCTCTCCGTCCTGCCCCAGGTCCGACGCCTCCTTGTACTGCGATGACGTGGACATCCGCTTCAGCAAGACCATGAACTCCTGCAAGGTGCTGCAGATCCGGTACGCCAGCGTGGAGCGGCTGCTGGAGAGGCTGACGGACCTGCGCTTCCTGAGCATCGACTTCCTCAACACCTTCCTGCACTCCTACCGCGTCTTCACCACGGCCGTCGTGGTCCTGGACAAGCTCATCACCATCTACAAGAAGCCCATCAGCGCCATCCCTGCCAGGTGTCGGGGCCCCGCCACCTCCCGCAGCCACAGGCTTCCAGGCCTGGGAGGGAAACCGAACTTTACGTTAGGCGGCCCGGGAGGTTCCTGAGGGGGGCTCTGAGGAGAATGGGGGTACAGGGACCTTCACCACCGCCCCTGCCCAGGAGCCAAGCTGGCCTCCTGCACAGGGCGAGGGAGGGTCGCCTGAGCTCCTCCACCTCCATCGGCCCTGCTGGGGGCTGGGAGGTGGGGCTTGCGGAGGACCACAGCTCTCCTCCCTGCTCTCGCCTCCTGGAAGCATTGGGCCCACCCTTCACGGGAGGACAGTGCTTGTTGTTCTCATTTAAGAAAGAAACGTTGAAAAGGAGAGAAAGGAGGGCAAAGAAAGGAAAGAAGAGAAAAGAGGGAGGGAGGAACGGGGGGGAGACATGGGAAAGGACAGGAGCAGGACCAGCAGATGGTGTAATGGTTGTCGCCGGACTCTCACATAGCCGATCGTGGTTCGAGTCCAGGACCTGGAGGCTTACAACTCACGCACCTGTGTGTGCCAGCCCAAAATCCCAGGAGGAGACTGGAGAAGGGAGTGCGGTGTGGCTATGCCCCCCTGGGGAGTGATTTCTCACTTTCTGTCTCTCTCTCTGTCTCTCTGGCAAGCACTTGAGTCCTATAGCAAAAATCTCTCTCTAAAAAAGAAAGAAAAAAAGAAAGGCACCAGCAGTTAGCGTAATGGCTGTATCTCTGGACTTCCACATAGTTAGCTGTGGTTCAAATCCCGGACCCAGTGGCTTAAACTCAGACCAGGTGCGCGTGCACGCGTGCCCAAGATCCTGAGAGGAGAATGGAGGAGAAGGGATTGCGACGTGGCCATCCCCCCTGGGGGGTGATTTCTCACTTTCTGTCTCTCTGTCTTCCTGATGAGCGCACGCACCCGATAACAAAAACCTCTCCAGAAAAAGAAAGAAAGAAAGAGAGAGAGAGAGGCAGGAATAAGGAATCTTACCCTGCTCTGCTTAGACCACATGCTCTGAGGAGCAGCGGGTGCCCATGTTGTCACCATAATCGTTCGCGGTCTCTGGGGACCAGCCAGTGCCCTGCAGTGGGAAGAGGCAGATTCAGATCTAGCTCAGCCCATGGCTTTGGCTGAGTCACCTAACCTCTGCCAGCCCCAGTGTCCCATCTGGGACGTGGGGAGAAGAGTACCTCCCTCCTGGGGCAGTGAGCCACCATTGGCATCAGTACAGTTGCGTCACTTTCAGCCCAACCCGTGGTGGGGGCCCCTGGACCTGGGAATGGTAGGAGCATGGCCAGGATTGCTAGGACCCCCCACTCTCAGCTTCCCGCCCCCGAGTTTACATATCAGGTCTCTCAGGGGCCCTGGTGGAGTGGAAAGGACGCTGGGTTCAAGTCTGAGCGTCCAGTGAGTCATTTCCTGTCCCTGAGCCTCAGCTTTCTCATCCACTAAACATCCCTCAGGACCTCCACGAGGATGAGGTCAGCGCATGGTGGTGAGGCCAGGTCTTTGTGTGGGATGGTCGGAGGTTTCACAGATGCCAGGAGGTCAGGGGGCCTTGACACTCTCCCCCGCCAGGACAGCCCCACATCGCAGCCAGACCGTGGAGAGCAGGACCCTCGCATGTCTAGACGTTTGTCCCCAAGCCAGCTAGTCCGCAGTGTCTGCTCAGAGGATCAGCCGTGTATCCAGGGATGATGCTACTGAGGGTGACACTGCTGACGCCTGAGCCCCAGCAGACAGAGGCGCCACCAGGCCAGGCGGGCAGGCCCACGCTGACCTCGGTTCTCACCCCCGCCCTCCCTACAGGTCGCTGGAGCTCCTGTTCGCCAGCGGCCAGAACAGCAAGCTCCTGTATGGCGATCCCCCCAAGTCGCCGCGCGCCACCCGCAAGTTCTCCTCGCCACCGCCCCTGTCCATCACCAAGACGTCATCACCGAGCCGCCGGCGGAAGCTGTCCCTCAACATCCCCATCATCACCGGCGGCAAGGCGCTGGACCTGGCCGCACTCAGCTGCAGCTCCAACGGCTACACCAGCATGTACTCCGCCATGTCGCCCTTCAGCAAGGCCGCGCTGGACACCAGCAAGCTCTACGTGGCCAGCACCTTCGCCAACAAGATTCCGGATGAGGGAGACATGACCCCCGAGAAGCCTGAAGACCCCCCGGCACCCAGCAAGCAGAGTGAGTGGACAGACGTGCAGGGGAGTTACCCCCTTAGCTCGTGGGCACACTGAGACGTGGCCCAGCCCAGCCGTGTCTTGGGTGCCACTCAGTGCTCCCGTGGGGCAGGAGGGGAAAATCTCGGGGGTCCTGGCCAAATCATGATGGCGTGCGGAGTCTGGGCAGTGCAGAGAGGCAGCCGTCTGTGGGAGCCACCCTCTTGGAGATTCACGACAACCATTACCATGTGCAGGTTTTCTAAGTCCTGTGGCGAAAGACGGCGAAGCTTCATTACAGCAGATTCTGCATCTGCGCATCCCAGACCTGCTCCGTTTTGCTTCAGTGCACCATGGACGTGAGTTTTACAGTCAGTACACGACTGAGAACAGTTGCGGCTTTCTTTCATTCCTTTCAGGCTCCGAAGTCTCGGTGAGGGAAGAGTCAGATATTGATCAGAACCAGAGCGATGACGGGGACACTGAGACATCCCCAACGAAATCTCCAACGACACCAAAATCGGTCAAAAGCAAAAATTCTTCAGGTACAATTCACCAGTGCCAAGCTACACCCAGACTCCGGGGTTGGCAGAGGGTGCCAGGTCAAGCCAAGGCGCGTGGGTGTCATCTCTTGTGTTTGATGAGTGACTCCCCAAGCCAGTAACTATTCTGACATCTCGTAAGCTTGGGGTGGGGTTGGGGGGGGGGGCCCTGGCTGAGCAGACCCTGCTCTTCAGCTTAACAGAGCCACTTCCTCACCTTCAGATGGGACCACGATGGACCCCTCCACGTGGGTGGGCAGTAGGGCCCGGCACTGAGGCACACTCACGCAGGACCTCAGCTCAGATGTTACTGAGCCCCCGTGGGCCAGGCTCTGGGGCTGGGCCCTTAATCATCCTGACACACTTGCACAGAGGCCAGAGGTTGCCATTTTCCAAATGAAGCGAATTCAGGGAGGTGGTGACGTTGCCCCCGCTCCGATCCTGAAGGTGCTCCAGGGGCTCTCCTGGTCTCTGCTCCCGCAAAGCACCTCCCCACACCCAGGAGGGCTGGAGGTACCCAGAGGTGAGGATTCTCATGGCCTCAACTCCCAGGGTGCCCTCTCCTTCTCCTCCAACCCCCTGCTCCAACATGTGAAGGGCCCAAAACCTGAACCCCCCAACTCCGCAGGCTTTTGGAAGAAATGCAGTAGGTTCAGGATCACCTGACTTGAGAGAGACACTAGCCAGGCACACGTAGTCATGGCACACTTCTCAGACACCCGAGGTCAGACATCCTGCGAGGCCAGAACTGAGAAATAAGCTTTGAGTCTTTCAAATAAACCATTTGCTAATTGCAACCTAAGCCCCGCTACTTTGTCCTAACTTACTGTGAATTGCTTCCCAAAGACTCCCATGAAGCTAAAGGGTGCTGCAGTTGGTTTCTACTATGATTACTTCTAAAAAATGATGACGATGATGATGCCAGCTCCATGGCCTGGTGGTTAAGGCTGACCACATGGTTCAAATCCCAGACACAGCAGCTTAAGAAACACACAAGGCAGGTTCTGTTCATGCCCAAAGCCCAACAAGAAGACGAAGTAGAGGAGAAGAGATTGCAGCATGGCCATGCCCCATGATCCCCCTCTCCACCTTTCCCACTCTTGGTCTCTGTGGCGAATGCATGTATTGTCTAGCGAGACAATAAAGTCATCGTCAGTAACAGCAATGGCATTTTGTTGCTATTGGCATGCATGTATTGGGTTGTCAGGAAAGTCCGGTCGTATTTCTCTGTGTAAAGATGCGTCACGACCTTCCCGACACCCAATAGTTTCTTACCCAACACAAAGTACTTTCATCTAGGCTATCTTCTTTCATCTTTACGTCCTTCTTTTTTGTTTGTTTGGTTTTTTGCCATAGGGCACATGCATTTGCGGGAGAGAGAGAGAAACAAAGAGAAGGAAAGTGAGAAATCACCCCCCAGGGGAATGGCCAAGCTGCCATCCTTTCTCCTCCCTTTTCCTCCAGGATGTTGGGCACACATGCAAACGTGCCTGGTGTGATTTTCAAGCCAACGGGTCCAGGTCTCAAACTGTGGTTGACCATGTGGGAATCCAGTGCCTTAACCACCATGCCACCTGCCAGCTCCTCCCTCCATCTTTTATGGAAGGCATTATCCCTGTTATCCAGAGATCACTGAGACTCAGAGAGGTTAAGTAACTGACGTAAGTCACACAGCTAGTGAAGGGTGGGGAAGAATCTCCCCCCAGACGGACTCGGAGTGCCGCTCACTTGTCCACAAGCCTGTCGTGTGGGCCATGGCTGTCACGTTGGACACGCGCACTCCAAGATGAGAGAGTAAACGGACGCAGGATGCTGGCCTCAGCCAGGCCCACCGAGTGGGGCCTGTGAGGTGGAGGTCGAGAGCCACAGAGAGATGGAAGCTGTGGTTAGGGACCTTCTGCATCTCAGTAGAAGAGGGCAGAGAGACATGGGCCTCTCGGCCCTGGGAGAGCCCTGCAGGTGTCCTCGCAGGGACTTTCTAGAAGACTGGGGGCACCAGGCCTCCCTCCTGATAAGCCTTGCACCAGGGAGACTGAGGCTGCTCTCCCCAGAGGTTGTTGGAGCCTCCCTCGGGACCCCAGGCTCTCTAACAGCCCGAAACAAGAGGGCCTGAGCGCTGTCTCCACCCCCACACAGAGTTTCCACTCTTCTCCTACAACAACGGAGTCGTCATGACCGCCTGTCGAGAACTGGACAGTAACCGCAGTGCCCTCTCGGCCGCCTCTGCCTTTGCCATAGCAACTGCGGGAGCCAACGAGGGCACCCCAAACAAGGAGAAGTACCGCAGGATGTCCCTGGCCAGTGTGGGTAGGTAGGGCCATCCCTACCCCATCCTCCCCGAGCTCAGCCCCTTCATGAGCCTGTGGTAGGCGGGGTCAGCCGTGGCCCCAGGGGCTTGCTGCAGGTCTGCTGGCACAGGCCGGGCCTGCTGGCAGCACCCACACTCCAAAAGCCCCCTGCTGAGCCCTCTCACCCACTGCCCCCCATGCTCCCGTGTGAGCACTCTCCCTCCACCTGTGCAGTAGCTGGGGCTCTGAACACCCCAGGGCCTACTCTCTTCTGCTGCCAGGGCCACCTGAGTCTAAGGCACAGCCTGCCCTGTGCCCTTCTCCCAGCTCCTTCCGCCAATGGGATCAGATCCAGGTTCCTCCTGCAGGGCCACAGGAAGGGCAGCTTAGCTCCATCCATCCCAGCACACTCTGCCCAGACACCGCCTCCCCTAAATCGACCTCCTACCCTGCCCCCCACACTTCCTGCCCATGGGCCTCTGCCAGCGCTGGGGGCTGCCTCCTTCTCACCCATTCCCCTGACTACCTGGCCAACTTCTCAGAGTAAAGCTCATTGTGGGGGAGCCTCTGTCGCCGCAGCTCCAGCCTCCCCCATCCACACCAGTGGTCTTGCAGCAGAGGCTGGAGTAGGCTTGCCCCTGTGTAGCCCTGTCTGGGGAGGCTTCCTGAATCTTCCCACAGCCTGAAGGGTGGAACCCTGCTGGAGGCATGGCCGCTGACAGTCCCAGCACGTGTGGGGCTAGAATCCCAGTCCTACAGCCCCCTCCCCAGCAGGCCAGAGCAGCCCAAGCTTGATCAGATTTGGGTTTGAATCCAGCCTACACCCCAGCTCTGTTTCTTGTCCTCTTACATCCCTGCTCCTCTCTGCCACATACGTCTCCAGGATTCCCGCCAGATCAGAGGAATGGAGACAAGGAGTTTGTGATCCGCAGAGCAGCCACCAACCGCGTCCTGAATGTACTGCGACACTGGGTCTCCAAGCACTCTCAGGTGGGTGGGAGCCCTCCCGGCAGGCTGCCGGAGACAGGTGGGCGGTGCCCCCAGGAGCCAGCTGCCCTCCACCCAGAGCAGCTGCTGGCAGAGTGCGCTGGCAGCGGGGCAGCGGGGCAGCGGCAGTGGGCAGAGAGCCCAAGCACACTGTGCTAGGTTCTTAAAAGGACCTGCTTGGACCCCCAAGGGGGGAATCCTGGACATTCTAGGGAACAAAGGCCTCTGCTATCTACAGCAGGGCTGCAAGCAAGTTTATGTCCTCCTGACCCAGGGGCTCAGCAGATAGAGGGATGGTTGAGGGTCTCAGAGGCTTTGGCTCAGTCTGCAGGCCCTGGGAGGACCCTAGTCCTGCACAGTCAGAGCAAAGAAAACGCAGTAGAGGCTGCAGCTCCCCTTTCTTGCCTGAGGAGGCCCAGACCACTGCAGGGCGGCTCGAGAATAGTAGCAGAGCCAACCATCACGTCTTCCCGGCAGGACTTTGAGACCAACGACGAGCTCAAATGCAAAGTGATCGGCTTCCTGGAGGAGGTCATGCACGACCCGGAGCTCCTGACCCAGGAGCGGAAGGCGGCAGCCAACATCATCCGGTAGGGCAGTGCCCAGCCCGGCTCAGGTCGGCCTGCTGGGGTGCGGCCAGGAGGCAAGAAGGGTCCTTCTCAGGCAGGAGAGCAGCCCCAGGGCAGGGGTGAGCCTGGAGCCCGAGCCACCTGGAGGCCATGCACCCCACTTCCACATCCAGAGCCGTCCATTTGTCCTTCTCTCCCCTCTCTCCACCCTGCGCCAGATGTTGGTCTCCTGGAGACCAGAGCCACGCCCACTCTCCAGATCCATGCACAGCTGCCGACACCTGTCTGGCCTGTGCAGTCCATAGGGAGGCGCCCAGTACCTGTGGCTACCTACATCTTAATACGCTAAAATGGAATAAGAGGTAAAGTTCAGTTTGTTGTCACAAGAGGCGCACGTGGCTTGTGACCGCCGTGTCAGCACAGATGCAGACGTGCCCGTGGTGTGGAGGGTGCTCCTGGGCAGCGTGGCAAGATGGTCTATAGGCGCTCGGAGAATGCTGAATTGAATCTAGTTAAATCCTATGCCCGTTACTCCTCCATGGACTGCCTCTCCTGGCAGGGGCAGGGGTCAGGAAGCCCTGTGCCCACGCTGGCTCAACCAGTGACTGTCTCATGGCCTAGGCATGTCCCTCCTCTGAGCCTCACTCTTCTCCTCTGTAAGATGGGTGAACAGCACCCACTTTTAGGGGTGAGGCTGGGGTGAGCTCGTGGTGTCTCCTGCAGGCTGCTGGTCAGGCATTAGGCCCAGGCCCACCGTCTGCTCCTGCTCTCTGCCCACGCCCAGCCAGCCTGAGCATGCGGGCTCAAGGTCAGGCCCCTCCCGCAGGCACTGGTGGAGCTCCAGCCGCCCTCTGCACCCCACTCTGCCCATCATTGCCTGGGCCCCAGAGTGCCCACCAAGTCCTGTTCAAGCACCTTCTGTGCACAGTCTCCAGCCTCCCCACTCCACCCTGCAACCAGCTCGTCATCTGCTTCCTTTCCCCAAGGCTGTAGCCCTGGCATTCTTCAGGCCCAAAGTCCTAAAGGCTCCTTCAAGGCCACCTCTTGGGGACAGGTACATGTGTGGCCATTCCAACCCTGCAGGGGCAGGAGGCCCAGAGGCTGAGGAGGCCCTAAAAGGGGACCTCGGCCAGCTGGAAGGGTCAGGACCATCAGGCAGGAGGATAAAGGGGAAGGAGGCCCCTGGCAAAGTGGAGGAGCAAACTGTGACAGCCCCAGACACCAGGAGGAAAGACTGGGGAGCCTCAGCCTGACCAGGCTAGGGAGGGGCTGCCAGAACGGGAAGGGACTCATGTGCCTTCTTGTCCCCAGGACTCTGACCCAGGAGGACCCAGGTGACAACCAGATCACGCTGGAGGAGATCACACAGATGGTGAGCCGGGCTGCCCTCTTGCTTACCGGCCCCCGGAGCCCCTGCCTGGGCACGCTCCCCTTTTCATTTCCCGTGGCCGCCTTCACAAAGCACCACACACTAGGTGGCTCGGCACAGCAGAGATTTGTTCCCACAGCCCTGGAGGCCAGAAGTCTGAAATGAAGGTGCTGGCAGGGCCAGGCTCCCTTGGAAGTCTCTGCAGCGCCCCCCAACCCCTGCAGCTCCTGGAAGCCCCGGGCCCTCTCTGGCTATGGCCATGTCTCTCCCGTCTCTGCCTCCATCTCCATGGCTGACTCCCCACTCCCTTCCTCTCCGCATAGCTTCCCCCGTGCTGTCCATGCCTCTGTCCCGATCTCCCCTTCTCAGAATACGGCCACACTGGGTCAGGGCCCCACTGCCCACCACACCTACCTTCATGGTGTCTGCCAAGACCCTACACCTAGTAGGGCACCAGGCACTCGCGGTGCTGGGTTAGGACTCCAGGTGTCTTCACCGGGAGGCAACACTTGCCCCTAACCCACCACACCTCTGTCCTTTGTCTTCGTCTCCCGTCACTCCCTGTCCCCTAGGAGGAAGGTAAGGAGTAAGGACGGGTTGATGGTGTTGGCATGTGCTGGGCTCTTAGGGACCTGAAGCCCCCAGCAGTAATGCCATCCCTGTCTGTCAGTGCCCAGCTCACAGCTGAGGCCGCTAAGACTCAGGGCACTGGTGAGAGCTGGGTCCATACTCAGCCCTGGCCGACTCAAAACAGGTGCTCCTTCCACACACCACACTACGTCACCCCAAGGAATCAGGGTCTGCCCACCACCAGCCCGGGAGTGGAGGGTCCCCAGGGACAGAGCTGCCACCGTGAAGGACCGCGGGCTAGCATGCCATCACCAGGGTCTTGTGCACAGCCAGGGCCTACTTTCTCCAGGTGTGTGAAACGCACCCCAAAGTACCACCATGGGACACCCTTGGTGCCCTGGTACCCCTGCATCTTGGTGGCCAGATGAGATCTAGACAGGCTCGCTCTGGCCTCCACCGAGGTGGTGATGGCATGCTTCTGGTTCAGCCCAGGCCGGCCAGTGTGAGGACTTGGGATTCCGGGTTCTGGGCTCGCCCGTACTCCCATCTCCCTGTCCTGTCCCCACCAGGGGCCTGGCCCACAGCCTGCCCCTGAGAGCTTGGCCGGGCTGCTGCCTGGGGAACCCACACGGGCCCTTGGGCAGGGAAGGTGATAGTGCCCCGATAGCGCTTCTCCCACACCGAACCTTTGGGATCCAAATGCTAAGAAAACCCAGGGAGAAGGGCACCCCAGTGCTTCCCTTGAAGGGAGCCGCTGCCGTTTCCCAGCGGGGCCTCACTGAGTGTTTGCCCCTTGTTGAGTATAAGGGCCCTTGTTCCTTCTGAGCCTCCGGAGGCCCTTCCAGAACAAAGGGCCGCAGACTGCTGGCAGTCCCAGAGCCCGAAAGGCTGACGGAGTTTGCAGGGAGGTCCCCATGGCCTCACCAGAGAGCATGAAGGCTTCTTGCTGTGAGGTTTTCGGGAACCTTACAAGGTGAGAGGGGCTGTCAGTCCTGGCCTCTGCTCCAGGGGCACCCTCTTTCCTCAGCCATGCTAGTCAGGAGCAGAAAGAACCCCCAGTTCCTCCTTGCCATGCCTCCTACAGCCTCTCTGGTCCTGAACCCCTGAGCCAGACCCCCTTCTGGCCCCCAGGCTCTTCCCAATCTGGCAGGACTCTTGCCCTGGGCTCTGATGGCCCAGCCATTCTGAACCCCATCCTGGGACCCAGTGCAGGACCCTTGGGCAGGAACGTGGCCAAGCTGCCCACCTGTGTTCATTTGTTAAGCTACTTCAGGGGCTGGGGGCTCTCTCCTGTGAACACGTGGGAAAGCTTCACCCCCAGGTGCCCACCCTGAGAGCCAGCATCTCACTGGCCCCTGCCACTCTCATTCTGGGTCTCCTCTGTCTTTCTGAGAACTCGCTGTTCCCTGAGGCACTGTATCCCGCACACCCACACGCCTGCATATGAGCATCTGTACACACTCTTCCCTGCAGGGCGACCAGACCAGGAAAAATCCACTGACACCCCTGACTACACACATGCACATGTGTACACACACGCGCGTGCACACACCCAGAGGCTGTTTTTATTCCTGTGACTTGAAAGCCCGTGGCTGGAGCTCTCTGAAGTTAGGGATCATTTTCAGGCTTTTCCATTTCCAGTGTCCAGTGAGGGCCCAGCAATGCAGACCCCAGTGCACGTGTGCAGAGGCAATGGGAGGGAGAGAGACACAGCCTAGAAGGGACGTCTTGTCCCTTCCATGTGGGTGGACTCCACCCACCTCCCTTGTGATCAGTGCAGATGGCTGTTTGCAGGCGCTGAGCCCAGCCCGTGGGCAGGGAGGAGTGAGCATAAGAAAGCAGAAGTCCTGAGTGGCGTGAGGTGGTGCCCGCACTGCACCCAGGCTGCCTGATGGGCCGGCCTTCTCCTCCTGTGCGGCCCGCTCTGCCTCAAGTGGGAAGTGGGATTCCTGTCCCTGATTCGCCTCTCAGTAGACACAGGCTCCCCCCGGACACCAACGTCACTGTTCCTCTTCTACCTTTCGCAGACCCTCCATGAGGCCTTGTGCTCAACACCAGCCTCCCCAGGTCACCTCTCTCCTAATCCCTTCAGTGGCTACCGTGCCCCCAGGCCATGTTCCTCTGAGGAGTCCCCTGGGCATGGGATTCTGAGACCCCAGAGCCCAGGATATGGTAGCCCAAGAGACCAGTCTCTTCTGATCATGGGGTAGGAACCCTGCCCCAGGACATACTCACACCTGCAAGTCTATACCTGCTGATGAATTTCAGAGGGAAATTGTATTGAGTCAGTGTAGACCCAATGGATCTAAAAGAGAATGACCAGTCAACAGCCTGGAGTCAGACGTGGGCTCCTGGCCTAACTGGTCCATTTCCAGCTAAGCCACTTGGGCCAGTCTGTACCCTCAGGGAACCCCCGCTGTCTCATTCAGAGGCTGGGGTGACAGCTCCCCTGCAGAGCAAGAGGTCACTGAGTGGGACGGTCCTCCTGAGGCGCGGGTACAGCCCTGTACTAGCTGGGTACTGCAGGAGACAGGGCCACCCCAGCCTCTTTCCTCCCTCTTCCCTTGTCATGCCTCATCCACACACTCACCAAAATCCAGCAGTTTCCCTCAAGAAGTGGCCAGAAGCCTGGAGGGGACACCCGGGAAACTAACTCAGCACCTTGCTCCCCTCAGGCTGAAGGCGTGAAGGCCGAGCCCTTTGAAAACCACTCAGCCCTGGAGATCGCAGAGCAGCTCACCCTGCTGGACCACCTCGTCTTCAAGAAGATTCCTTATGAGTGAGTAGGTGTGGCACCAGGCCGCCCCCCTCGCCTTCCTCAGGCACTGTCTTTGGCACACGCGGGAGCCTTCAGAGCCGCATGGGTGTCCAAGGGGCCCAGGGCTAGGTGCACAGGTCATCAGGAACGCTAAGAAGCCCTGACCCCGGTGCTCTCTTTACCTGTCATTCACACACACACCTTGCATGAGTTTTAAGCCACCAGGTCTGGGACTTGAACCACGGTCGACTACGTGGGAGTCCAGCAATGTAACCATTATGCCATCTGCTGGTCCCTCTTTCACTTTTATATCTAAAGCTGAGGAACCAAATATTTCTCTGAATTGCTGACAATGGTCCCAGAATAATTTCCCAAAATTGGAACTGCCAGACTTGAGACTATAAATCATTCCCTTTTTTGTTTTTAAGGAAAGTTCTTATCTTTATGAGGGAGAGGCAGAGAGAGAGAGACGAGGAGGATCTCACACCACGAAATCCCCCCAGCCTTCCTGGCCAGCCAGGATCAGGTCTATGGGCCCATCATATACAGGTTGGCCAGGGAACCAAACCCACGCCTCTCTGTATGGCTCCGGCTTCCCCTGAGCGGCATTACTAGTATGTCACCAAGCTGGCCCCAGTGTAGGGCTTTTGACCTCTGCTTTCCAGACAGGTAGTCTGAGGCCCTCTCACAGCCCTATCGGACACATGTGCCACCTCACCTAATAGGAGGATGGCACATGGGAAGTCTACGCTCTGGGCGTGGCAACAATCGTCTCTCCTGATTCGCCTCTTCAAGGAGGAAAAGGAGGGCATGTTTCAAACACACTTTGAAATACCGGAAACACAGTTTGGTATGTTTGAAACCCGGTTCTCCTCCATCCGGTCCTTCTCACCCACTGGACTCTGCCAGGTCCCACCCCGATGACTTTGGGGAGTCTGTGCCTGCCCGGGACGGCATGGGTCCTAGAACACAGCTGGCTTGCCTGGCGGGCTCCTTTATCCTCTTACCTGGTCCTTTTCTGTGGCCTTCTGTCCTCCCATTCCACAGACCAGCTGCTGCAGAGTGGCTAGTTCTCCCTGATAGGAAGGAGAACCTGCTGTGGCCACTGCCCTGCGGTTTCTGATACCCTGTTCTCACTTCAGCCGGACAGGAACCCTGTGAGGACGGCGTGGTCGTTGTTCCCACTGTACACAGGAGGAAACCAAGGCCCAGAGCTCTGAAGGGCTCACCTGAGGCCAGGCTAGACTTGATCCCTGCTTCCTTCCTCTCTAAGATTCTGCACAAAGTTGCTCTCCCCAAAATGACAGCCACATAGAACGGTGAAATCAACATGGCAAACCGAACCTCATCGGCCTTGTGTTTCCCCATTACTTCCCACAGAGAGTTCTTCGGACAAGGCTGGATGAAAATGGAGAAGAATGAACGCACCCCTTATATCATGAAAACCACCAAGCACTTCAATGATGTGAGTATAGGGTGGGCGACTCCTTCCTCCCCTGGGTTGTTCTGGTTTTCTCGGCAGGACTCCTAAGAATCTAGGAAAAGAACAGGCTCCATACCTGCTGGAACCAGACCACCCGGGTCATCTCCAGCCCTATGGCCTTGGGCTGGTTGCTTCACCTCAGTGTCAGTTTCTCCTCCCACTAAACAGGACTGACAGGCTGACCATGAAAGAGTCACATGAAGATGACCTGGGCAATCATAGAAAGACACTCAGCCCAGCGCTGCTCCTGGAGAGCTCTCACTCAGGACCTGCAGGTCCTGAGTCACTGCTCTGAGCTGGCTTTGGGGCGAGTCTGCGGCAGAGAGAATGGAAATGAACGAGACCTGGAGGGACAGGAACAAGCCCCTTGCTGTGCTGCTTATTTTTTAACCTCATCTCAGTGTTGGAAAAAGGCCAGGCAATGGTATGGTGGCTAAGGCAACTGGATCCCACGTGAGCAACTGCACGGTTCAAGTCCCAGACCCAGTGGCTTGTAAAAACACTCCGGGCACATGTGCATGTATGCCCAAAATCCTGAAAGGAGAAAAGGAGAAGTGATTATGGCATGGCCATCCCTCCTAGGGAGTGATAGCTCATCTTCCCTCTCTCTGTCTCTCTATAAGAACATGTGCCCACTAGCAAATTCAAAAAGAAAAGAAACTGCCAACATTTGATTAGAAAATGGCAGACAACTTCCCACTGGTAGGGCACATTTCCCAGTAATCTCGGAACTTCCCAGGATGTGGGCAAGGACTTTCGACTCTCCTGGGAGTTGTGGCCTCGTCACCTGGTGCCCTTCTAACCTCCCTAACAGAATGGGAAGTGGACCCACGAGATAGCATTGAAGAGACCAGAGCCACAGCAGGTGAATCCAGAGTTGGGCCAGAGCCTAGGTTCAGGGGCCAGATAGGTTCCATATTCCAGTGAGGCAAGGTTCCTGTCGTAAGAGGCATTTGTGAAGTTCTTTAATGAGAGCAGTATCTGTCCCCTCTGAGTCCCTGCCCGTGCCCAGAACTGTGCTTTACATACAGAATAATCTCATCTAACACCCACACTGGTAGAAAGATGGGGCTGTCAGCATATCTCAGAGACGAAGCAAGGAAGGCTCTGGAAGGGCGGAAGCCCAGCGTCTGCTTGCTGGCACGAGATCGCTCGGCGCCTCTTAATGCTATACAATCCGCAGTGGAATGTGGCTATGTGAGAAAACAGTCTCTCCCGGCAACCTCACTGCCTCTGCAGAGCTCCAACCCCAGGGACCCGCCCGCCCCCAGCCTCGTGACAGCCCTGAGGGCCTCTGCACTCAGCCTCTTCATGCACCAAGTTAATTATCAACAGGAGTAAGGAGCCTCTGATGGCTGGAGGTGGGGCACACGATGCCACTCGTCCAGCACCTGTCATACCAGCCCCAGCCCAGGAGGGCCCCTGGAACGCCCCTCCGAGGAGGGCCCTCTGCTCCTGGAGAATACAGGAAAGACCCCGGTGTTACAGCTCGGGGAGGAGCTTGTGTAGACAGCAGCTGAAGAGGGGATCGCCGGACTCTCGGGAGACAAAGAGTGACCACAACCGGGCATAGCCCAGGAAGCATGGCCAACGGAGGCCTGAGTCTGACCGCACCTGAACACGCATCAGAACGCTGCTCTTCCCCGTCCCTGTCCTACTGTGTGCCCAGGACTCCAGGGTGTGAAAGTCAGGAGTCTGAAGTGAGCGTCCTTTGAGTGTTTACCACACACCAGGCACTAACACTGAGGCCTCCTAGACATCATCTCATCTAACCCTGTTCTTCCCATTTTATGAAGAAACTGAGGCTCAAGGAGGTTAACTATCACCCGTCATGTCACGGAGCGCCACCTCCTTTTGAACCCCCACCGTCAGCTTCCATGGGCTGCCTTAGAACTACTTGGCACTGGCGGTCTCTGCTCAAGCACGCCAGGTTTTTCAGATATGCAGCACATACGTGCCCATGCTGGAGAACGGTCTTCATCCCCCCTTGGCACCACCCTGACTGCCGTTTCCCAGTCCTTCTGCCTGTAATTTCTCCATCCCGCTGACTGGCACTGCCTAGGGCCTCTAGTGCCAGGGCCAGAGCTAGGGTGGAGGTGGTCCAGGTGCAGAATTCAAGGAACCCCTGATGCTTCCGTGCTTGAGCCCAGGGTGTCTCACCCTGAACCTGGCCCTCTCCAGGACAGTGCCGAGTAGAAATGGTGACAGTGTGGTGTTAAATAGAATGCATCTGATAATCCCCATGGAGGATGAGGCATGTTTCTTTAGCAAGTCAAAAAATTCTTTTTTTGTGTGTTAATGACTTTTGCCATGAATGCATATTGAATCAATCAACTCTCGTTTCTCTGCATCTATTGAGATAGTCATACAGTTTTTCTCTTTAACCTTTCTCCATTACTCAAGTGTTTTATAGCCTTCAGTAACTTTTTTCCCATGTAATATTCTACATGGTTTTTATTAAAAATGAATGGGAATGATGGGCCAACCAGTGGCATGGTTGTTAAGACACCCACGTGGTCAACCAAGGTTCGAGCTTCAGACCTCATGGCTTGAAAAACATACTAGGTATGTGTGCATGTGTACCCCAAATCCTGAGAGAATGGAAGAAAAGGGATTGTGGCATGACCACACCCCCCAGGGATGCTTTCTCACTTCCTCTCTCTCTCTCTGTCTCTTTCTCTGGTGAGAGCACACCCCCTGTAGCAAATTTTTTAAAAATTTAATAAGAATGACTTTCTAAATAATTACAAATTGCTATTGTCACTTGGAAAGTAATCTTTTTGTTGTTGTTGTTATATTTCCTGATTGGTTATTGCTAATATATAGAAAAATGTATTTGTCTGTCTATCTATTTATTTTAGAGAGGTTTTTTTACTATAGAGCATGGGTACTCACCAGAGGGACAGAAAGCAAGAAATCACCCCCCAGGAGGAATGGCCGTGCTGCAGTTCCTTCTCCTTCATTCTTCTCTTGGGATTGTGGGCACGCACGCACATGTACCCAGTGTGAATTTTAACCCACTGGGTCCAGGCCTTGAGCTGTGATCGACTTCGTGGGAATGCAGCAGTGTAACCATTATGCCATCTGCTAGTCCTGAGAGCCTTTTTATTTTTATATGTTGACTCTTTAACCAGCCACCCTAAAGTCTCGGGAGACAAAGAGTGACCACAACCGGGCATAGCCCAGGAAGCATGGCCAACGGAGGCCTGAGTCTGACCGCACCTGAACACGCATCAGAACGCTGCTCTTCCCCGTCCCTGTCCTACTGTGTGCCCAGGACTCCAGGGTGTGAAAGTCAGGAGTCTGAAGTGAGCGTCCTTTGAGTGTTTACCACACACCAGGCACTAACACTGAGGCCTCCTAGACATCATCTCATCTAACCCTGTTCTTCCCATTTTATGAAGAAACTGAGGCTCAAGGAGGTTAACTATCACCCGTCATGTCACGGAGCGCCACCTCCTTTTGAACCCCCACCGTCAGCTTCCATGGGCTGCCTTAGAACTACTTGGCACTGGCGGTCTCTGCTCAAGCACGCCAGGTTTTTCAGATATGCAGCACATACGTGCCCATGCTGGAGAACGGTCTTCATCCCCCCTTGGCACCACCCTGACTGCCGTTTCCCAGTCCTTCTGCCTGTAATTTCTCCATCCCGCTGACTGGCACTGCCTAGGGCCTCTAGTGCCAGGGCCAGAGCTAGGGTGGAGGTGGTCCAGGTGCAGAATTCAAGGAACCCCTGATGCTTCCGTGCTTGAGCCCAGGGTGTCTCACCCTGAACCTGGCCCTCTCCAGGACAGTGCCGAGTAGAAATGGTGACAGTGTGGTGTTAAATAGAATGCATCTGATAATCCCCATGGAGGATGAGGCATGTTTCTTTAGCAAGTCAAAAAATTCTTTTTTTGTGTGTTAATGACTTTTGCCATGAATGCATATTGAATCAATCAACTCTCGTTTCTCTGCATCTATTGAGATAGTCATACAGTTTTTCTCTTTAACCTTTCTCCATTACTCAAGTGTTTTATAGCCTTCAGTAACTTTTTTCCCATGTAATATTCTACATGGTTTTTATTAAAAATGAATGGGAATGATGGGCCAACCAGTGGCATGGTTGTTAAGACACCCACGTGGTCAACCAAGGTTCGAGCTTCAGACCTCATGGCTTGAAAAACATACTAGGTATGTGTGCATGTGTACCCCAAATCCTGAGAGAATGGAAGAAAAGGGATTGTGGCATGACCACACCCCCCAGGGATGCTTTCTCACTTCCTCTCTCTCTCTCTGTCTCTTTCTCTGGTGAGAGCACACCCCCTGTAGCAAATTTTTTAAAAATTTAATAAGAATGACTTTCTAAATAATTACAAATTGCTATTGTCACTTGGAAAGTAATCTTTTTGTTGTTGTTGTTATATTTCCTGATTGGTTATTGCTAATATATAGAAAAATGTATTTGTCTGTCTATCTATTTATTTTAGAGAGGTTTTTTTACTATAGAGCATGGGTACTCACCAGAGGGACAGAAAGCAAGAAATCACCCCCCAGGAGGAATGGCCGTGCTGCAGTTCCTTCTCCTTCATTCTTCTCTTGGGATTTTGGGCACGCACGCACATGTACCCAGTGTGAATTTTAACCCACTGGGTCCAGGCCTTGAGCTGTGATCGACTTCGTGGGAATGCAGCAGTGTAACCATTATGCCATCTGCTAGTCCTGAAAGCCTTTTTATTTTTATATGTTGACTCTTTAACCAGCCACCCTAAAGAGCTGTTATTTGTTTTAGTGGTTTTCTGATTCATCTTTTGGGATTTTCAAACGGGTGATCATATCTGCAAATAATGATGCTTAATCATCCTCGTGATATTTATTCCTTTTCCTTTATTCCTGTCTTACTGCATTGGCTTAAAGATCAGTAACTTGATTGCTTCAGAAATCATCCGCAATGAGGACATCCACGCGAGGGTGAGTGCCATCGAGAAATGGGTGGCTGTGGCGGACATCTGCCGCTGCTTACACAACTACAATGCCGTGCTGGAGATCACCTCATCCATGAATCGGAGCGCAATCTTCCGGCTCAAAAAGACGTGGCTCAAAGTCTCTAAGCAGGTGCGGACAAAGAGTTGGCACCACTGCCTGCTTGGGGCTGGGTGAGACTGGGGCAGGGAGACCAGAGGGCTGGCCACTGGGCATTCAGGAGAGCAAGAGGCAGGGCGGAAGACCAAAACCGAGACTCACTCTTCTTATACCATTTGGGAGAGAGCAGGCCCACACGTGACTTTGGGGTGCATGAGACTTTAATTCCTACTTGAATAATTAATACCCCCAAAGTAGAAAGAGTAAAATAGTGATTATTGGCCCAACACTCTTCTTCTTGAGTTGGAACTAGAGTGGTAGCTTCTTGGGGATCTCGGTGCAGGACTGCAGGGTGGTGTAGACAGAGGTCGGGTGATCGTGTGAGTCTCTCTCCAGGACTCTGCCTTCACCTGTCCTGTGGCTCTCAGGGGACTTAGCTGGTCCCCGTTACCCACTGGGCATCTTAAATGTGGACTTGATCTTCACTCATTCAGAACATGATCCTGAAAAAAGATAGGTGGACTCTTCCTCGGGAACAAGGTTTCCTGCACCAGGAATCAGAAGCACCCTCCTTGACCCCCTCCTGGGTCCAGAGGGGACAGCTCTCCTGAAAGGCAGGCTCAGTGGGGCACTTGGGCCACGTCCTCGGTATACTTGGTGGCTGTCCCAGCCCCTTCTGCGTTTGTGCAGGAGGTACAGGAGGTCAGATCCACACCACCACGTGCAGGGTAAGCTCCCAGCAGCACTGAGAACTTGGTGACTGTGTCTGTGGAGCTGCAACTGGGCGGGCTGTGCAGAACCCCGTGGCCTGCCTCATCTGGACCACCCGTGACTTGCATACTGTGTCCCCTCACTGTTCCCTTTATCACCTGCTCCTCGCTGCCATCCTCTGCCAGTGGTTGTGATCTTACCCATCCAGCAGGCAGCAGGTCCGTAAATCCAACCCAGACAGGGGCAGACACACAGCAAGCACGGGGGTGTGGAAGGGGCAGGCGTGCTCAGCTCATAGCCTTGGTTGGTCCTCGGTGAAAAGCCACAGATCAGAATGTCCTCTGTTCATTTGTTTGGCCTCTGAGCACAATGACACTTTCCTCCGAGATACATGGCCAGCAGATCTAACTTCCGTATCTCCCACTATTCCAAGGTTTCCTAGCACCGCTCCTACAGAGCAGCTGGGCCTACCCTCCCATGTCCCAGTTGGGAAAGCTGAAGCTCAGCAAGGTGAAAGGTGCGCGTCACCCATAGGCGTGCCAGGAGCGGGTGCCAGCCTGGCGGGCCCAGGTCTCCTAACACTCAGCCTCTGTATCCAACCTTGAGCCGTCTCAGGTCGTTCCTCTGCAGGAGGGTGGGGAAGAGGAAGGAGGGTGCAGCACCAGAATGGGATCTGGTACAGGAGGGAAGAGGAGACCCTGGGCAGAAGGCAGCCTGGGTGCGTGTGGGTATCTGGAGCAGAATCACCTACGGTGACCCAGCGTGGCCTGTGCTGTCCTGGTGTGTGTCTCTTTCGCCGGGGCTAGGCTACATTTGTGCTTTGAGCAGGATCAGTCCCAACGGGATGATGCTCTTGTCTGCCATCGAGAGGACACTTCTGGGCCTGAACGGGATGCTCAGCACTTTTCCCTATGGAGGGCACATGTCCATCTTGTCTTCCATCAGCATGAAGGCTGAGACCATTTCTGCAGTCTGACATCTTAGAAGAAAACCGAATCCCAAGAGCCTTCACATGCTTGGCCTTTGTGGCCAGTGTCACCGCCGGGCTGGCTAGCACTTACGGTCCCCTGGCACACAACTGTTCTCCAACACAGTTTCCCAGCCAAGTTCTGGACCTCGGTGAACAGAGCTAGAAAGGAAGTTGCTGGTCTCTCACCATTTTACAAACGAGGGAGCTGAGGACCTCAGAGATAAAGGGATTTCCCTGAGGCCTCACAGGGAGAGTGGAGCGCACACAACCTCGTGTGCAGTGTACAGAACGTACTTAGTCTCTTCGGCCAAAGTCAAGCCAGGAACCTCTGCCCAGCCTAGTGTGGGGGCCAGCCTGGCAGGGCACTTGGTAACCCCTTTTGGCCATGCAGGCCTGTTCTTTGATCAGTTCCTCCGCCATCTTTTGTCTTGACTCTGAAATGTGAATGGTTTTCCTATATGCCAGCGTGTGAGAAGACAGCCACTTCTTTTGGGTATAGTTCATGAGAACGGTCATGATCGTGAAAAACGAGCCATTCCCTGCTCTGAGCACGGGCTCTGGGGACACGCCCACCAGATCCTTCTAGACCACTTGGGTCTCAGGATCCTGCGGCATTTCAGTGTCGAATGGGCACTCGGGTCCTCTGCACCCACTTCCATATTCGGGTGTGTGTGTGAGTGTGAGCACAGGTACCCAAACAGAGACCCATCGGACTCCTAGGGAGTTCAGAGCCAAGGTGTTCAGACACAGGAAGGCCCCAAATCCGAAGTGGACGTGGCTCCGGAGCCCGGGGGGCTGGGGGGTGGCATGCTGGAGTGTCGTCCGAGCGCGGGCGCTAGTGTGTGCTGCGTGTTTGTAAACGCTTCTGATTCCTTCTAGACAAAAGCTTTGATTGATAAGCTCCAAAAACTTGTGTCATCAGAGGGCAGATTTAAGAATCTCAGAGAAGCCCTGAAAAAGTAAGTGTGTGTCATTTCATCACGGTTGTTTTCTAAATCATAGACACACATTCCACCCAGATCAGGAGGTCTGTCTGTCTGTGTGTCCATCTGTCCACCCACAAGACCCCTAGGCTTTCAGGACCCCGAGGGCAGGTCGCCTCTATTCTCTGCCAAAGAAACCTCGGGCTTCGTGTCATTTCCCGGGAGAAGCACGGGACGAAGCTCGTAGCTGTGATGACAGTAGCAGTGGAGCCAGGTGCCTTTGTCCTAAAATGCACATCTTTCTTCACGTTTTATTAATTCACTATTTTATAATTCTTTTTTTTTTTTTTTTTTGGAGAGACTTTCACTGTAGGGCGCATGCGCTCGCCAGACAGACAGAGAGAGACATAGAGACAGAAAGCGAGAAATCACCCCCCAGGGGGGATGGTCACGCCGCAA
>NW_006159539.1:2431019-2436893 GCF_000334495.1 Tupaia belangeri chinensis | reverse complement strand
GGGGGGATGGTCACGCCGCAATCCCTTCTCCTCCATTCTCCTCTCGGGATCTTGGGCACGCACGCACACGCGCCCGGCGTGAGTTTTAAACCACCGGGTCCGGGACACGAACCGCGGTCGACTACGTGGGAGTCCAGCGACATAGCCATTACGCTAACTGCTGGTTCCCCTATTTTATAATTCTAATCATTGAATAAGGCTCTGTCTTAAAGTTCTTCTGTTTCTTTAGTGTAATACTGTCTACTTGAGAATTAGTCATCAAAATGAGAGTGCATTTTATCGACAGTGGCATCGTGGAATCAAAGACATACCGTTGCCCACTGACCATCCCTTACAGCTCGTGAAGGGCTTCCCTCGCCATGGTGGGTTTAACCCCGACAACGTGGCTTGCATGGTGGGCTCTTCATCACCGGCACTCTAGTCAGTTTGACCAGGATGACTCTGTGTCCAGGGGGGCTGTCTTGCTCATCACGGGATCTTAAGCAGCCTCAAACCATGAGATGCTCATGGCACCTATCTAGCTATCACACCCAAAAATGCCCCCAGCATTGCCAAATGTCCCATGGGCAAAACTGCCCCCTTGAGAACCACCACTGGAAGGCAGCTGCTTCCATTCTGTCTGCAGGGGCTCGTGGCTGGCCCAGGAACACGGGGCCTTGGCAATAGAGCCAGGCTTCGGTCCAGGCCACCTCTGAGGCCAGGGCCCTGTGGTTGCCACAGACTGCCCACGAAGCTCCAGGCCACTGCCCCAGGAAAGCAGTGACTCAGCCCACTTGTACACGCAGTGGCCACGTGAGGAGACAGGCTGGTGCACCTCTGCCATCGAGCGCTGACCTCTGGCTTCTCCACTGGTCCCTGTCTTCTGTTTCCATCTTCCATGGCTGAGAGATGCTTTTCTCCTTCCCCTGGTGGCTACTAGCTAGCCCTTGGAGACAGCCTGGGAGAGCCCTGAATTCTGCCTCCCTCCAGAGCCCTGGCAGCCTCTCCCCCATCTCCAGGGGTGATACAGGGCCTGCCTGAGGCCACCATGCACCCCAGAACTCCAGGCCGACGTGGCCTGGCCAGCCTGACCGCCTGCCCCTCTCAGTCCCTCCTGCCGTACCAGTTGTCCTTTGCCAGCCCTGTGTGCCATCGCCTTGACCATCTCCACTTTATTTGTGTCCTCAGACAGATGTCCCACCATCTGTGCTGTCCGGCCGTCTCTCTTCCGCCTGGGCTCCCCGGAGCCCCTGTGGACTGTGCTTGTGGGGGGCTGCCCCACCGTGCATTCACCAACTTGTCCATCCGCCCCCGGGCGCCGCTCCATCCACCTCCTCCGCATGGCTTCCTCGGCCCCACCGCCACCACCGCCGCCTCCGTGGCCCCCCATTCTGTGTCAGAGTCCCTCCTGACTGTCTTCCTCTTTCAGGTTACCCATGGCTGTGTAAGTGCCACTCCCAGGCACCTCTGCTTCCTGCGACACGGGGCAGAGGTGGTCTTTGGGCATTCTGGGAGCTAAGACTTCATGCAGACCAGGTGTGGCCTCAGGCCGCCCAGGGCCACTCAGAGGAGGGGGACAGGAGGACGTGGGGCAGGTGTCTCTCCCTGAGGTGTCCAGGTGTCCACAGAGTGACATTGCGTGGGTGTGGGGGGTCTGTGTCACCAGGCGGGGACAACGGCAGAGCAGTGAGCTAGCCATCTGCGGGCATGGCTAGTGACCAGACAGCCCTGGGAGCCCTGCAGCAGGCCTGGCCATGCTGTGCCCAGCCCCGTCATGTACCGTAGGCACCTTTGTAGTCTGTTATTGGAGTATCCCACCTACGCCCGCAGCCAGACTGGACAATAGCTGTAGTGCCTATCGAGGGGTGAGCCCCCAGTCCTTTATCTTAGCCCCCCAGGCACTATCTGGGATACTCCTGGCCCGTCCCCAACTCTGGAGGTAGCGGATAGGGTCAGGGTGGAGTGCTGGGGCAGGCAGTGCCACATGCAAGGGAGCAAACTGCAGATCTGTCGCCTTTCCTCCTTTGAATTAAGTCACTTCTTCCAAAAAATAAATTTCAATTAGGAGTGTTTTATATGATGACGATCAACTGAAAGCCAGTCTATGTGCCTAAGTGCGAGGCACCATCAGACGTAAATACGGCCTAACTAAGCCGTGTTTAATTAAGGTCCGGCCGGGTACGGATGCTGGCACTTTGGTCCCAAGACCTGTTGCTATTCATTTAAAACGAAAAACCAGTGAGAGGAGGCGAATGGCGGGCGTCAGAAACGGGAAAGCTGTGCTGCCACCACATGGCGCTCTGTCCTTGCGCACGAGGGGGAAGTAAAAGCCCCCCGTCTCTTCCCGTGTAAAAGCAAGATGCCTGTGCATCACCTAAAATCAGCTCTCAGACCACTGTCTCAGCCAGCACCAGGGGTGTGATGCTTCAGGAGCCTGAGGACCAGAGAGGGAAAGGACTGGCCCAGGGTCACGCAGCAAGTAGGGGAGGGACAGGCCGGGTTTGTGTTCTTACTCTACCCTCCTTCCTGCCTCCCCTTCCTCAGGGCTCGCAGGTTGCCCTGAGGGACTGACCTTCAGACCAGCTAATGACCCTAGCGTAAGAGTGTCCTCTTAGCCCAGGTGACTAGAAGTCCCTTGGGCTTTGGCAAAGCAAAAGGCGCGCGGGGGGCACCCTGCTCTTGGTGGAAGCTCCTTTTTTCACGTGAAAACCTTTTGTTAATGCCATTTACTTCCAAGTTGTGACCCGCCCTGTGTCCCTTACCTGGGGATGTACCTCACCGACCTGGCCTTCATCGAGGAGGGGACGCCCAATTACACGGAGGACGGCCTAGTCAACTTCTCCAAAATGAGGATGGTGCGTGTCCCCCGGCGGGGTGAGGGACAGGGGCCCAGATCTGCCCACCCGGCCCAGCCTGCTCCATGGGGTGCCTTCACGCGGGAGCCCAAGTCCAGCTTCTCCAGTGAGAACCGTCCCTGTCCTAGTGAGCAGTTAGCATTCCGCAGGCCCCGACCACACGCAGACCACACGCCTCACCCAGAGAGCCTCCAGCTTTCGCCAGCTTTGTAACAGGGTTTCCACGTAAGACCGTTTACTACAAATTGTCTCTTGTCAGATGTAAGTTGAAAGCATTGTCCCATGGCCAGGACAGGAGCCCTTTCTCTTGGGTCTGGCACACAGAAGATGCTTAGAAAGTGACAGAGGCCCCTACGCTGGGTTGGCGTCCTGGGCTTTTGTTTGAGCGATGGTGGATAGCTTGTGTCACCGATTAAAGGAGTTTTTGTTTTTCCTCTCAGTCACATACCATAATTAACCTATAGAGTCTTTTCTGGTTTTGTAATGCCGGCGTGCACACGTGTGCACCAGAGAAAGAGAGAGAAGGCATCCCCCAGTGGGACCTGATCACATGACAATCACCCGTCCTCCATTCTCCTCGTTTGTTTTCTCAGTTCGCTATAGGGTGCGTGCACTCACCAGAGACAGAGAATGAGAAGCCATCTCTTGGGGGAATGGCCATGCTGCAGTCTCTCTTCCATTCCCTTCTTGAATTTTGGGGACTCATGCACATGCACCCAGTGTGATTTTCAAGCCTCCGAGTCTGGGATTCAAACTACACAGTCCACCACATGGAGTTCAGCCACCTTAACCATCATGCCACCTGGCTGGACCCCAATATTCCTTTGTATCAGGAATATAGACACACGGGCACTCACACCTGGCATGTTCTTCAGGCTGCCAGGGTCAGGATTCAAACCACAGTCAGCCACGTGAGATCCGCCTGCCTTCACACAACACTTGACCACTACCCGGGAGGGCTGGCCCTAGAGTCTTTTTATAAAATTTACTTCTCTCTTTCTTCCGTGAGTGAGAAAGACAGGGACAGAGAGACAGCACCCCCAACAGGGCCTTGACCGCGATCCACTCCCGGCCTCAGCCAGCCCTGGATCATGGGCATGCATGTGCCCTGAATGCTCAGGGAGGGCTCTAGACCCAACCTGGAACCTTCCCGCGGGGCTCAGCCTGGCAGGGCATGGCATGGCATTTACTGCTGCGCCTCCGTCCAGCCCCGGCCTATGGAGTCTCGATGACCAGCACCCTTGAAACCACATTTCCAGTTTAAAGATTATTGTGTTGCCTCCATGGGACCTTCCAGGAGGCATCCTATACAGGATTAAGACACCAAACTCAGACTTGGCCATGGGGCCCATGAGCTCCGCAGAGTCGGGATGGCACTGGGAGCACAAACTAGTTCCTGAAGCTTCCCTTCCTTCCCACAGATATCCCACATCATCCGAGAGATCCGCCAGTTTCAACAAACCGCCTACAAGATCGAGCACCAGGCGAAGGTAAGCGGGCAGCACCCCCAGGGCCTCCGCTCTCCTCCGTGACTTCTGCCCTTTGTCCCTCCACACTTGCCCACTTTCCCTTTCCAAGTCCTCTGGGGCCTAGCTCAGAGGCCATCCCTTCATGGAAGCCTTCCTCATGCCCTGTCCCCGGGAAGAAATGAGTCATCCTTCTTCAAACTGAGTCCATGCTCCTTTTAGGACTCTTGTCTGATTTTTACCTGCCATAGGGCGGTCTGTGATCATGGCCGATCTCCCCAGGGCAAAGAGTTTATACTGTATTTGATCTGAGCCAGACAGCTAAAAAGCAATAGAGGTGGAATTTATATCATCTTTTTTGTTTTTTGGTTTTTTTTTTGAAAGATACCCTCGAGTTACAAAATTCATTGATTTCCCTCCCACAGACAGCAATGTCTTACGTCTAGGCCCACAGGCCATCCATAAACACAGGTGAACTTTTCTTTTTTGTTGTTATTATTAGTATTTAACCAGAGATAGAGAGAAAGGGAAAGCGAGAAAGCAAGCCACAGGTCCAGGATTCAAACCATGGTCAATCATGTGGGAATCCAGCACCCCCAACCACCACAACACCTGCTGGCCCCACAGTGAACTTTTAACTATCATGTAGCACACTGCATGTGACTCAGCATCGCCCTTCTTCCTTACTTATATCTCAGGGGACCAGCAGTTGGCGTAATGGCTCTGTCACTGGACTCCTATGTAGTCGACCGTAGTTTGAGTCCTGGACCCAGTGGCTAAAACTCACATTGGGCGCATGTGCATGCATGCCCAAGATCCCAAGAAGAGAATGGAGGAGAAGGGATTGAGGCGTGGCCATCACCCCTGGGGGGTGATTTCTCACTTTCTATCTCTCTGTCTTTCTCTGTCTGTCTGGCAAGCGCACACACCCAATAAGAAAAAACCTCTCCAAAAAAAAAAAAAGAAAAGAAAAACACAGCGAGCACATGTCTATGCATGCCCAAAATCCCAAGAGGAAAATGAAGAAGGGATTGCAGCCTGGCCCTGGCCATCCCCCAGGGGGATGATTTCTCACTTTCCTTCACTGTCTGTTTCTGGAGAGCACATGCACCCAATAGCAAAAATCTTAATAATCAAAAAATAAATAAATAAATAAAGCTATCTATAGATTGAGCATACTAGGCCAAAAGAGGTGTAGTGTTTCAAGGGCAGAACATCAGAGGCAAATATTTATAGGGAAAATATGGAAACAAAGAAGTTTTACTGGTTTCTAATTACAAACTCTCCGGTTTTCACCTTGTTGGAAGGTCTCCTAGTCTCATACTTCTGTTTATTTGGCTGCTATCATTGGCTGCGGTTGAGTTTTACCTCTAACAAGCATTTATCAGAAATGATACTAGTTTCTCTTCTTTGCAGACTGAGCAAGGTCCAGGGCCTTTGTGAGGCCTAACTGGTTTTGTCTGCTTGGTACTCTAGGGGCCAGGTCTCCATGGTAATTTACTTTCACAGGAAACACCGTTTTTTTTTTTTTTTTTGGAGAGGGTTTTTTCGCTATAGGGCGCGTGCGCTTGCCA
>NW_006159539.1:2421015-2430970 GCF_000334495.1 Tupaia belangeri chinensis | reverse complement strand
CGCAATCCCTTCTCCTCCATTCTCCTCTCGGGAGCTTGGGCACGCACGCACACGCGCCCGGCGTGAGATTTAAGCCACCGGGTCCGAGACGCGAACCGCGGTCGACTACGTGGGAGTCCAGCAACATAGCCATTACGCTAACTGCTGGTTCCCAGGAAACACCGTTTTGAAAGAAATAGATTAAAATGTAGCAAGAAATCCAAGAATACTATGTATGTGTGTATATGTATATACACTACACACACACATATATGTATGTGTGTGTACGTATGTATGTGGATTGGGGGACTTGGAGCACACACGCACATGCGCCCAGCATGTTTCTCAGCTACCGGATCTGGGACTCAAACCACACAGGATCCAGTGCTTCAGCCTTCACGCCACCTGCTGCCCCTCTTCTCTGGGTTTTTGAAAAGGGAAATAATCCTTTAGTTCCCAACAACTGATGAATACCTGCGCCTTGGAAAGACTCTTTTGGAGCTTGTCCACTGTCCCAACCCAGGCAGGACAGTCGAACAGGTTCAGGAAGGAGTGAGAGCCGGATAAGCGTAGCAATATTACAAGTAGCAATGTTACAACATGGGGAAGATACAGTGTTAAAACTCTTCAGGGTCCTCCTTTATTGTGGGCAGAGATAGTGATTATATACATGTTGGTAGGCAGTGATTGGTTGTTAAAAGGTGAGTTATGATTGGTTGTCCTATAGACCAATCATAAGGTGCCAGATATGCAAATCTGAGGGATTCAGTGGCCAATCAGAGTATGGTTTTGAAGGTGAGGTTTTGAAGGGGAGCCAATCATGGCCTTTGTCATTGTGTAATTGTTTGCTCTCTGAGAAATCCAAACCTAAGGGCTTCCTAAGATGGCAATAGTAAGAGACTCGTGAAAATGGCCTCGGCAGACTGGCTGGTTCGCAGCCTCCCACAGGTCACTCCTGAGATGTGAGCTCTGATCTCTTATTGCACATCCAGGAATTCAGCAAGGCACTGGGGAGCATGTTTTAGGCCACTTTTCTGTCAGTAATAACTGAAGAGCACTGTGGGTAGTTTATAAAGGATAGAATTTTGTTCCACTTGCAGTTTTGGAGGCCCAAAGCCAAGAGGCTACATCTGGTGAGGGTCTCTGCAGAGACCTGAGACAGCACATGATGGTGGAAGGCAGAGCACGAACAGAGCGGGGGCGCCCATGTGTCCGTTCTTGCAAAGCCATGGGAAGTCAGCTATGGGGTCCCACCTCAGTGACCTCATCCAACTCCAGGCACCTCCCAAAGGCCTCACCTTTCAACACCATAGTCGAGTTAAGTTTACACCCTCTTTTTTTAAAAATTATTTAACTGTATTTATCATTTTTATTACTACTGTTTTTTAATTTGACCAGAGAGAGACACAGAGAAACAGAGAGGGAAAGTGAGAAAGCAAGCAACCAGGTCCAGGACTCAAACGTGGTTGGCCATGTGGGAGTCCAGCATCTTACCCACCACACCACCTGCCAGCGCCTCCTTTTTTTGTTTGTTTTTGAAGAGAGATTTTTGCTATAGGGTGTGTACATTCGCTGGACAGAGAGAGACAGAAAAACAGAAAGGGAGAAATCACCCTCCAGGGGAATGGCCATGTCGCAATCCCTTCTCCTCCATTCTCCTTTGGGGATTTTGGGCACGCACACACATGCACCTGGCATGAGTTTTTGTTTTTGTTTTCAAAGAATTATTTTATTTTATTTATTAGTATTAGGGTTTTTTTTTTTTAATTTGTCCACAGAGAGAAAGTGAGAGAGCAAGCCGCCAGGTCCAGAACTCAAACCGTGGTCAGCCCTGTGGAAGTACATTAACACCACACCACCTGCCAACCTCGAGCCCAGTGTGAGTTTTAAGCCTCTGTGTCCAGGACTCAAACCTTGGTCGACTATGTAGGAGTCCAGCAACATAACCATTATGTCATCTGCCAATCCCAAGTTTACACCTTCTTAATCCCATCACTACCAAATTTCAACACATGAAATATTTTTATTGCCACAGGGTACATGCATTCACGAGAGAGAACCCCCTAGTGGGGCATGGTCATACCCCAACTCTTCTTCCTCCATTTCCCTTTCCCATCAGGACGTTGGGTATGCATGCACACACACCCAGCATCAGTGCGTGAGTTTAGGGGGATATATTCAAACCATAGCAGAGTGGAAGCCAGGTGGGAAAGGAGGGGGAAAGAGAATAACCTAACTCATACACATGAATTTTTCTGATTTTCCACTCCTAAAATGTTGCCCCAAAGTGGGGCCAATAGGTGGCATGGTGTTTAAGGCACTGGACTCCCACATGGCCAGCCAGGGTTCAAGACCCAGATCCGGCAGCCTGAAACACACCAACCATGTGTGCATGTATGCCCAAAATCGTAGAAAGAGAATGGAGAAGAGATTGTGGCACGGCCATCCCCCCAGAGGGGGTGATTTCTCACTTTCCCTCTCACTGGGTGTGCCTGTCTGTCTGGCAAGCACATGCATCTTATAGCAAAAATCTTAAAAAAAAAAAAAAAAAAAAAAAAAAAAAAAAAAAAAAAAAAAAGAAAGAAAGAAAGAAATTGTCCCAAAACAAGCCACTTGAAGCCATATAAGGAAGATTCCTCCTTCACGCTGCCTGCCTCTCTTAGGGTGAATGTCTCCTGTTACTATGGCGTGAACATATTTGTCCCAACATTGTATTAGGAAACCTCTTTCATCTTCAGGAACATCAGTGAGCGAATTGTGATCACCCATACACCTGCCACCCAGACATTACTAAGATGGACATGTTAGATTCTTTTTTTAAAATGTGAGCCCAAAACACGTCATCAAGCTCAAAAATAAAGAAATACCAGTCAAGCACCCTTTTGACCATAGGTGGTTTAATGTTAATATAAAAAAGGATTGAACAGGAGCCAGCAGGTGGCATGGTGATTGAGGGTGCTGGACGCCCACCTATCTGACCGCAGTTCGAGTCCTGGACCTGGCGGCTTACTTTCTCACTCTCCCTCTCTCGCTCTCTTTCTCTCTCACTCTCACTCTTACTCTGTGCTTAAAATAAATAAAGTTAAATAAAATAATTCTTGAAGAAATAAAACAATATTAGATTATAATACCAAGACAACTTATATTAGGACCTAGTGCTACCAAGTGCATTTTTGGTGACGTGAATCCCTGGAGGCCAACCTGTAGCATGGCAGTGAAGGGAGCCAGATCCCACCTGATGACCATAGTTTGAATCTTAGCCCCAGGGGCTTGGAAAACATGTTGGCATACGTGTGCCCCAAATCCCGACGGAATGGAGAAATGGTGGGAAAAGGATTATGGTGTGACCGTGCCCCATTGGTGGGTGCTTTCTCTCTCTTGCTCTCATATATGTGCCCAGTGGCAATAGAAAAAAAAAATGTTTGGTCCGAGAAGACGCCTGCTATCCACAGTGATGGCATCATGGGGGTCCCATCAGCTGACCAGTCTGTTTTCTCGATTTTCCTTCTTATTCTCTGAAGGTAACCCAGTATTTACTGGACCAGTCTTTCGTAATGGATGAAGAAAGCCTCTACGAGTCTTCTCTCCGAATAGAACCAAAACTCCCCACCTGAAGCTGGCCCTGGCCCAGACCCAACGCTCCCCCGGACACATGCTCTATGATATTGTACATATTCGTTTGGTTTCTCTGGATCTTCCTCTTCAGTATGTGCTTCTCCAAGAAAACAAATCCGTTCTTGTTCTTAGATTCCTGTAGAACCGGAATATGAATTTCTGCACCGTCTGAGACTCTGCCCCCACCCGCCCCTGGTCTCCCACAGTGCCTGGTTCTTTCAAACAGCTCTCCTCCTCCTCCCCCTCCTCCTCCTCCTCTCCTTTTTTAGCTTGTTATAGGGCATATGTACTTGTTGGAGAGAGGAAAGATGGGAGAAGTGAGAAATCACTCCCTGGGGTGATGATCATGCTGAAATCCCTTTTCCATTCTCTAGGAGGCGGGAGAGGGAAAACCAGACCCCAAAGTCAGTCACTGACAAATCTTCCCGCTGATGGTCACGCCAATTTCCGAAGCAGCTTTCTCAGCCAAAATCGCAGGTCTCAACACGCCCCATCCGTCTCCCGGGAACCTGGAGGGCAGGGAGCCTTCTCCACCAGGGACCACGCCCCTGGAACCATGCTGCCACCTCGTTCAGGCACCACGTCGCTCCTCGCTCTAGGATCCCCACCAGGTAGTAGGAATAGCAGTCTCAATGAAACCAGAGGAGGCCCCAGAACTGCCCGAGGAAAACCAAGTCCTAACACCGAGTGGAGTCGCAGCGACTTTGGCTGGCCGCCACCTAGCACTCACTGGAGGTCGGGAACACAGAAACGTCACTTCTTTCAGCCGCCAACGGTCACTACAAGCTTACGTTGAGATGCTCAGTCCGTATACCTCGTGATAATTAGTACCACACAGTAGAATTAGGAACTCAATAACCGAGTGTTTTTATTGCATATACTGTAGTCCTGTCTAAATGCCTTCTAGCAGGAATATAGTAACGTAGTGCTTATTCTGTGAATATTACCATGTATTTTTTACATTGTACAGTATAGAAAACACAGGTTAACTCTGCAGTGGCAGGCATGCTCCACTACAACAAACAGACAACTTTTGCTGTAAGCAATACCTAGTGGTATGAGAATTCTATTTCAAGTCCTAAACTATTTCAACTTACAGCTCGTTTGGAAAGAAAAAAAAAAAGAAATTTCCATTTTTGTAAAAATATATGTTTCCTGATTACCTCTTGCTAATAAATCTATTCTATCTCAGGGTGAACAGTGAGTTTTGATGGGTTTCATTTATTAGCTCAAAGGATATTGAGGGGCTGGCAGGTGGCATAGTGGTTAAGGGCAATGGACTCCCACATGGCAAACCACAGTTCGAGTCCCTGAACTGGCAGCTTGCCTTCTCACGTTCCCTCTTTCTCTCACTCCATCCCTCTCTAGTCAAATTACAATACATAAAAAATAAAGTTAAATAAACTAATTTTTTTAAGAAAAGAATATTGGAAAAGCACTTGCCCCTTTAGAGATTTTTACCATAGGGTGTGTGAGCTCACCAGA
The DNA here is from genome assembly GCF_000334495.1 of Tupaia belangeri chinensis. NCBI lineage: Eukaryota > Metazoa > Chordata > Mammalia > Scandentia > Tupaiidae > Tupaia > Tupaia belangeri. Next base: position 2,425,891 of record NW_006159539.1, on the reverse strand, counting down.
AGGACAGTGAGAGACAGAGAGACAGAAAGTGAGAGATCACCCGCCCAGGGGGGATGGTCACACCATAATCCCTGCTCCTCCATTTTCCACTCTGGATTTTGGGCACACACGCACGCGCATGCAATGTGAGTTTGAAGTTGCCAGGTCGGGGACTTGAAATTGCAGTTGACTACGTGGGAGTCCAACAACGTAACCATTACGCCATCTGCTGTTCCATCTTTTCTTTTATAATTTACCACAGCATGCATGTGTTCACCAGAGAGAAAGAGGGAGAGGGTAACCCCCAGTAGGGCATGGTCACACAGCAATCCCTTCTCCTCCATTTCTCCCTCCTTTTGGGATATCAGGCATGCGCACAGCCATGCCCGGCATGTTTTTCAAACTGCTATATTCAGGATTCAAATCTTACAGTTGGTAGGATCCAGCCCCCTTAACCACTAAGCCACAGGGCCAGACCAGCATTCCCTCTTGATCAGGACTTGGGGTGAGACCAGAGATGCAGACTGACAAGAAAGAATTATTTTCTGGGGCTAGCAGGTGATATGGTGATTAAGGTGCTGGACTCCCACATGGTCATCCATGGTTCAAGTCCCAGACCTGGTGGCTTGCTTTCTCACTTTCTCTTTCTCTCTCCCTCTCTCTGATCACATTTTAAAAGAGTAATGACAAATGGAATTAAATAAAATAATTCTTTTTAAAAATTGTATAAGGAGCTTTTTCAGGCCCGTACAAGGAGCAGTTTGCCCCTGGTCATTAGTGTCCTTCGATGTGAGTGGGTCTCCCATGCCACTAGTGTCACCTGTTGGCATCTGGCTGCCCCCCCACCACCACCACCAGCTTCTTGCTCTTGCCTGTCTCAGTGTGGCCTTGCTGGCTGCGGGACCAAGAGCACCTGAAAAGGCGGTTATTGTCACTGGAATAGGAAGTGCCACCCAGAGCCACCCATGTCCGGGCATTTTTTACAGCTCGTGTGCATGCATACCGAGGTAACAAGCACACACCCGACCCCGCGAGCTCACAGCCCACTGGAGAGTGGGAACCCATGAGTCAAACAACTCCCACTCCACACCTCCCTGCAGGTGCTGGGCCCTAACACCAGGGTGCCCTACTGCTGTCCCCAACTACCAAACTGCCACATCCTCTTCCCCACCACACCTGGGCCCCCAGAAACCCAGAGGGCACCCTAAACCTCATCTTTCTGTTTCCACTTCCCAACGACTAGGAGGTCCAGTAGAGGTCCACTTCCTAGTTATCTTCCCAGCCAGCGAACAGCGCATCCCCACTGCTGCCACGCTGGACCAACAGTTCTTAAAGCTTTGTTCTACAGAACCCTTCTACTCTTCTTTTTTTTTTTTTTTAAATAATTTATTTAATTGTGTTTTGTCTTTTAATTTCACCAGAGAGAGAGTGAAAAAACAAGCCACCAGGTCCAGGCCTCAAACCATGGTTGGCTATTTGAGAATGTCCAGCGCCTTAACCACCACACCACCTGCTGGGTCCCCCTTCTACTCTTTGTGTGTGTGTGTGTTTTATTTTTTTATTTTTTTGGAAGGTTTTTGCTATAAGGCACGTGAGTTTAATCTACTGGGTCCGAGGCCCGAACCATGGTCAACTACATGGGAGTTCAGCAACATAGCCATTATGCTAACTGCTGGTCCCCCCCCTTCTTCTCTTAAGAATCATCAAGGACCAGGCTAGCCGGTGGTGTGATGGATGAGGCAGTGGTGTGATAACAGCAGCTTGAGAAACACAGCGGGCATGTGGGCCCAAAATCCTGAGAGGACAAAATGATGGTGATTGAGTGTGGACATCTCCCCCAGAGAGTGAGTTCTCACTTCTCTTCCCCACCCCAAGTGGGTACATGTGCCTTATCGTAAATTTTTTTAAAAAACTGGGGTTGGCAGTTGGCATAGTGGGTAAGGCACTGGATTCCCACGTGGCCGACCACGGTTTGAGTCCTAGACTTGGTAGCTTGCTTTCTCTCTCTCTTTTTCTCTCTTGTCAAATTGAAGAATAAATAAAATTAAATGAATAATTATGTTTTTAAAATTCTACTGTAATTATTGAGGACCCCCACAAGCTCCATGGGCTGATAGTTAAATTTGATGCGTATGTGCCCAAAATCCCAACAGGAGGAGAAATGGAGGAGAAGGGACTGCTGCCTAATCATCTCCCACGGGGCATGCTGTCTTCCTCCCGGACCAAGAGCTGTGGTTGGGAGTCCTGGCAGAGAAGGAATAGGCAGGGGGCGGAGCCGGTGGCAGGGTGGGCGGGGCCTGCCAGGCCGGGCAGACAGCTCCGCAGGGCTTGGTGGTGAAATGCCCCTGCTTGCCCTTCCTGATTCCATTTTCTTTCAGTCGAGCCCTTGTCAGCCCTTCCTGCAGTTTACTGAGCAATCACTACCCACACTCAGACCTACAGACTTGTGACCCAGAAACAGTCGCAGACGGGCCGGGGCGTCTGGAATGTTCTGTTTCAGCGGGCGGATCCAAGCAAACTTACAGACCTCTCCAGCCACTGCCTCTGTCAGGTCTGGGGCCTTCCCCTGGCTCCCCCTGCTGCTCCTTTTTCCATTTTGTTCGCTCTAAACCTTCCATCCACCCGCAAACCCCGCGCACGCATTTTTGCTCCTCTCGAACTTTCTCAAGGTCCCTGCATCCTCCAAACATTCATGCAGGGCCTTCACATCGGAGAATCACCTTCAGTGCCTGTACCATCTATGAACAGCGCTGCTACTGCAGCCGCTCCACGCTCCAGGCTCCCGGCTTGAGCAACAATACCGCGCATTTTTACTTTGTTTCATTGAGGAGGGCAAGCAAGATACAGGAAACCAGGGGCGATTTCAAAATAGTCAGCCACCAGTTTACCACCACTGGGCACTGACCGCTGACACTCAGGGCCACATGGTGCCGACCGGCTCACACTGGGTCAGCTCTGCCGGAAAGCCTCGCAAGTCCTAAGTCATTATGCATGGCGGTGTGGAGTGCTGCTTACCGATTCAGGAGTTCAGGAAGAGGAATTTTCTGTGGGGGAGAGGTTCAGCTGGGGTGGAATTTGGAATGAGGGCAAGGAGGGTGTGGCTTATGAAGATAACAGGTAGTAAAAGTAAGGGGTGAGATAGGCTGTACCCAGGACAGGAAGCAGACCTGCAGATCCTTCAGGACATTACAAGCAGAATAGGGATGTATCATAGAAGGTCTTAAATGCCAGACAAAGGAGTCTAAGCTGTGAGAATTTGTGAACAAGAGATTAAAGGGGGCCCTGGAAAGAAACCACTGAAAGTAGACACATTCTAGGCTTCATAACTCCTGCCTCTGAACTACCTCCCCCAGGAGCAGGCTTGGCTGAGATACACGACCACTGCTCATGGGGTGTGGGGATTGCAGAAAAGTTCAGAAACCAGGGCTAGCCTGAAAGAAGTGTGGGGGCTAGTCAGGTGTGAAATTTAAGGGTGTACCCCAAATTCAGCACTCTCTCCTTGGAAAGGGAAGATCAGCAGTTTGCTCTCTGAAGCACTTGGAGCCAGGGCCAGCAGACACACCCCTACAGAGGTCAAGACTCCAACCCTGGAGGGCAGGCCTCCTCTACCAACTTCCCAGCCTCTTCCTGCACCAGACCCGCAGACCAGCATGGGCATTTTACCAGCATGGGCATTTCACCTGGTATATTGTTTCCTATTGCTAAGTAACAGTAACCACAAATCCAGGGGCTCAGAGCAACTGAAATTCATCCCCAGCAGTTCTGGAGGCCAGAGGTCTGGGTAAACTTAACTGGTTCCGGCTCCACTCCACTCCTCTGCTCACTGCTCTGGGTCCTGAACGGCCAGGCGGGATCGAAATGTCTCTGACAGGCTGCATTCCTTTCTTGGGGCTGGATTTGCCTTCACCCACTTTTCATGTGTTTGCAGGACTGAGGTCCCAGTTTTCTCCTAGCTGTCTGCAAGAGTCATTTATGGCTTCTAAATGTTGCCTTAGTGCCTGGCTTTGCCTGGCTTGAGGTCCTTGCAAAGCTAGTAAGAGAAAGTAGAATCCTCCTGGTTCGAAGCCCTCTGCCGGCCTCCTCCCAGTTCTGACTTCCCCTGACAGCACATCCTGTCTCTCTTTGTCTTCTGCTTCTTAATGCCCCTCAAACTCCCCGGGGAATCCTGCTCGACCCTCCATTTAAACTGTATTCCTGCTAGGGACCAGCAGTTGCCGTAATGGCTACATCACTGGACTCCCATGTAGTCGACCACAATTCAGCGTGTGCGTGCGTGCCCAAGATCCCGAGAGGAGAATGGAGGAGAAGGGATTGCGGCGTGACCATCCCCCCTGGGGGGTGATTTCTCGCTTTCTGTCTCTATGTCTCTCTCTGTCTGTCTGGCGAGCGCACGCGCCACGCCCTACAGTGAAAATCTCTCCAAAATAATAATAATAATAATAATAATAATAATAATTGTATTCTGCTAGAGCGCACACATGCTGTGCAGGCGAGAGATTCAGAGAGGTTTTCTAGCGCCTCTCTGGGGCAAAGTGACAGCTGGGGATGCCGTGAGTGAGGGCGGGGAGATGGGGGGACCGGCGTGGGGAGGGAGAGCTCAGGGTGAAGACAGGCACAGATGGGGCGGTTGGGGTGAGGACAGGCCAGGAGGGGAGATGGGGGACGTAGGAAAGAGTACCGGCAGGACGATGGGCGGTCATGCTCCGCACGCCCGCACCGTCAGCGCCGGTAGCGGCCTGCCGGGCAGAGCAGAGCGAGGACCCCGCCAGACCAGGCGGTCCAACATCCCTTCCTTCCAGAAAAGGGGAAAGCCAGTGATGCGGTCGGGTGGGAAGTGGACGGCGGGAGGGTGGCGGCGCGGGGACTGGAGAGAGTCCGCGACGTCCGGACTTAGCTA
>NW_006159539.1:2399249-2420846 GCF_000334495.1 Tupaia belangeri chinensis | reverse complement strand
CTGCCGCCCGCGCCGCCGAGCTGTCCGTGACCACCTTAGGTACGCCAAGGGTCGGACGCCGTGGCCCTCCGGCCTCCGGGGGAGGTGCTGCTGAAGTGGGGCCTTGCGGTCTGAGATTCGAAACGGAGGAACACTAGGGGAAGCTGGGGACACTGGGCTCCGGAGGGACAGCAGCAGGACAACCACCAGGGCCGGGGCTCGGAGACTTTGCGTGTCGGGCTGTCGGAAGACTGAGTTGCATTATGGGGAGGAGGAGGCTGGGGAGGGGGTGCCTTGCACGGCGCAGGTGGACCAGCTGCCCAAGCCCACTTGTCCAGGCAGCTCCCGAGCTTAAAGTAGCCCCTCTGCTTTCCCCAACGGGAACCTAGAGGGCTCTGATCTGCCCTGTCACCTGTGAGCAGAGACTTTTTAGCCTTTTGTAGCTGCTTCCCCAGGGACTTGGCACATAAGGAGTCCCCAGAGGTGCCTTGAGAGTCCGTCTGTAGAATGGGTCGGGTCATTCGGGCTGTTTGGAGGAGGGAGTTGTGCAACAGCGCTCAGACTAACAACAGTTTGAAACTCTGGTGCCCAGGCCAAGGCCAGGCCTCCCCCTCCTGGTCACATCGGCTCTGACTGGTCCAGCTTCAGTCGCCCTTGCACCCCTTCTACTGCTGGGGCTCCAGGCGCCTCCCCTGGCTCTGAGGTTACAAAATTACCTGCCCCCTTCACCCCTGGAACGAGAAAAGGTGCTAAGGAATAGCCCTGGGCCAAGATCACCCAGGCAGAATCTTGGCAGGCCAGAATCTTTCCACCCAGTTCTATTCTATTAATAAAAGAGCATCCGAGTCTTGTAGACTTTGGAGGGTGCCTCACCCCAGGTCCAGCCCACCCACGCAGAACCCTGGTGACCCCACCTGGGTGTTTTTCCCTGGCAGTGAGACCCTCATGGAGGAGAGCCTGGCACTGGAAAGCCATGCTAACCCTGGGACAGAACTTAGCAAACTTCCTGTGAAAGAGCAGATCAGCCTGCAGCTGGCTGCTTAATGCTGCCACTTTAGCGTGAAAGCAGCCTTTGACACGGTGTGCGAATGAGCGTGACAGGGTTCTTGTGAATGCACACTGGTATTTTTCATTTCAAATGATTTTCAGGTGCTACAAAATCTAGTTCCCTTTTTCTTCAACTGTATACTCATGGGCCATACAAAAACAGGTGGCAGTCTGTGATTTCCTGATCCTCTCTAGGTACTTCCCTAGGTAAGCATACAGAGTGATACTTTTTTAAAAATAGTTTTAGCCCAGGACCAGCCTATAGCATAATGATTAGAATCCTCTCTAGGTACTTCCCTAGGTAAGGATACAGAGTGATACTTTTTTAAAAATAGTTTTAGCCCAGGACCAGCCTATAGCATAATGATTAGACCACTGGACTCCCACATGGCTGACCGCGGTTTAAGTCCTGGACCTGGCAATTTGAAACACACCAGGCACATGTGTGTGCCCAAAATCCCAAGAGGAGATTAGAAGAGAAGGGATTGTGGCGTGGCCATCCCCCCATGAGGGTGATTTCTCGCTTTCTGAGAGAGAGAGAGACAGCGAGAAATCACCCCTGGGGGGATGGCCACACTGCAATCTCTTCTCTTCCATTCTTCCCTCGGGATTTTGGGCATGCCCACGCGTCCAGCGTGAGTTTTAAGCTACTGAGTCTAGGACTCAAACCGTGGTTGACTACATGGGAGTCCAACAATGTAACCAGTATGCCATCTGCTGGTCCCAGTTTGTTTTAGTTTTGCTATAGGGAGTGTCCTCAGGGCAATGACCATGCCACACTCTCTTGTCCTCCATGCTCATTCTCCTCTTGGGATTTTGGGTATGCACACACACATACCTATTGTGATTTTCAATCTTCCAGGCCCAGGACCCAAACTGTGCAGTCAGCCTTCGCGCCGCCGAGCTGTCCGTGACCACCTTAGGTACGCCAAGGGTCGGACGCCGTGGCCCTCCGGCCTCCGGGGGAGGTGCTGCTGAAGTGGGGCCTCGCAGTCTGAGATTCGAAACGGAGGAACACTAGGAGAAGTGGGGGACACTGGGCTCCGGAGGGACAGCAGCAGGACAACCCCCAGGGCCGGGGCTCGGAGACTTTGCGTGTCGGGCTGTCGGAAGACTGAGTTGCATTATGGGGAGGAGGAGGCTGGGGAGGGGGTGCCTTGCACGGCGCAGGTGGACCAGCTGCCCAAGCCCACTTGTCCAGGCAGCTCCCGAGCTTAAAGTAGCCCCTCTGCTTTCCCCAACGGGAACCTAGAGGGCTCTGATCTGCCCTGTCACCTGTGAGCAGAGACTTTTTAGCCTTTTGTAGCTGCTTCCCCAGGGACTTGGCACATAAGGAGTCCCCAGAGGTGCCTTGAGAGTCCGTCTGTAGAATGGGTCGGGTCATTCGGGCTGTTTGGAGGAGGGAGTTGTGCAACAGCGCTCAGACTAACAACAGTTTGAAACTCTGGTGCCCAGGCCAAGGCCAGGCCTCCCCCTCCTGGTCACATCGGCTCTGACTGGTCCAGCTTCAGTCGCCCTTGCACCCCTTCTACTGCTGGGGCTCCAGGCGCCTCCCCTGGCTCTGAGGTTACAAAATTACCTGCCCCCTTCACCCCTGGAACGAGAAAAGGTGCTAAGGAATAGCCCTGGGCCAAGATCACCCAGGCAGAATCTTGGCAGGCCAGAATCTTTCCACCCAGTTCTATTCTATTAATAAAAGAGCATCCGAGTCTTGTAGACTTTGGAGGGTGCCTCACCCCAGGTCCAGCCCACCCACGCAGAACCCTGGTGACCCCACCTGGGTGTTTTTCCCTGGCAGTGAGACCCTCATGGAGGAGAGCCTGGCACTGGAAAGCCATGCTAACCCTGGGACAGAACTTAGCAAACTTCCTGTGAAAGAGCAGATCAGCCTGCAGCTGGCTGCTTAATGCTGCCACTTTAGCGTGAAAGCAGCCTTTGACACGGTGTGCGAATGAGCGTGACAGGGTTCTTGTGAATGCACACTGGTATTTTTCATTTCAAATGATTTTCAGGTGCTACAAAATCTAGTTCCCTTTTTCTTCAACTGTATACTCATGGGCCATACAAAAACAGGTGGCAGTCTGTGATTTCCTGATCCTCTCTAGGTACTTCCCTAGGTAAGCATACAGAGTGATACTTTTTTAAAAATAGTTTTAGCCCAGGACCAGCCTATAGCATAATGATTAGACCACTGGACTCCCACATGGCTGACCGCGGTTTAAGTCCTGGACCTGGCAATTTGAAACACACCAGGCACATGTGTGTGCCCAAAATCCCAAGAGGAGATTAGAAGAGAAGGGATTGTGGCGTGGCCATCCCCCCATGAGGGTGATTTCTCGCTTTCTGAGAGAGAGAGAGACAGCGAGAAATCACCCCTGGGGGGATGGCCACACTGCAATCTCTTCTCTTCCATTCTTCCCTCGGGATTTTGGGCATGCCCACGCGTCCAGCGTGAGTTTTAAGCTACTGAGTCTAGGACTCAAACCGTGGTTGACTACATGGGAGTCCAACAATGTAACCAGTATGCCATCTGCTGGTCCCAGTTTGTTTTAGTTTTGCTATAGGGAGTGTCCTCAGGGCAATGACCATGCCACACTCTCTTGTCCTCCATGCTCATTCTCCTCTTGGGATTTTGGGTATGCACACACACATACCTATTGTGATTTTCAATCTTCCAGGCCCAGGACCCAAACTGTGCAGTCAGCCTTGTGTGATCCAGCATCTTAACCTCCATTCCACCTGCTGGCTTCGCCTATGGCTTCTTTCTTTCCTTCCTTTTTGTTCCTTGCTTTCTTTCTACGTTTATTCTTTTGTGAAAGACAAAGACAGAGGCAAGAACCCTCACAGATTCCCCCCCAGCCTTTCTAGCCGTCCAGGGTCACCAGGCAACTAGGAAATTGAACTCGTAGCCCTCCACATGGGTCCAGGGGACTGGCCCTGTCTGTGGCTTCTTTCGCTATGGGGCAGAGTTGAATAGTTGTGACAGAAACCATGTAGACCACAAAGGCTAAGTTATTGGCTATCTGTCTCCTTTAAGAAAATGTTTGCTGGGCAGATGGCATAGTGGTTACATCGCTGGACTCCCACATGGCCGGCCGCGGTTCAAGTCCCTGACCTGGTGGCTTGAAACTCACACCGGGCACATATGCGTGCATGTCCAAGATCCCAGGAGGAAAATGGAGAAGAAAGGATTGCCGGGTAGCCATCCCTCCTGGGGGGTGATTTCTCACTTTCCCTCTCACGTCTCTGGCCCTCTCTCCAGCCAGTGCACACGCCCTAAAGCAAAAACCTCTAAAAAAGAAAATGTTTGCTGACCCTTTGGGTAAATAAGTATTAAATGAACTTCTTATGAAACACTGTATGGAAAAGTACATAAATTGTTGAAGTATGCACTTCAATGAACTTTCACAGTCTAAACACATCCGTGTGAAGTCGAGCATGAGCCAGGCCCAAAATCCCGAGAGGATGGAGAAACAGAGAAGGGATTGCAGCGTGACCACACCCTGTCGGGGGTGCTTTTTCCTCCTCTCTGTCTCTCTCTGGCCACTGCACACAACCTCTGGCGAATGAAAATAAAGAAAGAAAGGGTAAATTAAATATAAACACACTCATGCAAACAGCACCCAGATAAAATGCTCGAACATAACCAGCACCCCAGCAGCCCCCTCTGTAACCCCAGTAAGAGTAACACTGTCCTGACCTTTTTTTTTTTTTTTTTAACTTTTAACATTTATTTCTGTAACTTTTTCAGTGGAGAAGACAATATACTCTTTGGGGAAAGGTGAGGGATTGTGGAAATAGGGTGGAAATATGCCCTGGGTAAAAATGACGGCGTCAGCACCTGAAGTTGGTAGGCCTGCCGAGGAGACAGACACGGGGACTGCCACCCCAGCTCAGGGGACAGCTATGTCTGGGGCTCCACAGACCAGACACACCGCAGGGCTGCTCTAGACCTGCGTCAACGTCTCCCACATCGTGGTGAAACAAGTCCCACTCGTCTTCAGGGTCTGTCAGTTTGTCCTCCCCACCCTGTATTGGCTTGATGAACCCCCTTTTCTATCTCCGTGGCTCTCTACGCCCATGAGGGTACGCATGCTTATAAAAACAGTTCCCTCCGAACGGGCAGCTCCCACGGCCTTCGGCGAAGTACCTGCATGCCTGGTTGCTCATTGCCTCCTTGTATTTCTGAATGAGTCTCTCCTTCTCTTCTTTCTCCTCCACCCAGTACTCACTTGGAATGACAAAGTTAGAGGTGATCCGGCATTCTGGGCAGGCCTTGGTGATCTTGCTCACGAATTGCTTAGCCCTCCTCCACTCGCGGATGCACTTGAGACAGTAGGTGTGGTTGCAGCTGGTCAGGATCCCGAAGCGGCGCTCACCGGGGTTGGCTTTCTCATAGACCACCTCCATGCAGATCCCACACGCCCGGTCCTTGCTGCGCTGCACCGCGAGCGACAGCGCCGCGTCCTTCTCACGGGCCTCCATGCAAGATCGGACGTGTTGTGATCTCTGCGCCACATCCATCGGATGGAGCACCCACCTCCCACACAGGAAGCACATGTCCCCGTGGAGGTACACGCAGTTCTCGCCGAAGCAGCACACCCCCACTGCGGCGTAGAAGCACAGCAGCTTCTTGGTTTCCACGGCACTTGGCTTTTTCGCCGATGCTTCTTTGGTCACTGAACCCTGCAGGGGTGCTTCGGTGCAGAAAGGGGCAGTCCGGCCCCAGTTGGGCTGCCTAGGGACAAACTCAGTGCCATTCACCCAGTCCTTGGTGCCTTCAACTACCTTGGCAGAGGTAGTTGATTTTCGTGACTCAGCTTCAGCTGTATTCATTTCAGCGAGCGGTCCAACTTCGGATGGGAGAGTCGATGAAGCAGCGACTGATGACTTTGCTGTTAGATCTGTAGCCATCACATCTTCCCGTTTCAATGGCTTTCTAGGTGCATGTGATTCTGACCACGGGGAAGGTCTCGAGCATCACAAGATGGCCGTGGACAGGAACCAGAACAGAGCTGCTCTGTAAGAGTTCCTCTGTCCTGACTTTCGACCCCTAGGTGAATGGTCTCTAGTTCTGCAGTGTCAATTGGGGATACAAGAGCAGAGAGAATCCAAGTTGTTTTTTGCCTTCTGCAGTAGACAACATCATCTCTGGTGGTTTAAATTTAGGCTCGTTCTCGAGAATGCAAATCTGTCCGAAAGCAACTTTACTTGGCTATTGACTCAAGCTCCCACAAGGCACCCTTTTTTTTTTTTTTCCCTTACAGAGAAGTTTCACTTTCAGTCATGGATGGTTCAGGTCAGTGCCCAACTTCTTCTTTCTGAAGTTTTTCATCCCGCAAAGTTCCCTATTCTATGATCAAACCAAATTATACTATATTTGGGACAATAAGAAGGGATTTTCCAGCCTCACTCCTGGGTCTTTCCAGACTTCGAACTGGCCAAACACTGGGAAAGATGTATTGAGTTTTCAGACAACTCATGGTGCTTTTTTTTTTTAAAGAATTATTTTATTTAACTTTATTTATTTATTTTAATTTGACCAGAGAGAAATAAAGTAAGAGAGAAAGAGAGAGAGGGAAAGTGAGAAAGCAAGCTGCCAGATCCAGAACTCAAACCATGGTCAGCCATGCGGGAGTCCAGCACCCTTCAGTACCATGCCACTTGCTGACCCCCTCATGACACATTTTTGCATAGAAAAATATGTCACGACTTTTCCGACAACCCAGTAGTTAGGTAAACTCCTTCCAAACAGTGGTCCCCAGTGATGAACTTGGACATCAGCCTTTCAAACCCTGGGACTCACTTTTAAATTTTGTACTCAAAGTGCATTGTGTGCTGGGTGCAAAATCAGTTGAAGAACACTAGTGCATGTGCTTTTGGAAAATGGTACTCTTGGGACCAGCAATTGCGTAATGGCTATGTTTCTGGACTCCCATGTAGTCGACCGCTGTTCAAGTCCCAGACCCAGTGGCTTAAACTCACGCCGGGCGCGTGTGTGTGCGTGCCCAGAATCCCAAGAGGAGAAAGGATTACAGTGTTGCCATCCCCCCTTGGGTGGGGTGATTTCTCGCTTTCTGTCTCTCTGTCTCTCTCTTTCTGGCGTGCGCATGCACCCTATAGCAAAAAACTCTCAAAAAAGCAAAGATACTTTGTGTCATAAACATGACCCAGCACCAGTGGTGGTGTTCAGGGGTGACCTGCACTTGGTGAGTCTCTTCCCAGGGCCTCCTGGACTGTTAGCTGGCTCTTGGGCAGCCATGTGGTCATTATTCTGGCCACAGGCCCCAGGAGGCAGGAGGCTGTCTGTAACTTCCCGACTGGATATCGGGGACCAGGTTCCACCTGCTGACACAATTTGACCTATAAGTCGTGGCTGAAGGGAAACCTCCATCCCTTCTCGTAGGAGACAGAAAAGGTTCCCCCTGGTAAGCCAGGTCTTCTCTCGGTAACTTACTGCTGCTGTGTTTTGTTTCAGCACCAAAAGAAATACAGCTCAGAGGAGTACCACCACAGGCTGCAGACATTCCTCAGCAACCAGAGGAAGATAAACGCCCATAACAATGGGAACCACACCTTCAAAAGTACGGTGGGGGGGGCGGGGGCAGCAGTTGGCGTGGTGGTTAAAGGTATTGGACTCTCACCTGGCTAACCATGGTTCGAGTCTCAGACCTGGCGGCTAGCTTTCTCACTTTCCCTCTCTCTCACTCCATACCTCTCTGGTCAAATTAAATAAATAAATAAAGAGAGAGAGATTTAAAAAAAAAAAAAAGTATGGTGGTGTCACCTTCCTCTAGGCTTTTCTGGGCCCCAGGAAGGAGGAAACATCTGGAGAGATGGTTCAATTGGTGACACATGTTGTCAAAAGGAGGGGGGAGGGTAGTTTCCCACTTTCTGTCTCTCTCTCTCTCCTGCAGGCACATGTGCCCTATAGCAAAAATCTCTCTTAAAAAAAAAAAAAAGAAAAAGCGGCAGCAACTAAGTTGCAGTGGCTTTAAATAGGACTGCAGTGCACAAGGAGGGTTCATTATTTATTTCTGCTCGTTTACTAGTGACTCACTAAGCTACTTCTTCATTCTTTTCCAGTGGCACCGAACCAATTTTCAGACATGGACTTTGCTGAATTCAAACGCAAGTATCTTTGGTCAGAACCTCAGGTAAGTGTAATCATTGCAACCGAATCTGAATCGTTTCAGTCAAACCTTTAATAAGTTCTAATAAGTTTGTAGCCTGCTCTGCCTCCAGCCACATCCAGTCCCATCCCCAGCCATAACCTGGGACATCCCCACATTCTTGGGAGAGCCAGAGAGGTCCCCCACTCCAGGCTCATGGCCTTAGCAATGTGATCCCCTAACATAGGGTTTCCCGATAAAATACAGATGCCTAATTAAAATGGAATTTTAGGTAAGCAACAACATTTTTTAGCATAAGTATATCCCAATCGTTGCGTGGGCTGTACTTATACTACAAAGTCACAATTCAAATTTAGCTAGGTAGACTGTATTCGTTTTAATACCAGAGAGGAAAAAAACAGCACCCTCCTCCCCCATAGGACCTGACCACACCACAATCCTTTTTCCTCCTTTGCTCCATCCCATCACGATCCTGGCCATATGTGCACACAGCCACCAGGGCCAGGATTTAAACTGTGGCTGGCCATGTGGGATCTGGTGCTTAACCACTGCTTAACATTGTGCCACAGGGCCAGCCCAGTAATCTGTAAGTCTTCTCACCCTAGCCCAACCACCCCGACTTAACTCCTCACACACACACCCTGCCCCTGTCTGTTGGTCTCAAGTACTAAATGACATGTCCCCTCAAGGGGGACCAGTTGGGGACATGTCATTTAGTATTTGGGACCCATAGATAGGGGAAGGAGTTAGGTCCTATTGGCCACAGTTTTTCTCATTCTTCCCTAGTCATCCTGTTTTAATTACGAGTGTTTTGTCAACATGGTTTTTCCCTGAACAAATGTATCTGGTTCTTCCAGAACTGCTCAGCCACCAAAAGCAACTACCTCCGTGGTGTTGGTCCATACCCACCCTCTGTGGACTGGCGGAAAAAAGGGAAATTTGTCTCGCCAGTGAAAAATCAGGTATGCATGGCAGCCCTCATCCTTCCCACCCCAAACAGCCACATTCTCAGGCAATACATGAGGAGGAAAATGCAAAAGAACCACAGAAGCATCACAAGCATTCCCCCAGTCTATCTTTTCCTCCTCATCCTTCCAGCTCTTCCTCTGAAAGGCCTGGGAGGTCATTATTTATGTGGGCTGCTGGGAGACTGAAAAAACTTCCCTTTATTGGGCTCAAGTCTATTCCATCTCTCCTATACCCAAGTTTCCCCACTGGTACTAGGTCTCCCCTTCAGAATCACCCAGACATTTTGTTCCTGGGGCTCACCAGAGATTGGACACCAGGACCCCATCCCTACCACCCAGGCATCTTCTCTTCTGACCTCCGTCCTCTCCTCGGGCACTATGGTCCAAAACCCCTGCCCCGGACTGGCTGCCTCCCTGGGTAGCTCTAGGTGGTTGGTAAATACAGGCGTGCATACATGCACACGTGCTGCGTATTGGTGAAGACAGTGGTGCGTGTATCCACTGGTGCTGTGTGCTCATGGTCTGGTGGAGGCTGTCCTCTCTGAGGGGCAGAGTCTCCCCTGCAGGGCACAGTGGACCTGGTGAGGCAAGGGGCTTGGTGGACTTGGCGAGGCGAGGGGCTTTGCCTTCCTCCTACTCAGAGCTCAGAGCTCAGAGCTGGGGGTGTGTGTGTGTGTGTGTGTGTGTGTGTTGGGGGAGGATCCTAGCATGTGCAATGTTCTGGAACATCTGGACCCGCCCTCACCCAGCTATTCCGTCTGCCAACTGTGATCCCTCACCCAGAGGTGACAACACAGTGGTTTTCTCCAGAAACATTCCCACTCTCAATTCCAGAAGACGATAAGTGAAGCTTTCCACTGGACACCTTCCACTGACAGTGGAAACTTTCCACGGAAACGCTCCATGGGAAGCATTTCTTCACCCTCTGAAAAGTCACGTGGCACATGGATTGCTTCCTCCCTGGAGGCTGCCGAGCAGTCTGGGCATCTAAATAGGCATCTGGGAGCTGAAACAACCCTCCCCCCGCAGCAGCAAGAACCCCGCCTTGGCCCCCATGACATAAACACAGTCTCTGGGTCCTCTGAGAGTGACAGGACACTCAAAGCAAGTGTGAAGTGTGGAGACCTCTGGGCGGAGGTGAGGGAGGGCTGCCGGGAATGTCCAAGTCCTCCTCTAACTGGCCCAGGCCACCAGGGCTCAGGGGCAGGACCAGGGGCTCACCAGGACCTAGGTGTGCATGGTGTCTACCTGTGCTCCCATGCACAGACACAACCCGCAGGACCTGACCTTAAGGATTCTCACTTGAGGGAGGGCAACCTGGGACGGAGGGTGTCTGACCCAAGGTCCAGGGTAAGTGACAGGGAGGACTCCGAACCAGACCCCTGCCCCCAAGGTTAGTGCCCGGCGCTCAGGCCTGCTCTGCCTCCTTCAGCAGCAGTGGTGGTCAGCCTTGACATGGCCAGCCTACCTCCTGGCCATCTTGGGGACCCTCTGACAAGGTTTTCCCCTCCCTGCTGAGGCGAGGATTTGAGGGGAGACCAGAGCCAGGGGCCAGCATGAAGACTCTTTCCAGGGAACAAATGATAAGAACTAAACTAGGAAAAGACGTGGATGGGAGGAGACCACGTAAGAGACACGGGAGATGTGGACTGGAGGCTTGAACCAGCCAGGAGAGGGGAAGCGCCAGACGGGCCTGTGAGGAAACGCGTAACAGGAGCTAACGTGATGGAGCCCACTGGGTCACTACGTGACAGGCCCTTTTTATTTTTGGGGGGGGGAGGTTGCCTTAGGGCACGTGTGCTCGCTTGAGAGAGAGACAGAGACAAAGACAGTGAGAAGACAAGTGAGAAATCGCCCCCCGGGGGATGGCCAAGTCGCAATCCCTTCTTCTCCATTCTCCCCCCAGGCTCTTGGGCACATGTACACGTGCCCGGCGGCAGGCACCTTCTTCCCCAACCCTCCTGGCAGCCCTGAAAGGCAGGTGGTGTCGCCATCTCCACTTCATGTGTGACAGAGGGGAAGTCCCTTGCCCGGGCCCCACGGCTGGCATCTGGCAGCACTGCCATTTAAGCCAGGCAGGCTCCAGCACCCAGCACCAACCCTCCTGTCGGCTGGAGGTGCGGTGAATCGGAGGGCGGGCAGCACCGCGATGGTGACAGCAGATGGTGCCATGGGCGGGTGGGGCAGTCCTCGGAGTCTCAGGTGTCAGGAGCGTCATCTGTGGGAGTCCTCTCGGCCTCTGGGTTTGAGTGGCAGTCAGGGTTGAGGCCAGGGCTAGGGGAGGTGTTAGTTCAACAGTGAGGACTAGGGGTGGCATGACATCGGTAGTGGGAGAAGGTTCTAGAAGCAAAACCTGGGGGAATTCTTCTGGGAAACAACAGACAGAAGAGGGGCCAGCCAAGTTTCAGACCCAGACAGTCAGAGGGGAGTGGGAGGGAAGGTCAGCAGGGCTCCGGGCCTTCATAGGACAGAATCAGAAGCCCACAGGTGCTGACCAGAGGGTGCCTGCGGCTCCTGGCCCTCTGCGGCCCTTGGTGGGCTCGTCCGTAACCTGGGGGGAAGAACACCTGCCTGGACAAGCTTGCAGTAGGGGCCTGGGAACTGGAAAGCATCGGGTATGGGGGGCTCTCTCAGGGCGGTGGTGGAAGCAGAAGGCAGGAACTGTCCCGCTGTCTCAGTCGCCACCTTCCTCCACCTGCTGTGGCCTCGCTAGGGTGCCTGCGGCAGTTGCTGGACTTTCTCCACCACCGGGGCCCTGGAGTCTGCTGTCGCCATCACCACTGGCAAGCTGCTCTCGCTGGTAAGAAATCGGCCCCAGGCCACTTCCCTCTGAGGACGCCCTGTGGCCTTGCAGGAACAGACGCAGAGACAGATGGGCCTGGGCCTCGGCCTCCAGCTGGACATCGGGTGTCTGTGCCTGTCAACACTTGCACGGAAATTTCAATGGGTGCTTTTTTTAGACAGGAATGAGCTTGGTTGAGGTAATGCCCCGAGGCCCCATTCCTATGTGGGTCTGGGTCTTCCTCCACCGGTGAGGGGCTCAGAAAAGCAGAGCCTGCCCTTCAGGGCCTGTGCCCCTTCCCCGGTCACCGCAGTTGTCTTCCTGGCCCCATGAGCCCCCAAAAATGAGAGGTGATGGCTTCTGAAGGAACTGTCCCAGCCCCGGCTCTAAGTGGGGAAAAGGAGAATAGAGGACAGGGTCGGCAAGGCCTTGAGGCCCTGGGTTGAGGGTAGGAGGGACAGGGTCTCTGGCTGGGCTTGCCCGCCCTTCACACTCACTCACGTGACCCCATGCCCCGTACCATGTGAGCACACCTGCAGCTGCTCACCTGGTAATTACTGAGCTCCCCGGCTTGTGCTAGTTCCTGGCAATGCAAGGACAGTCCCTGCCTTAGAAGAGCTTATCATCGGTCATCTTGTCTAGACACGGCACTGATTGGATCACAGATGTGGCCAGCCTGGGCAACTTAATGCCTTGTGCAAAAACATCCCATGGCCCCGGCTTTATTATTATTATTATTATTATTATCATTTATACATGTGCTCATCAGAGAGAGAAGGGAAGTGAGAAAGCAAGCCCCCAGGTGCAGGACTCGAACTGCAGTCGGCCATGTGAGAGTCTAGTACCTTTACCACCATGACACCTGCTTGCCTCTCTCTCTTTTTTGTTTTTAATTTTCACCAGAGGGTGCACTCCAGAAAAAGAAAGCGAAAAGACACCCCTCATGCGGATGGTCACGCCTCAGTCCCTTCTTTCCCATCTCTCCCTCCTTTCAGGATTTTGGGCATTCACACGTACCTATCTAGTATAGGTCTCAAACCACCGGGTCCAGGTCTTGAACTGTGCTGTCGACCCTGTGGGACCACCCCCGGCTGCCAAGGGTATGCCCCTGCCCTAGGAGGGGCCCACCCATCAGAGTTTCCCATCAAGCACTTCTGCCCTGCCTAGCACACGCTGCCACCACCACCGACATCTTCCCACCTGTGGCCGACCTGGTGGTAGCCACGTGGTCCCCCCCTGACAGATAGTGAGGTCAGCTCACATGGCCAGGGTTACAGAGTCAGACCAGGGAAGACTGGAATGGAAACCCAGGACTGTCCAGTCCCCAAATCCATCCTCTATCCGTGTTCTGTCACCTGGCTGTCTCTCCACCAGCCACCAATCCCTGCTGGCAGTGGCCAGAAGAATAACTAGAGTGAGAAACATGCCATCACACGTCATCCTGAACCAAGATGGTGGAGCCCCATAGCCTTCCTGCACCGCCACTTTGTCCCCATAGAACTTGCTTCCCATCCAGTGAGCTCGTCTCCAGCCATAGCGGACTGAGCTTTATCCTAAAGCCAAGCACACAGGGAGACACTGCTGGTCCCCAGGGCCCTCTTCTGTCACCGCACATGCCCCAACCAAGACCCTAGCCTGCCAGGGCGGTCATCTCACGAGCTCCAGCCCCGGGCAGCCCCACCTCTCACGGAGTTCCCAGCAGGCTCACCTGGGTGTGCTTCTTGCAGGGGGCTCCCCAGCCAGGCCTTCGAGTACATCCTGTACAACAAGGGCATCATGGGAGAAGACACCTACCCCTACAGGGGCCAGGTAACCCCAGCCACTGCCCAGCTCCTCTCCTGCCCCCGGAGTTCTCAGAGTGGTCTGACTTTCCTTCCCTCTGCTCACCTGCTCCTCCCCAACCCTCCTCAAGGGCCACTCTCTCCTTAAGCTGTCCTCAGGATCCCCAGCCTCACCCCCTGCCCTGTCCCTTCCTGGCTCTCTGTTCTCTGGCTCCATCCCTCTGTCCCCTCAGGGTCCCTTGTGCCCAGCCTTCTTGGGCTCACGTTGCCCAAGGCCTCCTGCCCTCGCCTCAGCCCAGCCCAGCCTGTTCTCTGGCTCCATCCCTCTGTCCCCTCAAGGTCCCTTGTGCCCAGCCTTCTTGGGCTCAAGGGCCTCCCGCCCTCGCCTCAGCCCAGCCCAGACGCAGCCCAGGTTTCTCAAGCCTCCAGGGCCGGGACCCGAATGGCGCAGGCAGCTGTGTGGGATCCACCTGCCCCAGCACCAGGCCACGGAGCTGGCCCACCACCACAGACCTTCTCACTGCAGCTCCTGTGGCCCCTGCCCCTACTCAGACTTGGTGTCCTTACCCCCGAGGTCACAGAGGACTTCCCCTCGGAGCTCTGCCCATACATCTGATTTGCCCAGACCCTGCAGAAGCTCCTCAGGGCCCGTGGGATAAAGGCCAGGTGCTCTGTCCACTCCCCGTCCCCATTCCCGAGGCCATCCGCACACCCAACCCAAACCAATCCTTCCGACTATCCCTCCTTGACTCCCCCTCATAAATGCTGGCACTAGTAGGTTCCCAAACGCCAGGTCCCACCCACCCTCCAGTCCTGTCCCTTAGCATCTGGCTTTCTCTGCTGTCTTAGAGGGTTTGTGTCCCCCTCCTGTGACCTTGCCTCGGTGCCTATCTGTCCCATCCTGCCACCGGAGTACTCATTCAGCCTCCATCTCTCAAGGAGTTCCCTTGGCTGGGTCAGATCCGTCCCAGGTTCCTGCCAAGGCTAAAATTTCCCTGCTCACAGGTGGCGGGCAGACCAGAGCCCTCTGAGTCCCCACCTGAGGAAGGCAGAGGGCGCCACATTGTTACCCTAGGCTCAGGACCAGACACCTAGCCTGCCTCTGCCACAGCTGACACAGGACAGCTCCTGCCCCCAGACTTGGCTTTCCTTGAGGACAGGGCCTTTCATTCTCTCTGAAGTGACCCTGCCACCCAGCCCCTGGAGCGTTCGGGTTTTGCTTAGGAAACATTATCCAAACTGCATGGGAAGGCTGCAGTGTCAGCCTCAGGTCAAGTGTCCCTCACCTATGTCCTTCACCCTTTGCTGTCCTAACAGGACGGCCACTGCAAGTTCCAGCCCCAAAAGGCCATTGCGTTTGTCAAGGATGTGGCCAACATCACACTTGTGAGTACCAACGCTCCTCGAGGGTGGGGATGTGTTCTAATTAGGAGGCTGGCCTCCACTGGTGTGGGTGGCCAGTGGGCCCGGCGGGTCAGTGGTTCCTGGCAGCACAGCACTTTGGTTGGTGTGTCTGGGTCATCGCCAACTCTCACCACTGTGGTGGCAGTGAGGGGAGCAATGACAGGGTGAGCTTGGGACCACAGGTGGCTGCTCTGTTTCTGAACTCCAGGTCTCCAGGTCTTCATTCCTATGGTTCTGCTTTCTTGTCTGTAAATGCAGGTGATAATCCCCCTCCTGCAGAAGAGGGTGGCAGCCAGTGTGTGAGATCAAGGAGTGTGAATGTGGGTCAGTCAGGATCAGCTAAGTTCTGCTGCAGCGACGACCAACCCCAGATCCGAATGGCTGAGAACTGTCAGTGTCCATCTCACCCCTGCACACTTGGGCAGGGCCAAGTGTACTCCATGTGATTGGCCTCACTCTAAGACCCAGGCAGGGGTGAGGAGAGAGGGAAATTATGCACTGAGCCTTCAAGCCCAAAGAGTGTACACAGGCATGCTTCCCCTTACAGGGATGGGGACAAGCGATCGGACCCTGATTCTCAGAGAGAGAGAGTCAGATGTGCATGAAAAACCCTAGTGATGCTGATGTGCACATGAGCAAGTGTGGGAGGACGTGAGTGGGGAGCGAAAGAATATCCCCACACTGGTGGAGACCGAGCGTGCATGGCAAGGGGTGGTGGGCCCACAAACGGAAGTTCGGAGCTGCGTTTAATCGGAGCACGAGCCAAGCCGTCCGCAACCGTGACAGTGGAGGTTTACGGCATTCCCGCGGGTGCTATGCCAACCACGTAACACGCATTATCGCCTCACTCTCGAAAATATCTCGGAGGTGTCATTACTACCTTCATTATAGAGATGAGGAAACAGGCTCAGAGTGGTGAAGTAACTTGCCTAAGGCCACAGAGCTGGGAGCTGGAAGCTGGACTAGAACTGAAATCGTGTCATGCCAGAACCAGGGCTCATCGCCTCGACATCAGCCACACCCCGGTAGAGGGATGTCGCCATCTTCAGAAGGTGGCTGGTTTCTCTTAGCCATGCCCACCAAGCCTAACTGTGCCAAGCTGCTGACTCCCACCGAGAGATGAATCAGGGCCTTCGAGCTACGCCTTTAACCTGGTATGCAGGAAAGCCTTGTTAATGACCCCGCAGGCCCTGCAGAACAGGCCAGAACTGGCACGCAGCCTCCTGGGCAGGGCCACCAGTGGCTGTGGAGATGGGTGGCAGGTCTCCATGCCTCCTCCAGACCCACCCCGACCTGTCTGGGCTCCCAAGGCCTCATCTGAGTTCCAGGAAGGAAACGGCTCGATTGCTAGCCCATTTGCTTTCTGCAGTCGGTCTCTGCCCCCAGGTGGGGGCCCCATACCCTGCGGCACCTCCCTTCCTATAGGAGAGCCCTGGCCTGGCTCTTATACCCTCCACCCCCATTTCAAGTCCTGCAGGTCTCTTCATTGGCTCTCCAATGCAGTCATTTCCTGCCAGGATGGGGTTGTTGTTTTTTTTTTTAATTTGTTGTTGTTGTTGTTGTTGTTGTTTTTTCAAAAACTCAGCTCCCGGGTGTGGATGTTGGTCTGAGGTGCAATTTTTTTTTTTTAATTTTTTGTTGTTGTTGTTGTTGTTTTCAAAAAACTCAGCTCCAGGGTGTGGATTTTGGTCTGAGGTGCAGCCTGGGTGTGGCTCCCCAGATGGGCCCACCTGCTGTCCTCTCTTGGTCTAGAGCTGAGGCCTCCAGGAAGCCACCCCAACTTCTTGTCCGCCTTCCCCGGAGAAGGGGAGGATCTTACTCCAAAGGTGCCCAGCGCTTATCTGGGTATATCTGTTCATGGACTTGCAGTTGCTGTGTTCCACCAACAGGGCCCTGTAGACTGGTTTTAGGAGTCCTGGGAGAACTGGGGGAGGGGGCGGAAGTGGGGGCATCGGGCCCATTGCTCCACCCTTGGGGCTCCTGGCCCAGCAAAGGACTTGGTGAAAGGCTGAGCGCCTGAATGAGCAGAGGCTATGGGACTTCCTGGGAGTGGAGCAGGGGAGAGAGAGGACAAGCGTTAACTGGACAGACCCAGCCAGCGAAGGAAGGGAATGAGGCCACGGGGCAGCCAATTTGGTTTGGAGGAAGGACCTGTGAGCCAAATAAAGAACCCAGCGGGACCCCTGCCACCCAGTCCTACTGCGTGGGGGCACCCACCCCTCAGAGCTGCCTCTCAGCCTCTTCCTCTGATCATCCAGGATGCCGACAGCACGTCACCTTGGCTGAGGAGTTCAGGCCTCGAGTTCCTGCCTTGGGGCAAAGGGCCATGTCGGGAAAGCAGGGCGGGGAGGTGGCAGAGGCCAGGTGAGGCCAGAGCTACCTTGGGGTCCTTCTATCTGTCCACAGAACGATGAGGAGGCCATGGTGGAGGCCGTGGCCCTGTACAACCCTGTGAGCTTTGCCTTCGAGGTGACCAACGACTTTATGATGTATAGAAAGGGCATCTACTCGAGGTGAGCCAGGGTCCCGGAAGCCAGGAGGGATTGTGGGAGGGGTCGCAACTCTGGGACCCGGTCAGACCACACACTGGTTCACCCTTACACATCCTGGGGTCAGGAACCATGGTCTCTATATCAGAGAAGAGGAGAGAGGAGGCCAGAGGAATGCGACAGACAGGGCACTTGGCTAGCCAGGTTAGGGCCACACGTGAGAGCTCCACTCTCCTCTGCAGAGAAGCTGCTGCCGATTCAGAAAACTCAAGTTCGGGCCAAGTCCGTGCCCTGGTGGTTCAGGCAGGAGGATTCCACAGCTTGAAGTGTGAATCCTGGCCCCAGCAGCTTGAAAACCACGCTGGGTGTATGTGTGTACACATGCTATGCCCCAAATCCTGGCAGGCTCGAGAGGTGGAGGAGAATGGACTGCAGTGTGACCATTCCCCTCTGGGGCGCGTTCTCCCTCTCAGACTCGGTCTTTTTCTCGTGAGCACACGTGCTCTCTGGCAAAAAATTTCGACAACTAAAAATAATCAATGGCATGGACACAAAGTGGATCCTGGGACTGTTGCCTGCAGAAGGTGGAGGACTGCTCTCTCCTGGGGCGGGAGGCGAGGACAGAAAGCAGCAGGTGTTAGAGGAGGGCCAGCACCCCACGGAGACCCCCTCTGGGCCTGAGCACAACCGCCCAGCTGCCCCTTCAAGAAACACGGCTCCATCTAAGCACTCAGAGGGCCCTGGCTGGGTGTCACTGAGTCACTTCCTATTTTTTAACTTTAGTTTAGGGCACGTGTGCTTACCAGAGAGAGTGAGCAATCACCTCCGGGGGATGGCCACACTGGAATCCCCTCTCCATTCTCCTCCCGGGATTTGGGGCACACATGCACATGCACTGGCCATGTTTTTCAAGCCACCAGATCCGGGGCTCCATCTGCGAAGCCTGCTGTGTGGGAATCCAGCAACTGAACCTCCATGTCACCTGCTAGCCGAACGACTGGGCCGCTTTTAGCCTACCCATATTACCAACTCTTTTTTGACCCTGTTTTCCAGTACTTCCTGTCACAAAACTCCAGATAAAGTAAACCACGCAGTACTGGCTGTTGGGTATGGAGAAGAAAACGGGATACCCTATTGGATCGTGAAGAACTCTTGGGGCCCCCAGTGGGGAATGAATGGGTAAGCAGCTTCCCAGTCTCTGTTTCAGGGATGGGGCACTACCCAGGTCTGGAGGTCCCAGGGGGGGAGTCTCCTCTATCTCGCACTATGGCTTATGACTGTCTGGTCACAAAGAGCTGGCCGGCCATGTCTAGCCCAGACCTCTCAAGGACCCAGGGTTAACAATTCTGGTAGGGACAGGAGTCCAGCGGGCTCAGTAGGGTCTGTAACCACTAGGACAACAGCTCAGCACTGAGAACCCTGCTGGGACCACGCCAGCAGCTGGCCAGGCCCGGCTTTGCGCATCGAGACTACGTATTTATTTCTGATCAGTAGTCGCTGCTCCTTTAAGGAGAAAAGGCTGGAACCGGGAGGCCTGGGTATATATTACACGTTGATGTGACTTGGCCTATGCCTCTCTTCCTAGACCCTTGTCCAAAGAGGAGCGTCTTCACTGTTTCCTCTGGGGGTCCCCGTGGTGATTCAGTCTCTCTGCTAGGGTCTGGCCAGGGCTAGGAAGGGCCCTCAGTAAATTCTGGGGAGAGGTGGGCTATGGAAAGAACGTGGACGTTCATCTGGCACCAAGGAGAGGGAAGAATCAGTTATTCACGGTTCAGGCTCAGTCATTTCCTGGCCATCAACTAAGCCCAGTGGTACTGTTTCCAAATATGGATCAGAATAAATGGAATTCCGAGGGCCAAGTCCCCAGAGTTGGCTCTTCCAGAAGAGGCCACCGCCTGCAGGCCTCAGTACCCCCTCTCCCTGCCCAGGTACTTCCTCATCGAGCGTGGCAAGAATATGTGCGGCCTGGCTGCTTGCGCCTCCTACCCCGTTCCCCTGGTGTGAGCCAGGGCACAGCACCCAGCAGCTGGCAGAGATGGGGCAGAGTGGGCGGCCCAGGCGGCACTGTGGAAACCCAGCCCTGGAAGAAGTGGTGGGTTCCATCCAGGGGCCTCCTCACTGGCCACACTCACCCCGTGCTGAGCCTGGGGATCTAGAGAAGATGAGGACGAAGCCTCCACCACACACTGCCACCACCTACATCTGGAGGCGAGGATGGTCACCAGCCATGTGTGCCTTAGGCGTGGTTTTTAACGGAAGCGAGCCCACGAGGACTGAGAATGTCCTTTCTTTCAGGGGGGCTACTTTCCACATTCTGAGAGAGCTCCAGGACTATCTTTTCTGTGTTATTTGTTCAATAAAGATTCAGTAAGCACTTCCCTGGGTCAGGCCTGTGCTGGGTGTTGGGCCCAGTGTGACTCAGACCATCTGCCCTCAGGGCTTGGTCCCTTGCGAGGGTGGCATCGAGTCCTAGTCCTATGGATTGAAAAACATGCTGGGCTCATGTGGTGAGAGCCCCAAATCCCGCCAGGATGGAGGAGAAGGGAGTTGAGTGTGACCACACCCCACTGGGAGGTGCTTTCTCCCTCTGTCTCCGCCTCTCTCTGGCAAACATTTATGTCCTTTGGCAAAATTAAGAAAAATAAAAAAAGAGTAGAATTCTGATACAGGGCCACAGGTGGTGTGGAGGTAAAGACACTGGATCCCACATGGCAGACTGCATGGTTCAAATCTCAGCGGCTTAGAAATATGCCAGGCACGCGTGTGCATGCCCATGGGTACATCAGAATCCAGCGACGTAACCATTGCACCATCTGCTGGTGCCTCTGATCCACTTTTTAAAAACATAACCCTTTTATTAGTCCTGAAGTATACAGAGGCATTTGAGAAAATTCGAAAATAAAGACAGGGGAACTGCAGATGGCATAATGTCTCTGTCACTGGATTCCTATACATGGTTGACCTCGGTTCAAATCCTGGACCCAGGGGCTTCAAATTCACGCTGGGTATGTGTGCATGCATGCGCAAAATCCTGAGAGGAAAATGGAGGAGAAGGGATTGCAGTGTGGCCATCCCCACGGGGGGTGTCTACCTCTCTGTCTCTCCTGCAAGCTCATGTGCCCTATAGCAAGTCTCTCAAGAAAGAAAAGAAAGACAAAAATTTTAAAACCTTTACTTTTCACCAACTAAATTTCAATTTTTAATACCTTAGTATATGGCCTTCTTTATACTAAAATGCGAGTATTAATTTCTAGAGATGCGAGTAAGCTGTCTCGTCTAGGATAATAATTATCATCGATCGTGCGTCACTCCTGGGGACACACTCTCTTGTGGAAGACTATTAAACCAATCTCAAAATCCAGATTACTTTCTAGACTAGGGTAGCAATAGCCTGATTCTTTTATTTGGTCAGATTGTCTTCTTTGCATTTAATAACCTGCGTGGTGTTACTTTGACCCCGTGTGAACATACAGCTCTGCACCAACAGCGAACACAGGCGTGTTTTAAAACTTGCTTGTGCTTTTGTAGGGGCTTGCTTTTTAAATTCTGTGTGCTTGTTTCCTACAGAAGCATGCACTGGGTCTATTTGGTTACTCTGAAATCCATTTTCTCTTGGAAAAGCAGAATAAATCTTCAGTGTCGTCGTTTCAGCGGGAGGAGGCTGGCGGTCCCGGTCCCCTTCCCACACGGAGGGTCTGTTCGTTTTTAGAATACATGTTCTCACGTTTTAGTTTCGGTGGGAGCAACCTCTACAGGGTATTTTCAATTCATTCCTGGCACTGCCTTCGCTTTTTCATCCTTTTTGAGTGTGAATGATACGGCATGGCTTATTTTAACCGTGGTTCCAAAGAGAAACCCTAGAAATCGCAAAGCCACACGAAGCCCCAGTGGCCGCTAGCTCTGCGGTTCTTGCGGTTCCCAGAGGTTGGACAGGACATTCCTCCAAGCCTGCGGGCGTTCGGCCACGCGGGGTGGGGACCCTGCGCTCTCTGCCCGTATGTAGAGGTTTTATAT
>NW_006159539.1:2394544-2399208 GCF_000334495.1 Tupaia belangeri chinensis | reverse complement strand
CCAGGCACCCCCACCCTTACTTCTTTGCTCCAGGCGGGAGGCCGTCGCCGCCCTCCGTGGCCTGCCTTTCCTCTACGGGAAGAGGGATGATGCTGACCGCTAGAGGGCCGCCGGTACATTTGGATTAAGCAGCAGAAGTTGCGGCGCTCGGAACGAGGAACGAAAAACAACTTGGAGAGTCGTTAAAAATAAAAGAAAACAAAAAGCTTTACTAAAAAAAGATTATGAGAAAGATCGCTAAATGTGAGATATAACTAATAGAGCAAAAGTTTATAAATCATATTATTCCTTCAAAAGGACTTAGAAAGACACTTTTCTCATGGCTGCCCGGCTAGCTCAGTCGGTAGAGCATGGGACTCTTAATCCCAGGGTCGTGGGTTCGAGCCCCACGTTGGGCGGTCTGAGGTGTTTTTGGTCCTTGAAGTTAGCTATGCTGTGATCTGTTGATATTTCACCTCCGTTCACCAGCAACGATTCAATCAGTTGCAATGTTTACTAGCGGTCGTACCTGACCTCAATAGGTGGCCTCTTGTTTTTAAACAGCTCAGTACTCAAAACACTATTAAACCTCAACTACTTAATGAAAACAAAAAATTTCATCTTGTAAGTACACAGATAAAGGTTATGTAGTATAGAGCACTAGTTGCTTCTGAGTGGTCCGTTTGAAAGGCAGCCAAAAGTTAAAGGAGAGGGAGTGAGAAGACAAGAAAATTAATTTATTAATGAAACTGTAGATTTCAAAAGTATTGTTGGAGAGTTTTCTGTCAAAACATTTGAAATGTTTTTTTATTCAATGTCATGTGATATTCCAGATTAGTTTCGAGACAGCTCTGTTATATTTTTAAGCCACTGCAAAATTGTTTTTGTGATGAATTAATAAGCTAGCTATTGTCAACAGACCGTTAGGAATTTTTTATCCTTGTTTAAAAAACGCAGTGATTCACACTGACAATTTTTCCTTCAGCCATCTTAGAGTTTCAAAACACACACCTCTCAAAACAATTTCTCTTTTCTTTCCTATGTTTTCCTAAAAGAACTCACTTACTTTGAGCAGGACTTTGCTTTTATGCTGACGACTGCAAGGTCTTGTCTTAAATGTTTTCAGTCATCTTCAGCAATTTTCCAACATTCTCTACAATTACTAGGTCCTATTATCTATCAGCAATTCAAAATATCAGACCTGGGAAGAAAAACAGAAAATTTCAGCATCAGAAATAAGATCTCGGGACCAACAGGTGGCATGGTGATTAAGGAGCTGGATACTCCCACATGGTTGACCACGGTTCGAGTCTTGGACCTGGTAATTTGCTGTCTTACTTTCTCTCTGTCACTGATCAAATTAAAATAAATGAATAAATAAATAAAATTAAATAAGTAATTCTCTTCTTTTTTTGGAGAGGTTTTTGCTATAGGGCATGTGTGCTCACCAGACAGACAGAGAGAGACATAGAGACGGAAAGTGAGAAATCACCCCCCAGGGGGGATGGCCACACCGCAATCCCTTCTCCTCCATTCTCCCCTTGGGATCTTGGGCACGCACGCACACGTGCCCGGTGTGAGTTTTAAGCCACCGGGTCCGGGACACGAACCATGGTCAGCTACATGGAAGTCCAGCGACATAACCATTACGCTAACTGCTGGCCCCAAATAAGTAATTCTTTAAAAAAAGAGAGAGAGGGAACCAGCAGTTAGCGTAATGGCTATGTCTCTGGACTCCCACGTAGTCGAACGCGGTTCACGTCCCAGACCCGGTGGCTTAAAACTCATGCCAGGAGCATATGCGTGCCTGCCCAAGATCCCGAGAGGAGAATGGAGGAGAAGGAATTGCAGCGTGACCATCCCCCCTGGGGGGTGATTTCTCACTTTCCGTCTCTATGTCTCTCTCTGTCTGGCGAGCCCACGTGCCCTACAGTGAAAAAAAGAAAAAAAAGAGAGAGACAGACATCCTGATCCAATGGAATGTGTGGACCTCCTTTGGGCTCTGATTTAAACCCATCACAAAAGAACAGGTATAGATAACCAGGGAATCTGAATACTAACTGAATACTTGAAGTGTAATAATGTAAGTGTAATAATGGTATTGTGTTTTTAAAAAGCAGGGATTCTTTTTAGAAATATGTACTAAATTGGGTATGAGTAAAATAGACATGATATCTGGGATTTGGGTACTTATTATTTTTAAATTTGCTATGGTGCACATGTACTTGCCAGAGAAAGAGAGACAGAGAGAGAGAGAAGTTGAGAAAGTACCCCTCCGGGGGAGATGGTCACCACGATCCCTTCTACTCCATTCTCCTCCTGGGATTTTAGGCACGCACGCGCAGTGTGATTTTCAAGCTACCAGGTCCAGGATTCAAACCGTGGAGTCAGCCATGAGGAATCCAGTCACCTCAACCACCCTCCCATGCCACTGGCCTGCTACCTGGGATTTGTGTGCACATACTGTTTGTGGGGGAAGAAGGAGCAGGGCTATCATGAAACACGATTGGCACATGTTAATTACTGCAGAAGCTGAGTGACTAATACACCAGGGTTCATTCTACTACCTCCTCTACTTTTATATATGCTTAAAATCTCCCATAAAATTAAATAAACTTAATACCATTTTACTACCAAAGCAAAATTGCTTGAACTGCCTTAGCCCAGTAATCCTAATTAGCATCACTAATAACAGCACAGCCAGACACTGTGTGCCTCTGATGCAATGAAGAGCATTATCACGCAACTTGCAACTTTGGTCTAATCAAGTCTTTTAGACCTAACTTTACATGTGTACAAAGTACAGGGGAAAAGAAGCAAACTAAGACCATACGTAAACAATGAGACAACTCCAGGTATTTGAAAAGGCTCAGGCTTTTCAGAAAGCAAATGTCACTGACAAATAGTAACAGCACTGACAAAGGGTATGTGTGGGGGTGGATTGTGCTTGTGCCAAGGTTTCCCCTCCAGCCCCAGTGGCAGTCTGATAAAGCCAATGAGTTCTTTTCTTAGAATGTTTTAGATGCATAAAATAAAAGATCTGGGATTATAACGCCTGCTCCACAGCCTACTGGTTAAAGGACGCAGAGCTCACGTGGCCCACTGTGGCTGGGCAGTTTTGGTGTGCATGGGATCACCAAAACTCCCCTTGTCCCTTTCTTCAATACTTTCACAGCAGTGGAGACAAAGTGGTGTCTATTCAATGGCAATACAGATTGTGGGGTTTTGCGGTCAAAGAAGGGGTTGTGCTAAAAGAAAGATTGAAGGAGAAATTAGAGTCAGATCAATGGAGAGCCATCTGGGGTATAAAGCACGTTCAACGAGGGTTGTGTAGGGCCTGTAAGGTAGGCCGGGAACTGTGTGGATGGGTTGGAACACCAGGCAAAGAGCGTGAAGATTTCTATTCCAGTTAACGTTTATCGAGCATTTATTCACTGATAGGCACAGCACAGGCCTGTACGTGTAGTTTTCCCAATAAACCGATGGAAAAGGTTTGCAATCATTTTGCAAAGTTTCGGCAAGGTGCTATATTAACTGAGCAAACTTTAAGGAGTTTTTGAACAGGGGAACATGATGACATTCGTTAAGACTGTGTGCGTACATTAAACAAGAACTCCTAAGACCAAGGGCGGCACCCATAGGGCAGGTACAGAACCCGGTCTTGCCTGCCTCCTCGGACCGACAGAACACCAGCTTCCTCTGGAAAGCTAGGGGAGGTCCTGCGATTCCGGCCTCAGCCTCTGCATCTCAGTCCCGCCTAAGGGAGCCGCAGTGCCCCTGTTTGCTGAACAAAGACCCCGGTTCCCACCCTGGCGCGGGCAGATCGTCGGCCCTTCAGATTTCCTCTGCAGAGACCCCTTGAGATGCTGTGGGACGCGGGCTTCGGAGGCAGCCCATTCTCGCAGGCTACTCCAACTCCTCCATCTTTGCGGCCTGATTGTGCGCATCCAACTCCTCCACTTTGCCATTCCCAGTCTTTCACCGCCCCCATCCCCGTCCTAATAAACACATAAAGTCAAACCCGGGCTTTCACTGGCAACCCCGGGCTCTCACAAGCCCGGCGGCCGGGGAGCAAGGGGCACCGGGACTTGGGCATGAGAACTGGGCACGGGGGAAGGGGTCTCCCGCGCCTCCCCCACACGGCCTGGCGACGCCGACTCGGAACTACAATTCCCAGCGTGTCCCGGGGCGGCGCGGCGCGGGGCGCGTGCTTTGCCCAGGATGGAGAGCTGGCGGTGCCTGACGGCGCATCTGACGCGGAGTTGGGTGGAGTAGAGAGTAGGGGGCGGTAGTCGGGGGTGGTGGGAGAAGGAGGAGGCGGCGAATCACTTATAAATGGCGCCGAAGCAGGATCCGAAGCCTAAATTTCAGGAGGGTGAGTGTGTGCCCCCGGGGGAAAGCCATCTAACGGCGCTGGAGAGGGAGACCGGCTCGGGAGGGGCGAGGTTGGGGGCCGGAGGCGGCGCGGGCTGCACCCCGAGGAGGCGACGGGCTTTGCTTTGTGCGGGGAAAGCGCATTGCGGAGGGAGATTGGATGCGTCACTGCGGAGAAAGCGCTTTGGGAGGCGAAAGCGTTGCGGCGCCGCTAGGCTCGAGGCAGAGCCGGGGCCGAGTGTTTGTTATTGTTCGGAGGAAGAGGGCGCGGAGGACGCCGCCTATTGTGGGGAGGCGACGGCGCGCCATGG
>NW_006159539.1:2361806-2394509 GCF_000334495.1 Tupaia belangeri chinensis | reverse complement strand
GGGGGGGAGGTGCTGTGTAGGGTGCCGGCCGCAAGATGGCTGCGCCGATCGGGCGCGGGCGTGTGCCGTGGGCGCCGCGGGGGAGAAGCAGCGCCCCCCGCCCGCCGCGGCGCCGTGCCCGGGCCCCGCCTCGCCCGAGACAAAACAGAACGGGCTGGGCGGGACGCGCGTTCCCGGCTGCTCCGGGTGGCCCGAAGGCATCGCCTCGCCTCGCCAAAACAAAAACAACGAGCCCGTCCACTTCCAGCTTGCACCGCCTCGGTGTCATTTGAAAGCGCAGCGATTGATTGGAAAGTTCATTTAGGTTGGCTTTTGACCCGCCTTTTCTCCACCGTTAGAACCTGACGTCTAGCGGAATAGCTCTTCCCGTTCTCGCAGTTAACGCATCTGTTCATATATAACGTGCAGATCTGCTAGGAAACTGCAGAAGAAGCCAAATTCTTGGTTGGCGACTAGGGACGCTTGAAAATTCTGTGGCTGGGGAGATACGCTGGTTGCAATGTAATGACTCAGACTGCTGTATGGGATTTTTCTCTAGGACTTTGCAAACTTTAAAGAAACCCCAAACCTATGTATATTGTAAGTTTCTGGGATATTTAAAGAGTTTTCAGGGGTATTTTTGGTAAAGAGTGATTCTTTTATTTTTTAGACGTTTTTACTATAGGGCACGAAAAGGCAGAAACAGACAGAAAGCGAGAAATCACCCCCCAGGGGGGATGGTCACGCCGCAATCCCTTCTCCATTCTCCTCTCGGGATCTTGGGCACTCACGCACACGCGCCCGGCTTGAGTTAAGCCACCGGTTCCGGGACGCGAACCGCGGTCGACTACATGGGAGTCCAGTGACATAGCCATTACGCTAACTGCTGGTCCCAAAAGATAGTTTTTTAATCAAACTTAAATTTAGTATTTTATTATCGGTGTAATTCTCCACCATCACCACCCCAAAAAAGGCACCATAATAATAGTAGCGGTATATTTTCTTATCCCAGCAGTATTACATTCATGGAAGATCTATTCAGCTGTCACTTAAGCTGCTCATTGTTTTAAAATTACGGTAATTACAAATTAGCAACTCAATTTTACTACATTAAATGAGCTTCTGTAACCTCACAGTGTGATATTTAAGATGTTCCAATGACTATTTCTATACAGTTGATTTCCTGTGTGAAGGGTGTTCTTTGCATTAAAGAACATTTTGAGAGGAGCTTCGCCAGACTAAGGCACAATTTATTTATTTATTGAGAGAGGTTTTTGCTATTGGGTGAGTGTGCTCACCAGACAGAAAGCAAGGAATCACCCCCTACGGCAGATGGCCATGCACACACATGCACCTGGTGTGAGTTTCAAGCCAGTGGGTCCAGGTCTGGAACCGCAGTCAACTACTTGTGAGTCCAGCGACATAACCATTATGCCATCTGCTGGTCCCCAAGGCACAAAATTTTAATCACCACTGTGAGAAAAGACGAGGATGGCTGTGCTGGAGTAAGTGCTTTAGTTCTGGATATAGAGGGAGGGTCGCAGGGAAGAAAGGCTCCCCGCCAGAGGGAAACAGCCTGGAGAAGCATGAGACAGGACTACTCCAGCAGAGAACTGTTTGTCAGCGCATCATCCCTGGAGCAGAGGACAAGCGTCAAAGGTGGTCAGATCACAAAATGCCATACGATTCATGCTAAGTCTGAACTTTACCCGTACAGGATTCCCAAATCTGACCAAGAAGCCATTGAAATGGATTCTTACAGCTGTGTTATTTTCAAACCTAACCAAAGATCTGTATTATTTGAATTTCCCAGAACAGGATCCAGTCATTTCAGAAATAGCAAACTGCTGTATCAGATACGGTTTTTCATCTCTTCTCCATCTTTCTTTCTATAGGCTGAGCATCCCTAATCCAAAAATTTTCAATGCTTCCAAATTGAAAACTCTGAGGGCTGACATGATGTTACTTGTGAAAAATTCCACACCTGACTTCACATGGCAATACAAAAATAGTGCATAAAGTTACATAAAACATAAATTAATTTCATGTTTAGACTTGGGTCCCATCCCAAAAATATTTCATTATGAGCATATCAATATGCCAAAATCTGGGACCAAAACCAAACAAACAGACCCCAAACCCTTATTCCAAGCATTTTGGATAGAGGATATTCAAACTGTAGTTAATTTTGCCTAATACTCTCAGATTCAAGGTAGATGAACCTCTAATTCTCCATACTCCCAGTGGTTTCTACTTCTAGGGATATGTCAAAGTCCAGCATTATAGCTACTCTCTTAATCCCTGACAAAAGGGTGAGTTTTTCTTTTCCCTATGCTTTATTTAACAGAATTTCTTTAAAACAAACAAAAAAAAAGAATTATTTTATTTAATTTTATTTTTAATTTGACCAGAGAGAGAGAAAGTGAGAAAGCAAGCCATCGGATTTGAACTGTGATCAACCATGTGGGAGTCCAGCGCCCTTCTTAACCACCAAGCCACCTGCTGGCCCCCTATTTAACATAATTTCAAGTGGAAGACCAAATCCATTGCAAAGCAGTCACTGTCCTTAAAAAGTGCTTACAGAGGGCCAGCCGGTAGCATGGTGTTTGAGGCATTGGACTCCCGCATGGCTGACTGCGGTTCAAGTCCCAGACCTGGTGGCTTGCTTTCTCTCTTTCTCTCTTTCTTTGGTGAGTGCCTATAGCACAGTAAATAATAATAATAAAATTGCATACAGTTTTTCATTTTATTATCTGTTATCGAGAGGTTTTTGTTATAGGGCAGAAGGCTCAGAGATAGAGAGTGAGAAATCCCCACCCTCCAGGGGTATGGTCACACCGCGATCCCTTCTCCTCCATTCTCTTCTCAGGATTTTGGGTGCGGGCGCGTGCACACTCATGCACACACACGCGCATACACACACACACCCAGCATTGAGTTTGAAACCATCGGGCCTGGGACTCAAACTGCAGTAGACTACATGGGAGTCCAGCAACATAACCGTTACGCCATCTGCTGGTCCTTGACATACAATTAAAAGATGATTATACAACTATTTTAAAATGAGTAAAAAACACCTGGAAAGTAATGGTAGCATCAGAGTCATACAGTTTCCATTTCTGAGCTAGAAATACCTTGCTTGGTTCTACTCTTCCCCAATTACACTACTACAAGACGTAGAGTCAGCCATGTGGGAGTTCAGTGCCCTTAACAACCATGCCACCTGTCACCCCTCTGGAACTTTCAAAAGCAGCAGTAGTTAGAAAAGGATCGTGAGGTCCATGTTGCCCAATAGTCTTCAGAGCTGTTAGTAGTCTTTTTGTTGTTCATAATAAGAAAGGCTGCAAGAGAGAGAAAGAGTACCCTCCACAAGACTAGGTTACACCACAGTATCCTTCCTCCTGTCCTCAGGCTCACCAGGATTCTGGTCCTGTGTTTAAATCTGACTAGGCCTGGATTTGAACTGTGGTGGGCATGTGGCTTCCAGCTCTGTCCGTGCTACAGAGGCTGGATATACTAAGCTATTTTCATTCCATTTTGGAGCTAAAAGAGCTGGCCCTGTTGGATACTTCTGTGGCCTCTGGGTCTTTAAAAACCAAGTGGTCTGAAAATAACGGGTGAGAAATTTATAGTATTTCTGCTGCAAGCAAAGGTGACCTGAGGTATTGCAAGGTATTTCCTTCCTGATTTGTCTCATGAGCAGAGATGGCTTCCAAGACTTATCCTAGTCCCTGACATTCCATTTAGTCCTGCAAATTGTAACGTTAGGTAAATTCCAAAATTTTGGAATATAAATTGCAAGTACAGGATTTTGTAGGGAATTTTGTACATTGAAGCAGCCTAGCATTCGAATACCTGAACATAGTTTAGGAATTAACATAGTGGGACACCGTTTTAAAAATCCAGCTATCTTGGTTTACATGGAAATGTCAATATGTAGAGAAAGAGTTGGAAGCAGAGATACAAATGGAGGGGAGAGTAAAGTCTTGAACTTGGAAACCACATGAGGGAAAGCATTAAAATGGTTTCTCAATGTACAGTTACTATAAAACCAGCCAGCTTTGCCAATATTTGGTTACAGTGTGTTTTATCTGCTTAGCAGGTGATAGGTAATTTGATAATTTAAATACTCTGTTGTTTATATCAGATTCTGTTATTTTTGTTGGCAGCACATGGTTGAAGTTTGATCTGAAATGTTGTTTCATACTGGTTTTAGCCATTTTTCCCTCACTGCTAGGAATACTGTCATATAGGTGTGATGACTCTGATGTGAATCTGTATGTATGAAGAGGAGTTACAGTTAATCCAGTGCTGTTTTTGCTTTCTGTAGGTGAGAGAGTGCTGTGCTTTCATGGACCTCTTCTTTATGAAGCAAAGGTATGGAGTTTCAGATCATTGTTGTATACCTTAATCAAACATAATTACATTATCTTGGCAGATTAGCTGGAATTACTGAATTTACGATAAAGCTTTCTGTGAGAAAACAACAAATTCAGGAAGTTGCCTAGATCATTAGTATTGCTTTCTTCTAAAAGAACAACCTTCTGTGAGTCTGGCCTTCCCCCAGCTGGCTGGCACAGCACCGTTGAACACCCAGACACACAGAACCACTGTCTGGGCATGAATGAAGACTGTAGTGATCTTTTAACAGCCTGGACATTTTACATCCATGAAGTAAGAATTTGGACTTTGAACTAGCCGTTTCTTTTTATGTTTTTTTTTTTTTCCCTCTTCCAAGGATGGAAAGGCATCTAGTCAAAAGCATCTTGATTTTTTTCATGGGCCCACGCCATCTTGTTTGTTTTTTTTTAGAAGTTGGTCAAAACTACTGATTAGATTGATTTTTAATATCAAATTTGATTTTTTGTTGTTGCTTCCATAAAAGTTGATGCTTTTTAATAGTTTAAAACCTCATAGGTTTTTCCCATCTTCTCTCTTTTCTTTTCTTTTTTTTTGTTTGTTTGTTTGCCAGAGGCACATATGCCCACTGGAGAGAGTGGACATGAGAATGCATTCCCCATCAAAATTGGTCACTGCAGCAATCCCGTCTCCTCCATTTCCCCTTTTAGGATTTTTGGCAGGCATACACACACAAATTTATGGAGATGGTGGCGAACTATTTTTCTTTCTTTCTTTCTTTCTAAAGAGAGATTTTTGCTATACGGCACGTGCACTTCTTGGAGAGACTAGTGAAAGAGTGAGAAATCACCCTGCAGGGGGGGTGGCCATACTGCAGTCAGTTCTCCTCTTGGGATTTTGGGCATGCACACCCACATACCTATTGTGCATTTTAAGTCACTGGGTCTGGGACTCGAACTGTAGTCAACTACATGGGAGTCCAGCAACGTAACCATTACACCATCTGCTGGTCCCTGGTCAGGAACTCTTTTTACTTTTTCTTTTTAGAGAATTATTTTATTTAACTTTATTTATTCATTTATTTATTTATTTATTTTAATTTGACCGGAGAGGGACAGAGTGAGAGAGAGAAAGTAAGTGAAAAAGCAAGCCACCAGGTCTGAGGTGTGAACTGCAGTCAGTCATGTGGGAGTCCAGTGCCTTTAACCACTATGCCACCTACCAGCCTCCTGATCAGGACCTTTTAAACCTTGTGTGTTTTTCAAGCCTCTAGGTTGGGGACTCAAACTGCATGGTTGGCCGTGTTGGATCCAGATGCTTCAACCACCACATCATCAGCTTCCCCCTGACCCCCCGCGCCCCCGACTTCTCTTTCTGGGTATCTTACTGCTTGCTTAGTGGGTCAATTCAGTCAAAACATAGCTGACCTTTTTTACTGACCTCTTAAAAAGCCCAGTAGTTGGAAGTGGCATTTGAGGAGAATGATAGAAGGTGGAAATTGGTTATGGGAACAAATAGCACTTTGTAGTTAATGTTTGTGAGAAAACACTGCCAAATTATTTTTATGTGCAAATGTCGTGCTGAGTTTCGAGGTAAGTATATTGAGTGAAAGGTAAAAGCAAACATCAAAAACAAGTACATTTTACTCAATTACTTGTTGAATTTGTCTGACAAAGTTTGAATCCTAGGGGTGGATTCAAACGCTCTCTCTTTGTCTCAGTCAGTGTGTGCTCAGGTTGTAAAAACTGATTAAAGATAAACATGAGGGACCAGCAGATGGTTTAATGGTTACATTGCTGGACTTTAGTGTGGTCAACCATGGTTCAAGTCCTGGACCTGGCAGCTTCAAACCCACACCGGGTGCATGTGCATACCCAGGATCCCAGGAGAAGAAAGGAAGAGAAGGGATTGTGGCATGGCCCCCCCCCCCCCCGGGGGGGGATTATTTCTCGCTTTTTGTCTCTGTCTCTCCAGCAAGAGCACATGTCCTGTAGCAAAAAATTTCTCTTAAAAAAAAAAAAGGAGAGAGAGAGAGAAAGATATGATGATGCATCCTAAAGTTAAAGTTTTTATGGCAATATTTTGACAAAAATATTTAAGATTTGACTATACTTTAACAATTTTAGTTTCAAAAAAAAGAATAATATAGCTTATTGGTGAATATAGCTTAGTGTCTATGGAAAGAGTCTTAATATTAATTGTAAAGTGTCAATCGGGATTCATTGTTTATACTACTTTTAACTTGTGTTTTGAATGCATTACATATTAGGTGTCTGTTTAAGTTCTAAAGTGGCTAAATTTGGATTTATGGAAAAGGTCAGGAACTTTTAAGTTTATGTACACATCTAATTTTTTTAATTTGCTAGAGGGCATGTATACTCACCAAAGAGAGGGAGAAAGCACCCCCCAGTGTGTGCCATGCCCACTGCAGGCCTTTCTCTCTCTCTTCATCCTGACCGGATTTGGGGCATGCACATATGTGCACCTGGCATGTGCAAGCACCTGTGTCCAGGATCCAAACCATGTGGTTGGCTGAATGGGATCCAGCTCCTTCAACCGTAGTCCATGAGACTGGCCCTATGTCTTTTTTAAGAATTATTTTATTGACTTTATTTATTTATTTATTTATTTATTTATTTATTTAAATTTGACCAGAGAGGGACAGAGTGAGAGGGGGGGGGTGTAAAGACAAGCTGCCAGGTCCAGGACTCAAACCACGGTCAGCCATGTGGGAGTTCGGCGCCCTTAACCACCATGCCACTTGATGACCCTGACCCTATGTCTTAAAGGTAGAAAATTTGTATAGCTAAGTGTTACAAGCCTTGGTGATTTTTATATCTGAATGTTACTTAATGTTATTTTGGTGTCAGCTTTTGGCAAAATGCTAAACCTGTTTGGTTTTTCCTATCTGGCAGCGAAACTGTGAATATTTCTTAAAATAGTTATTAAAAATAAACTATTACAGTACTTCTGGTTTGCCTTTTAAACCCCAAATCACATAATTATTGTCATAGTTATTATCTCTCTTTTTTATTTTCCCGGCTTTTAAGAATAATGTTAAATGTCTTTAATTCTTCTCTTTGCTAGTTATGTAAGCTGATTTTCTGATATAAATCCGCTTACTGCCTTGTATAATCCAGTGGGGTTGTGTGGAGAACTGAACCCATGATTTTTCTATGGACCTAGTTTTGCTTATGCAGTAAGTTACTGCTGTGACACTGCGATGGCCCCTAAAACAGTTTTAAAATACTTTTCTTAATTTGTTTATAAAATAGTAGCTCCTAACTAGTTAAGACTTCGAGAAAGCACAAACATCCACCTTCATTAGATGTCAGGAATAGCTTATCAAGTGCATGGATTTAAGACTTACAGTGACACTTTATGATTCTAAGTTTGGACATTTGTGCTGATTTACAGTTTCATAACTTTAAATACTATAAAAGCTTAACTGGTCATAGTTTGTTCTATCCATTCACCAGAAATAATTTATGTAGAGTAACTTTGAAAGATTGGATGCCTTGAGCCAGCAGCTGGCATGGTGGTTAAAGGCGCTGGACTCCCACATGGCTGACCTTGGTTCATGTCCTGGACCTGGTGGCTTGCCTTCTCACTTCTCTCTGTCTCTTTCTTTCTCTGATCAAAACTAGAAAATAATAATAAAGTTAAATAATTCTGTATTTATTAAAAAAAAAAAAAGGAAGATTGGGTGCTTCAAAATTATCCAGGGTAGTGTTTTGTTTTTAATATTTCTAAGTGTATTTTTTCTTTTTTATTTCAGTGTGTGAAAGTTGCCATAAAGGATAAGCAAGTGAAATATTTTATACATTACAGTGGTTGGAATAAAAAGTGAGTATTAGATCTTTAAAAGTGATTTTTATTTGTAGTATGTAGCCTGTGTCGGCAACTGGCACAAACATGTGCTTTGTAATTCTTGTGTGGTTTCAGTATAGTACCTGTCAAAGAGCATGATAAAACTGTAGAACTTAGGGTATTCAGCCATTTTAAGTGTATATCTGATTGTTGGGAATATTTCTTGTCTTCTGATTTAAGTCTGATAGTCATTTAGTCAGCCGACTGTCCTGGTTGAATGAGTGGCCGATTGGCATATTTATTGTCTGGTTTTGGTACTTTTTTTTTTTTTTTTGGCCTTAACACAAGCTCACTAACAATGTATGTTATTTCAAGTGGTTATACATAAAACTAGTTGTGGTTTTTTACTTAGAAAGGGGAAAAAAATAATAAAGATTGCCTGGTTGGAAAGTAATGACAGTTTACCAACCCATTTTCTGAACTTTAGGAACAATTTAATACTGATTGAAAGTGATTTCAGTGGGCCTTAATTTTATTCTTTTTTTAAAAAAAATTTTTATTTAATTTCATTTACTTACTTATTTTAATTTGTCCAGAGAGGGACAGAGAGAGAAAGAGGAAGTGAGAAAGCAAGCCCCCAGGTTCAAGCCTCGAACCTCAGTCGACCATGTGGGAGTCTAGCACCCTTAACCATCATGCCACCTGCCAGTCCTTCTGTTTATGAGCAGGGGAAAAAGAAAAAGGGAGGAAAGAGAGCTGTGGGGTTTTTTTTGTGTTTGTTTTGAGAGAGATTTTTGTTATTGGGCTCTTGCACTTGCTGGAGAGATACAGAGAGACAGAAAGCGAGGAGTCACCTAAGGGGATGGCCATACTGATTCTCCTCTCCTCAAATCTCCTCTTGGCATTTTGTTTCGTTTTTAAATGCTGTGTAGGAGCCAGCAGGTGGGGTGGTGGTTAAGGGCGTTGGACCTCCCACATGGCTGACTCCTGGACCTGGTGGCTTGCTTCCTCACTTTTTCTTTCTCTCTCTGGTCAACTTAAAATAAGTAAATAAATAAAGTTAAATAAAATAATTATTTTTAAAATTGCTTTGTAAAGAGGCCAGCAGGTGGTGTGGTGGTTAAGGATGCTGGACTCCCACGTGGTCGATCGAGGTTCAAGTCTGGGACCTGGCAGCTTGCTTTCTCACTCTCTCTCTCTCTCTCTCTCTCTCTCTCTCTCTGTCCCTCTCTGGTCAAATTAAAATAAATAAATACATAAATAAATAAAGTTCAATAAAATAATTCTTTAAAGAAAAATTGCTTTGTAAACAGTGATCATGAGTCAGTTACTTTGGTAATGACAAGTGATCTTATTTGGAGAAGTTTTTGCTACAGGGTACGCGTGCTTGCCAGAGAGGCAGAAAGCGAGCAATGACCTCCTAGAGGGGATGGCCATGCCATAGTCCCTTCTTTGTTCTCCTCCTGGGATCTTGCGCATGCATGTACACACACCTCATGTGAGTTTTTTTTTTTTTTTAAGGATTGTTTATTTAATTCTTTTTGTTATTGTTATTATTTGACCAGAGAGAGAGGAGGAGAAAGTAAGCCAGCAGGTCCAGGACTTGAACCACAGTTGGTCATTTGGGAATTCAGTGCCCCTAACCGTCACGCTGCCTGCTGGTCTTCCCAGTGTGAATTTTAAGCAGCCAGGTCTGAAACTCATACCGCTATTGGTCATGTGGGAGTCCAGCAACATAACTGCTATGCCATCTGCTGACCCCAATTACAAGCTATCTTTAGAACATTCTGAAATTCTGAGACCAGCAAATGGCGTAATGATTATGTTGCTGGGCTCCCACTTGGTCGACCA
Organism: Tupaia belangeri chinensis; assembly: GCF_000334495.1. Classification (NCBI taxonomy): domain Eukaryota; kingdom Metazoa; phylum Chordata; class Mammalia; order Scandentia; family Tupaiidae; genus Tupaia; species Tupaia belangeri. The sequence goes on along the minus strand of NW_006159539.1, from coordinate 2,384,510 downwards.
GGGTTCAGATCCAGGACCCAGTGGCTTGAAACTCAACCGGGCACTTCGTGTGCATGTGCGTGTGTGTGTCTAAAATTCCAAGAGAAGAATGGAGGAGACAGGATTGTGAAGTGGCCATCACCCCTTGGGAGTGATTTCTCATTTTCTGTCTCTCTGTCTCGGAGCACACGCGCCCTATAGCATAAGTCTCTCTGAGAAAGAAAGAAAATTCTGAAATTCTTTTTATGCTTGACCTATACATAAAAATATCTAAGTGTTTAGCCTTCAGTTATTACCCTACTAGTGATGTTCCCCAGAGCAAAGAACGTTGTCCTTTTCCTTTGATTCGGCAAGAATTTTCAGCTCTTTGCATTCAAAGGAAGCTCTGGCGGTGACTTAGATCAAGGTACTTATTTATATACATTTTATATCAGGGGAATGGGTTTCTAAAGTTCTGAAGTAGAATCTTATGATACTCAAAAAAAAAAAACTACTAGCTCCCTTTGGTCTAGGAAGAGTTGGAATAGATATACTATACTTGATCTTAGTCAAACGGGTGAGAAGCAATTGTAATAGGTACAGATAAATAAATGTTTTGAAAATAGCACATTCAGGGCCAGCATGTTGCGTGGTGGATAAGGGCGCTGGACTCCCACATGGCGGACCCTGGTTCGAGTCCTGGACCTGGCAGCTTTCTTTCTTGCTTTCCCTTTCTCTCTCTCTCTCTCTCTCTGCCTCTGGTCAAATTAAAAATAATAATGATGATGATGATGACAAATGGAATTAAATAAATTATTTCTTTTAAAAATAGCACTCTTGTTTTTGAAAATGGTTTATAGAATACTCTGCTTTTCAAAAACAACAGAGAAGATTAGCAGATGGTGTGATCATTAAGGTGGTTGGGTTCCCCACATGGCCGACACGTTCAAATCCCGAGCCTGGTGGCTTGAAAATCAAGCTAGGTACTTGTGCATACTTATCCTGGGAGGAGAATGAGGGAGAAGGAATTCTGGTGTGGTCATTCCCTCTGGGGGAGATTCTCACTTTATCCCTCTATGTCTTTATCTGTCTCTGGCAAGCACGTGCACCTTATGGCAGACAACTAAAACTACAACAGAACTAAACCCCCAAATAGGAATTTTCTTAAACTTCAGTAACGTACACTTTTTTCAGAAGCACAATAATTATTTCTAAATTTTCAAAACCCTTATTGGAATTTGTTGACACAGACATTTTAATATTCCATTTGTAAATGAATCTTAAAGCATAAGCTAAATTCTTCACCTAGTTACTGAGATTACTTTGTACTATGCTGTCTGTATCAGAAGTGCTGTGAGGCCCAGGCGCTCTGAAAAAACTTTGAAGACACGTGAGGATATTGTAGCCCTTTTTCCTGTTCCTGAAGGAGCTCCCTCAGTACACCACCCCCTCCTGACCTCTAGGTAAATGCATGTTTTAAAGTTTTCTCTAGGAAATCATATTGAGGATTGCTTCTCATTATTTTCTGTTTTGACTATATTATATAAGAGGTCAGAGGTTGGAAATCATTAAACAAGACATTATCTTAAAAATACACCTAATCATGTTACTAAAGGAGCTCCATCAGCAGGACAAACGACTCACCTGCTTAAACAGTTTAGCATTCCTCAAGAAAAGAAATAATCCTGCGTTTTTCCCTTTTTTTAATCTCCAGAGGGCTCATGTGCTTGCCCGAGAGAGAGAGAATCCCTCCCTAGTGGAGCATGGCTGTGCCACCATCGTTTTTCATCCCATTTCTCCATCATGTCAGGAGTTTGGATCCACAAACACAGAACGCCTGACATGGCCAGGACTTGAACTGCACTTGGCCATGTGGGATCTGGTTCTCCGCACAGGGTTTAGTCACTGAGCCATGGGACTAGCTGTAAAGGAGCTTTTCAAAGTGCCAGAACACTTGACTTTTTTTTCCCTTAGATTTTTGCCTTTGGCACATGCGTTCTCTCGTGACAGAGACAGGGAAAGTGAGAAATCACTCCCATGGAGGATGGTCACCCACAGTCCCTTCTCCATTAAGCCAGTAATTTGAGTGCGTATCCACAACAGTTTTTCAAGCTGCTGTGTCAGGGACTCAAACCATCCAGTAGGCTGTATGTGGTCTAGAACCTTCACCCTCATACCACCTGGTAACCCACTCCTTTTTTTTTTTAATTTCTTTTTTTTATTTATTTTTAAAGTTTGCTACAGGGCATGTATGCTTGCCAGAGAGAGACAGGGAAGAAGACAGAGAAAGCACCCCTGGGAGAATTACCACACCACAGTCCCCTCTCTTCTTGGAATTTTGGGCACATACCCACACAAGCCTGGCATGTTTTTCAAGCCTCTGGGTCAAGCCATAGTTGGCCATGTCGGATCCAGCTGCCTTAATTACTGGCAGACCCTCGTGCCTTTACATTTTAAGAGGAGTGGTACTGCCTTTCAAGGTTTTGAAAACCAGAATTCTGACCAGACTTGCAAGTTAGTGTATTTATTTGTAAGTGATTAAAGTTGAAGAATATTACCAGCTGATAATCTATTGTAATACTTTAATTTACAAGCTTAGATGAGTCCGTCTAGATGGTGTTTGAATATTGTAGACCTCTTGTTTCTGACATATACTTTGAATGCTTTGTGTGTCAGCGATTTTCAAGTGTTTTTACATGCACAATATTTTAATTCTTGTTAGTGAGACCAGCACTCCTATTAGTCCTGCTTTATAGGTGATGAAACTTAAGGCATGTAACCGTTACTACACACAGCTAACTAGTCAGATGGTTTTAGGAGGTCGTTTTGGTTTGTTCTTTCTGTTTTGTTTTGTTTTCATTCTCTCAGGATTTTGGGTATGCATACACGTGTACCCGTTGTGTTTTTCTTTTTCATTTTGTTTTTCTTTAAAGAAAAGTTTTTTGCTATAGTGCACCTGCATTTGCCAGAGAGACAAAAGGCTGTCAATCACTCCTGGCGGCAGAGTGGCCACGATGCAGTCCCTTCTCCATGCTCCTTTTGGGATTTTGGGCACAAATGCACACATGCCTGGTGTGAGTTTTAAGCCACTGGATCCAAGACTGGAACTACAGTTGACTTCATGGGCATCCGGTGACTTAACCATTACACTATCTGCTGGTCCCAGTCAGTACTGTTTTTGTTTTGTTTTGTTTAGAGTTTGGGTTTTTTTTGTTTGTTTGTTTTTGAGAGGTTTTCGCTACAGGGCACACGTGGGCATCAAAGAGAGAGAGAGAGAGAAATCACCCCCCTAGGGGGGATGACCACACCACAATCCCTTCTCCTCCATTCTCCTCTTAGGATCTTGGGCACAAACACACACATGTGCCTGACGTGAGTTTAAGCCACCAGATCTGGGACTCGAACCCCAGTAGACTACATGGGAGTCCAGTGACGTAGCCATTACACCATCTGCTGGTCGCGACAGCCAGTACTGTTTTTCAAGCATAGTGTTCAGGACTTAAATTATAGTCAGCCATGTGGGATCCAGTGCCTTAACCACCACACTACCTGCTCCCTTTATTTTAATTCTTGAAGTGAATTTACTAGGAGCTCCTGTGTTTCACTTTTAGCGATTAAAAAAATTTTTTTTTAATTTGTTATAGGGTGTGTGTTCACAGAGTGGGGGCGTGGGGTGTGGAAACGTCATTCCACAGGATATATGGGCACACATGTGCCCAGCATGTTTTTCAAGATGCTTGGTGTGGTGACTCAAACCATGGATTCTGCCATGTGGGACCTAGCCTCCCAAGCCAACATGCCACCTGGCCAGCCTGGCAGTTGAACTTTTTTAAGATAACATTTTCCTTTTGTAAGAGTAAACACTTAGAAACTCATGGTAAGTTCCATACTTTTTGACCATTTCTTAGAATGATTTCAGTAATCTACTTTGGGACTCTGGCAGTTTAGGTTTGGAATGATGCATTTTCCTTTTTTACAAAACAGACTTTCATTAGATTTTCATTTTAGTTGAGAATGAATTTGTAGTGCCATTTCATTAAATTCAGAGAAAGCCAAAGTCTTGGCTCTTGGATCACTGAAGTCTAATAGGATAGACAGTGAATGTATAATGATGAAAATATGTTCCAGTTGTTTCTAACTTATATCTTCCAGTTGGGATGAATGGGTTCCAGAGAGCAGAGTACTCAAATACGTGGACACCAATCTGCAGAAACAGCGAGAACTTCAAAAAGCCAACCAGTAAGTGTGTTTATGAAATGAATATTGAGAAGTGTTTGTGAAGGAGTTTTTGGACATAGAATGATTAATGGTAATCATGTTGGCCATTCTTAATTACATACATAGTTTTGATGTGACGTGATTAGACAAACTATTTAGTTAGAGGGAGGTAACATACTTGTGGGTAGAAAACAACAGAAGGTTACTGGAAACTGCTGTATAAATAGTAATAAATTTTAACAGTGAATATATTTTGTCCTATTTCTTGGGCTCTGTGGAAAGACATACCTGGGTGAGGGAAGCACGTATGGAGCAGAGGCACACCCCCTTATGCTTCACGTCTGAGAGCGCATCGAGAGAAAGGGACTCTCTGAAAGACTGGGTCTTTGGGATAATTGTCTTCATTTCAGAGCTGAAGTAGATTCCAGAATAAATGGAATTGTTGATTGAGAATGGATTAGTTACTTTTTACTACATTTCTTAAATTTTGGCAGGTGTAGGAAAACTAGATCTTAGGCCTTCTTTCATCAGTTTTTGGTTTGAGTCTTGTAAATACGTCATCTCTTCGTCCAGCTCGTTGGAAACTTGATATCAGAATGTGTATGTGTTTAGGACCTTAATTAGTATATAAATTCCTGATAAAGTCAAGCTGATACACCTTACTTTTCCACCTAAGTACTCCTTTTATAATGACCGTACTGAATTTGTTTTTAAAGGGAGCAATATGCAGAGGGCAAGATGAGAGGAGCTGCACCAGGAAAGAAGACATCTGGTCTGCAGCAGAAAAATGTTGAAGTGTAAGACACTGTCTTTCCGTTGATCTTGTACACCGTTTTAGAAGTGAAGTTCAGACTTGGTAGTTGTTATCATGTGATAGACTACTCAGAAATAAAAGCCTTATCAGGGAGCGCTGGGTAATTTTAAGTACGGTTATTTCCTGGGAGGATGGGATATGTGCTTTAAAATATATTGAACAATTAAACTTGGTGATTTTATGCCAGGAGGATATGTGTGTACATACAAGAGGAAGAATGAGAGAGAATCCACCAAAGGGGCTTAGTCACACCAGAATCCTTTTCTTCCCATTCTCCGTCCTGTAGAATTCTGGGCATGTGTGCATGCCCCCAGAACCCACCCATCAGGCCAGTATTGTGGCTGGTAATTGAACGCTGGTCAGACATGCGGCATCTGCCTTCCTCTGCCTAGTGCCAAGCCACTGCACACTAGGGTGTGGGGCTCACCCAAACCTGGTGATTTTTCAAAAATTGTTTTATTTTTTATTTGAGGCTTTTATGTTTTTATTTATTTTGTCAAGAGACTTTGAGAGAGAGAACCAGCTATCATGCCCCAATTTTTTTCTTCTTTCCCCATTCACTGGTACCACAATTTGGACCATGATTGGTCGTGTGAGATCAGGCTCCCACTGCTCAGTGCTTAATCACTGCATTACAAGGGTGGTCTGGATTTGGGGTTGTTTCTCTGTGTGTGTGTGTGGGGGGGTGGGTTGGTGGGTGGCGTGTGTGTGTGTTTTAATTTTGCCAAAGGGTATTTGCATTCACCAGAGGGAGACAGAAAAGAGGGCGAAAATAACCTCCATGGGGACATGGTCATACCATAGTCCATCCTTGGTTTTTCCACTCTGTCGGGACTTTAGGAACACATGCACATGCTTTCAGGAAGTCTCAAGCTGCCTGGCCCAGGACTTGAACTACAAGGTTGACCATGTGGGATTCCACTGTGTCGACCACCAGGTCACGGATTTGGTTTTGCTTTTAATGTCTGGTTTTACCCTGTTTCTAGTGTCTAGTGATTGTTCTGTTGCTTTCTATAAACAAAAATAGTTCTAGTTAGAATAAGATTTACTTTTTCTTTGTTAAGTCTAGGTCTTTTTTATTTTTTAGAATTATTTATTGGGACTAACAGATGGCATAATAATTATGTTGTTGGACTCCCAAGTAGTTGACCACAGTTGGAGTCCCAGACCCGGTGGCTTGAAACACACCATTGCATTTGCATGCTTGCCCAAGATCCAAAGAGGAGAGTGGAGGAGAACGGATTGTGATATGGCCATCCCCCCCCGGCGGTGATTTCTCACTTTCTGTCTCTTCCGCGAGTGCACGCACCCAACAGCAAAAATCTCTTTAAAAAAAAAAGACATAGGGTCCAACATGTGGCATGGTGGTTAAGGGCGCTGGATTCCCACATGACTGACTGTGGTTCGAGTCTTGGACGTGGTGGCTTGCTTTCTCACTTTGTCTCTCTCCCCTATTCACTTTTTCATTCTGTCCCTCTGGTGTTTATGTATGTATGTATAGATAATGAATGAATGAATACATTTCAATAATTTTATTTATTTACTTTTAATTTGTTACAAAGCATGTGGTCTAGCAGAGAGAGACAGAGAGAGAAAGCAAGCCACCAGATCCAGAACTCGAACGATGCCCAGCCACACTGGAGTCGTTGATGCTGCATGCCTAGGGTCATAGCTAGGAGAGCCTGGGGGTGGGACCACAGTGTGTTGAGAGTGAATGTGTACTCCTCTCCCTTTTGCCTCTACCTCTGCCTTCCTCATGAAAGAAATAAAGGAACTTAGGGCCTGCTGGTGGCTTGGTGGTTTATTATTTTTTCATATGGCTGGAGCCCATAGGACCAATCACACAGTTCAAGTCTGGACCTGCTGGCTAGAGAAGCTTGCAGGTGCATGTTCTTGGGTGCCCAAAATCTCCCCAAAAGGAGGGAGACACTGAGAAGGGACTGCTATGTGACCATTCCCCATGGGCAGTGCTCTCTTACTTTCCCTCGCTTGCCCTGTCTTTAGCATATGTGCCCTCTGAGAAAATTAAATAAATAGAATGAACTTTTAAAAATGTACAGTTCTAGAGTCAAAATTAATATTTTATGAATGAACACTAATTGGAAAAAATATTTTAGCCATTGAAAACATTTTTGGTGGAACAAGTGGTGGCCTTATAAACTATATACTGTTAAGGGGGGGTCTGCAATAGGGTGCATGCAATTACCAGAGACAAAACAAGAAATCGCTCCCCCGGGGGTCTGGACATGCCACGTTCTCTTGGGATCTTGGGTATGCACACACATGGCAGTGTGATTTTTAAGTCACTGAATCAGGACTCGAACTGCAGTCGAGTATGTGGGGGTCCAATGATGTAACCATTATACTGTTTGTCCCTAAACTAACTTTTTTTTTTTTTTTTTTTTAAGATTTCTTTTTAAATTTACTTATTCATTTTAATTTGATCAGAAAGGGACTGAAGGGGGGGGGTCAGAAAGCAAGCCATCAGGTCTGAGACTCAAATCATGGTCAGCCATGTAGGAGTCCAGCATCCTTAACCACCATACCACCTGCTAACCCGTAAACTATGTACTTTTAACAGACTACTACTAATATAAGTCTGGGTGAGATCTTCCACTGTTTTCGGTTAATTTTTCTATTACAGAGAAAGGGAGATGTAAATTTAATCAGTGGTAAAAATTCTTGTGTCTGAGTAGGAGGGAACTTATTTGCTACCTGATCTTATCCAAGGTAGTATTGCGAACTTAACTGTGATAAAAGTGCATTGGTTAGCAAACAGTTTTATTGGAATTAGTAATTTTTTTCTCCTTTTTCTCCCCTTTTAGGAAAACAAAAAAGAACAAACAGAAAAGTAAGAATACTAAATTTACTAAACTTTACCTTTATAACATTTGCATTTTGAATTCACTCCTTTTTGAAATTTTTATTTATTACTATTACTGTTACTTGGTTTAAGCAGAGAGAGATGGGGGAGAGTGAGAATTGATGGCCTCAAATATGAGGCTTGCAGCAAACTCCTTAGCTAGGTGAGGTGGGTACGTAGTGGCAGTCGACCAAGCTGAGGGTGGGTTCACTGTGGAGACTCCTGTGCAGTCAGTTGTTTTTATCTACTTTAGTCCTGATCACTCCCCCTGAGATGATAACATTCTTGAATAAATGGAAGATGGTAATATTACATGTCTGTATTGTTTGGTAGAGCCATTCATAGAAGCTACGTTTTTAGTAGGAATATGATTTTTTAATTTAGGTTTAAATAACAGCTATGTACTGGAGAAATAATGGGTCAGGCGACTATTTTTAAAGTTTGTTTAATTAGCTAAAAACTCCCGTTTTCTTTTACACAAATTTAACAGCACCTGGGAATGGAGATGGCGGCAGTACCAGTGAGACACCTCAGCCTCCTCGGAAGAAAAGGGCCCGGGTAGATCCTACTGTTGAAAATGTAGGGGTTTTTTTTAAGTTTTTTAATACCATGTTGGGTTTTTTTAATTTTTTTAATTAATTTTTTTTAAAGGAAGTGCTTGTCTCTGTCTCTGTTCTGGTAAAGGGGGAAAATATGTCACATTTGGGATTTTGGATATCAGTGATAAATATGAGTATTAAGTATGTGTCAGGCAGGTAAGGCTGTTCCATTTCTGAAAGAAGTTTATTAAAGATAAGATAATTTTTAGGTCTGTTCCTTCCACGAGCACGAGAGGGAGACAGGCACTTCCAGCAGTGTCCTCCTACCGCTATCCAGCCCCCAGGTCAGCCAGCTTCAAGGCACAGGCACATGCTCTCCAGGCATGTTCAGGGAGGTCTCTGGACGAGAACTTGGTACCTTTTCTTGTAGCATAGCCTCCTAGAGTGTTGTGTTATTTACTGCTGTGCCTCTGTCAACCCATTAAATTATTTTTACCTGGGAACCAGCAGTTAGCGTAATGGCTACGTCGCTGGACTCCCACGTAGTTGACCGCGGTTCACATCCCGGACCCAGTGGCTTAAAACTCACGCCGGGCCGCCAGGCGCGTGTGCGTGCGTGCCCAAGATCCCGAGAGGAGAATGGAGGAGAAGGGATTGCGGCGTGACCATCCCCCCTGGGGAGTGGTTTCTCGCTTTCTGTCTCTCTGTCTCTCTCTGTCTGGCGAGCGCACGCGCCCTATAGCAAAAACCTCTCCCCCCCCTCCAAAAAAAATTATTTTTACCTTCACTAAAGACTGTGGTTCAAGGTCAGATTTTCCCTCCCGGAGGCTAACTCTGTTGTCTGTATGATCTTTAAAATGACAATTAAGCTGCATGTTTGACTGCTAAATCATTGGTTTATACCAAGTGCCGCTAAAATTCAGTTACAAAAGGGGGAAGGCCTTTTTTAGAGTTGCTATTCAGCAAGAAAGGATAGGTTTTTAATGTCCTTTCTTTTTGTGTTTAGGAGGAAACATTTATGAACAGAGTTGAAGTTAAAGTAAAGATTCCTGAAGAACTAAAACCATGGCTTGTTGATGACTGGGACTTAATTACCCGACAAAAACAGGTAATATAAAAGCTAAGTAGGTTGTAACCTATGCGATGTGTTCTTGCTACCAAAAAAAAAAGTTTTTACAAAATGTATATAAACTTGATTTTTTTATTTGAGATTTTTGCTATAGGGCATGTGCACTCACCAGAGACAGAGACAGAAAGCGAGAAATCATCCCCCAGGAGGAATGGCCAAACTGTAGCTCCTTTCCTCCGGTCTTCCTCTTGGGATTTTGGGTATGTGTGCGCATGTGCCCAGTGTGAGTGTAAGCCGCCAAGTCCAGGGCTGGAACTGCGGTCCCCTATGTGGGAGTCCAGTGATTTAGCCATTACACCATCTGCTGGTCTCTAGACTCAAATTTTTAAGGTATGCCTGATAAATATTTTAATTCAGAGACTGAACAGCATAAGAGAGTAACTTGGAGCCAGGCTAGCAGGTGGCATGGTGGTTGAAGTGCTGGATCCCTCGTACCCAACTACATGGTTCCAGTCGCAGACCCCAGGTGCACGTATGTACGTGTGTGCCAGAGAGGAGAATGAAGGAAGGGGGTTGCAGTGTGGCCATCTACTCTTACGGGGATGATGTCTCACTTTCTCTCTCTCCCTCTCTCTTTTGTATCCTATTAACAAAAAACTTAATGGAAAGGAAAAAGAAGTGGAGAGGAATAAAAGTACATAAATTTCATGAGTTAGGTTGATTTTTAAAAGTGGAGGTAGCTCATTTTTTTGGAGGTTACTGAGGTAGGAACTCATTCTTAAAAGTTTGTAAAAGCAAAGAAGTATGTGTTTATTGTTTTAGATAATTGAGGATGGACTATCCAAGCCCAAGAGGTCTTTAGAAAGTTGATGGGAAAATGCTGTGGCTTGGTGGTCAAGGTGCTGGATTCATCCCACATGACCAGCAGCAGTTTGAGTCCCAGAACTGGCAGCTTAAAAATCACAAGTAAATAGATAAATAAATAAATGTTTAAAGAAAAAAAAAAAACAACTATGTATGAATTTTTTTTTATTGTGCACCAAAGAAACGCACCCCCCCAAATAAAGAAGTCTCTCTATATCATGATCCCTTTGCCTAAGCCTCCTATCTGGGAATACTGGTATGCACATCTGGCTTTTAGAAGGGATCTTGCTGTGTTGCCCATGCCAGGCTTGAACTTGCAGCCCTTCTACTTCAGCCTCCCAAGTTGCTGGTACTGTAGGCACACACCACCATGCCCAACCTTTAGATTGTGGTTTCCAGCCTGTGGAACATATCATCTTAGTGTGTTCCACCAGCATAGCACTGAAACCTTTTTAAATTTTTATTATCTTAATTGTTTATTTATTAGAAATCGACCAGAGAGAGAGAAAGAGAGGAAAATTGAGAAAGCAAGCCACCAGATCTTGGATTTGAACTGCATTCACCCATGTGAGAGTCCAGCATCTCAACTGCCATGCCACTTGCTGGCCCTGAAACTTTTGGGGCGGGGGGAGGTTTTTGCTATAGGACAAATGCACTTACCAGAAAGAGAGAGACAGAAAGCGAGAAGTCACCCCCCAGGGGGGATGAAGTTCCTGGTGTATGTCCTTGTTAATGGAATGCAAAAAGCATGCAATGCCCCCTTGCAAGGTGTTCATAGCTCCCCAAAGAACCTGAATCTATGGAGGACCAGCAGGTGGTGTGGTGGTTAAGGCGCTGGACACTCCCACATGGCCGACCAGGGTTCAAGTCCTGAATCTGGTGGCTTACTTTCTCACTTCCTCTCTTTCTCACTGTCACCCTCTGTGTCTCTCTGGTCAAACTAAAAAATAAGTGAATGAATAAATAAAATAAAATATTATTAAAAAAAAAAAAAGAACCCGAGTCTAAGATAGGTCTTAATTACTAGTTCACAGGAATTGTCATCAAAGTGCAGCGATAAAGTACTGCTAAAGCCATTGGGAAGGTACAAGGCTCACAACTTGAGTTCTCCCAGTATACCTGTGACATACATCTTTGTGATCCTGGCTGAGTAAGGCCAGGGGGTTCAACTGTGGTGTGAAAACCCAGTTGAGGGACCAGCAGTTAGCGTAATGGCTGTGTCACTGGACTCCCATGTAGTCGGCTGCGGTTCGCGTCATGGACCCAGTGGCTTAAAACTCAGCAGGACCCGTGTGCATGCATGCCCAAGATCCCAAGAGGAGAACTGAGAAGGGATTGTGGCATGGCCATCCCCCCTAGGGGGTGATTTCTTGCTTTCTGTCTCTCTGTCTCTGTCTGGTGAGCACACGCGCCCTTTAGCAAAATCCTCTCCAAAAAAAAAAATCAGTTGAGGTGGAGTTCCGTTGAGACCAGTAAAGCATTTCTTTAAACAAACAAACAACTGGTACAGGTAAAAATGGTGATGGTGGGGCAAGAGTAGGGATGAGAATTAAAAGACCTGTCAATCATGTACACTAAATGGACATAATTGGAATCCTTTGGAGGATGATGCTAAGCTGCCAGGATTTGAGCCATTGCCCTACCAATTAACTATCTTGGACAAGTTTCTCAGCCTTTCTGTGTTTTTAGTTTCCACATTTAGTGGAACATTACCTCATAGTGTTGATAAAAGGATGGAGAGGGAGATTGTGTTAATGCTCCAGATCATGTCTGACCTTAATCATACGGTGAATGGTAGTGTCAGGAAGGCATATTCGTGTGATGTATTTCTCTATATAGTGAGAAGTATGTGTGCGTAAAGCAGACTGTCTTTTTTTCCTTATGAAAATCTTGCACCTGTGCCCAAGAGAGATAGGCTCCCTTGACAGACTCTCATCACACCGTAATCCCCTTTGCACAGCCTGTCAGTTTATCAGGATTCTTACCGAGAGAGTTTTCAGGAAGACTCAGAACTTCAACTGTGGTGGGGATTGCCAGTCTTTATAGAGCTGTGTTGTCCAGCGTGGTAGCACTTTGACAGCAGCTATTTAAATTGAAATTAAATATAATTAAACTTTTAGTGTCTCCCACATTATCCACGTTTCATACTGAATAAATTGAGACTTTAGGAAATCATGAAGTCTGAAAGCTTTTCTAGTATGATTTTTTTTTTTTAAGAGAATACATGTATTCAAGAGTGTTGTTGTTTTCATAGCTCTTTTATCTTCCTGCTAAGAAGAATGTGGATTCCATTCTGGAGGATTATGCAAATTATAAGAAATCTCGAGGAAACACCGATAATAAGTAAGTGTATATACCTTCCAAACATACCCTAAGACCTTTTTAAGAAAAATATTTGCAAATAAGGTAGTGTGGTGGTTAAGGTTTTGGATTCTCACGTGGCTGACTACAGATAGAGTTCCTGGACTCCACAGCTTGCAACTCCATGCTGAGCACATGTATAAGCATGCCCAAAACTCCAAGAAGAGAATGGAGAAAAAGGGATTATGACATGGCTATCCACCCCGGTGGGTGATCTCTCATTTTCTCTCTCACTCTATTGAGTGAGCTTATGTGCCTTAAGGCAAAAACCTAAAAATGTGTATATATTTGTATATATACATATATAGAAACTAGCCAAATAGAATTCACAGGTTTAACATGGGTTGTCTGGCAATTTGAAAGGGCCAGGTAGCTATTTACTAGCATGGAAGTACTTACATACCTTAACATTTAACAATTTCAAAGTATAAAATCCATCTTATCAGGACCAGCAGTTGGTGCAATGGCTATGTTGCTGAACTCCCATGTAGTAGTCAGTCACGGTTTGAGTCCTGGACCCAGTGGCTTAAACTCAATGCTGAGCATGTGTGTGTGCGTGCCCAAGATCCTGAGAGGAGAAGGGATTGTGGCATGGCCATCCCCCCTGGGGAGGAGTAATTTCTCGTTTTCTGTCTCTTTGTCTTTCTGGCACATGCCCTATAGCCAAAACAAAACAAAAACAAGAATTTTTAAATTTATGTATTATTATTTCTTAATTTGACAGAGTGACGGGGAGGGGGTATGGGTATGAAAAAGTAAGCCACCAGGCCCGTACTCGAACCATGGTCGACCGTGTGAAAGTCCAGTGACCCCAGTCACTATACCACCTGCCAGCCCCTTTAGCTCCCTTTTTAAAAGTCTCAGTAGTGGTTGCTTGCCATTAGATTAATCTTAGATTCTTTACCTCAGTGTTTGTCCTATTTCAATTTTCAGTAACCAGTTTTGAAAGTAAGTGTGTGTTCCTTTATCAGGGAGTATGCTGTGAATGAAGTTGTGGCAGGTATAAAAGAATACTTCAACGTCATGTTGGGCACTCAGCTGCTCTACAAGTTTGAGAGACCACAGTATGCTGAGATCCTTGCAGATCACCCTGATGCACCCATGTCCCAGGTGTATGGAGCACCTCATCTACTGAGATTATTTGGTAATGTGTCACGTAGAAAACGTGGTTTTACTTCTTTTGCCCTAGGCTTTTATAATTGAATGTATTGGTCTTCCCTTAATGAGCAAGAAGTAAACTAACTTTCTAAAACATGGCTTCATTCCATCTTGAAGTTTTGTGTAAATGTGGAATAGCAAAATCTATAAAAGTTAAGAGTTTTTTAAGTTGTATATTTTAAAGGAATGAGTAATGTGGCATTTGCTGACATAATTAAGATAAGAGGGTTGTAAGTGCTGCCTTGGATGTAACTTCTTTCAAATTCTTTTGTTCCAATAGTACGGATTGGTGCAATGTTGGCCTATACACCTCTTGATGAGAAGAGCCTTGCTTTATTACTGAATTATCTTCACGATTTCCTAAAGTAAGTCTCAGTAAGTTTGGGATTATAAATGTGAATTATATAACATATTGCAAATTACTGCATGATAGAAGAGATTAACTGTATAGATATAAAAACATACAGTTTTGTATAGATGTCAATAGATACTCCATAAAACAATATAAATAAATGCAAGTATGGGAATCTCACAAATGATAATGGTTATTATATTGGTGCAGTTGGAGAAAACGCTGGAGACCTTAATGCATTGGTGATGAGACACCTAGCAGTTAATTTGGGAGAACATAAAGAGCCACCGTTAGGGTCATGCACCTTACTTGTAGACAGGTCAGAAATGAGAATCTGGGACCAGCAGTTAGCATAATGGCTATGTCACTGGACTCCCATGTAGTCGACTGAGGTTCGATTCCCGTACCCAGTGGCTTAAACTCATGCAAGCACGAATTTGTGGGTGCCCAAGATCCCGAGAGGAGAAGGGATTGTGGCATGGCCATCCCTCCCAGGGGCAGTGATTTCTTGCACTCTGTCTCTTTGTCTTTCTGACGAGCACACACGCCCTATAGCAAAAACCTCTCAAAGAAAGAAAGAATCTAAAATTATGATAAGTATAATGAAAAAATGTAGGTTACTAGTCTCATTGTTTCATAGTGTTAGATATATGGTAAAGTGCTCTGGTGAACAAACCAATGAAAAATAGGACGTAGGAAATTTACAAAAATGGCAGTACAAAGGACAATTTAAAATATGTGCAACCCAGGGCAAGCAGATGACATAGTGGTTAAGGCGCTGGGAAAAAAATATGGCAGACTTCAAGAAAAAAGTGTGCAACCTTGTGATTAGAAAATATAAATTATGCTACCGCTAAAATATCTTGTTAAGATTGGCTAAGGGGCCCAGCAGACAGACCACAGTTGAGTCCCAGACCTGGTGGCTTGATTTCTCACTTTCCCTTTCTCTCTCTGATTAAATTAAAAAAGTAATGCCAAATAGAATAATAATAATAATAATAGTAATAATAACAAACATTTTTTTAATTAAAAAAGAAAAAGATTGGCTAAGACGTGGAGCCAACATAGAGTGGTAGTTGAGGCACCAGACTCCCATGTGGCTGACTGCGTTTGAGTCTGGGACCTGGCAGCTTGCTTTCTCACTTTTCCCATCTCTCTCTGATCAAATTTTAAAAAGATAGTAATAAGTAAAATTAAATTTTTTTTTTTTTTTAAGAAAAAGATTGGTGGAACCAGCAGATGGTGTAATGATTATGTTGCTACACTCTCATGTAGTCAACTATGGTTCAAGTCCCAGAATTGGCAATTTAAAACTCACACTCGGCTCATGTGCATGCCCAAAATCCCGAGAGGAGAATAGAAGAGAAGGGCTTGCAGTAGGGCTATCCTATCTGGGGGTGATTTCTCACTTTTTGTCTGTCTCTATGTCTCTCTCGTGAATGCATGCACTATGAAGCAAAAATCTCAAAACATTTTTAAAAAATAAAAAGATTGGCTAAGACTTAAAAGACTGGAGAAATGGGCCATCTTACTTTCAATAACTTTTTGGAGGGAATTTTTATAATAGTGAAAATTTTTAATAACCTAGCAGTTACTAAAAGGATGAAGTTCTTCTAAATATACTGATAAGGGAAAATTTGCACGTTGTATCCGTTAACTGAAGGAAAAAAGAAACACAAATTGAACAGGTGTGTAAGGTAAGTCCCCTCATTTGTGGAGAAACATTTCATTCTTCAGGGGGAAAAATCTAGTATTCCAATACATGGATCTTAATAGATTATTTCTTGGCATAGTACTGAGAGGAAAGGTAGAATTTTTCAATTTTGTTTTGACAATTTCTGTATTGAATTGTCTTGAGTGACTATGTTTTATAATAAAATTTTCAGAATTACAGCAAGGGTCTTGAGAATATGAACAGATTTATAGCCTTTGTTCTACTAATGATAAGTTCTGCAGACCTAACTTTGTTTGAAATGAAAGTCCTCCTTGGCATTTTGGGTCCCTTTGATTAATATATTTATTTTTATTTTAGGTTTGCCATAGGCATATGTTTTTGCCAGAGACAGAGAAAAGTGAGAAATCAACTCTACACTCTACCCCTCCCCCAGGGATTTGGCCATGGTGCAATTCTCTCCCTGTTCTCCTCTCAGGATTTTGGGCTCACAGATATATTTACCTGGCATGATTTTCAAACTGCCAGGTCCAGGGCTCAAACTACAGTCAGCCATGTGGGGATCCTAGCTCCTTAACCTCCATACCACCTGCTGGCCCAACTTTTATTAGTGTTGATTTTGGGGCTCACAGATGGCCTAGTGGTTACATCACTGGACTTACATGGCCAACTGCAATTTGAGTCCAGACCCAGTGGCTTGAAAATCACGCCAAGCATATGTGCGTGCATGCCCAAGATCCCAGAAAAAGGGATTGTAGCATGGCTATCCCCCTGGGGGCGGGGTGCTTTCTCATTTTTCCTCTCACTGTCTGTTTCTCTCTCTGGCAAGTGCAGGCACCCTAAGTCAAAAACCTCTTAAAAAGTGTCGGGGCCAGCGGGTGCCATGATAATTCTTTAAAATATATATATTGTTAAAAAAAAAAGTGTTAATTTAAAATCTAAACTTGACGATTACTTGTGTATATGGATATTATTTTGAGATAATACTGTCAAAGGATAATAACTGTTGCTTGGGACCAGCAGTGGGCGTAATGGCTGTGTCGCTGGACTTCCCTGTAGTTGACTGTGGTTTGAGTCCTGGACCCAGTGGCTTAAACTCAGCTAGGCGCGCGTGTGTACACGCGTGCTGAAGATCTGAGAGAATGGAGGACAAGGGATTGTGTTGTGGCCATCCCCCCTGGAGGGGTGATTTCTCGCTTTCTCTGTCTTTATGGCAAACACGTGTGCCCAATAGCAAAAACCTCTCCAAAAAAAGGGGGGATAATAACTGTTGCTTAAAGAGAGTCCAAGCTCTCTTGTCTTCTTTGTTTGGTAATAACAGTGCAACTCCAGATTCGCCCTTTATGATGCATTGTGTTGTGTGTGTCGTCTTCCCCCCCCTCCCCCCCCCCGTTCAACCCAGTTGTAATGACATGGTTTTACTGGGAGGTAGTGGTTATTTTTAAGTGTACTTAAGGGAGGTGATTTATGTGGCTTACCTATGTAATAATAAATGTAATAAGAGGTTTGCATCAAGGTAAGATGTTTTGTGAAATTTTAATGAGTGACATTTTGTTTTTAGGTACCTGGCAAAGAATTCTGCAACTTTG
This sequence comes from Tupaia belangeri chinensis, assembly GCF_000334495.1. Lineage (NCBI taxonomy): Eukaryota > Metazoa > Chordata > Mammalia > Scandentia > Tupaiidae > Tupaia > Tupaia belangeri. The sequence continues at coordinate 2,367,053 of NW_006159539.1, read as the reverse complement.
TTTAGTGCCAGCGATTATGAAGTGGCTCCCCCGGAGTACCATCGGAAAGCTGTGTGAGGGGCTCACTCGCTCATCTGTGTTTGGATCTCTGTAAACACATTTTTGTTCTTAGTCCTTCTCTTGTACAAACTATGTACTTTGAAGATGTTAGTGTACAACAGAATTGATGTTTGTTTCTGTTTGATTTTAAACAGAGAAAATAAAAGGGGTTCGGCTCCTTTTTCCTTTTCTTTCTTTTCATTTCAAAGTTGCTGCCAGTGTATTCAATGATGGACTTTTTTTTTTAATGGTGCTTAAAGTAAAGAGCCCATCCTTTGCAAGTCATCCATGTTGTTCCTTAGGCATTATCTTCGCTCAAATTGTTGAAGAATGGTGGCTTGTTTCATGGTTTTGTATTTGTGTCTAATGCACGTTTTAACATGGTAGACGCAATGCATTGTGTAGCTACAGTTTTCTGAAGTCGATCTTTTAGGAATTGTTTTTCAGATCTTCAATAAATTTTTTCTTTAAATTTCAAAGATTAGTGTAATTGTGTGAATGTGTTACAAAATCCCTTTTATATTTCTTCTTGTATTTAAATAGCAACTTTTCAGATATATGTTTAACTTTCTGATTTTGTCCTTATGGAGATGAAAGGGTCATCTTTGGTACCTGGCTTTAACCCACAGCAGCTCTGGCAGCTTGTTCCCCTTGGTCCCAGTTGAAAAGTCAGAAATTCTTAAGAGTACATAGACTTAATCATTTTGAACATGGAGCCCATTTTCATTTGTGTGATTGCTTTCTCTCTTTTTTTTTTTGGAGAGGTTTTTGCTATAGGGCGCGTGCGCTTGCCAGACAGAGAGACAGAAAGCGAGAAATCACCCCCCGGGGGGATGGTCACGCCGTAATCCCTTCTCCTCCATTCTCCTCTCGGGATCTCGGGCATGCATGCACACACACACACGCCCGGCGTGAGTTTTAAGCCACCGGGTCCGGGACGTGAACTGCGGTCAACTACGTGGGAGTCCAGCGACATAGCCATTACGCTGACTGCTGGTTCCCTGTGATTGCTTTCTGTTGGTAATTATTTTTCAGGTGTTTACCTGAGCGCCTTGAGCTAAAAACTGCAATATGCAACAAAATACTTCTATACAGCAGCATTTCCCCCCTTTAATGGAGGTGCAAAGGGCTGGGGTAGAGTTGATGCTAGTAAGTAAAATGAAGATAAATTGAGGTGGCAAGAGCTGCAGCAGTAGAGGAGAGGAGAGTGACCACAAGAGGTTAAGCACCAAAGAGGCCATAGAATTTGCTTTGGGCATTTGAAGGGAAATACTTTTAGCCATAGCTGTCTTTCAGTCTCCTTATCTTTCTGCTCGCTTGGTCTCTGCATTTTTTGGGTGGGAGGGGTTTGCTATAGGGCACTTGCTCGCCAGAAAAACAGAGATACAGAAAGCAAGAAATCACTCCCCCCAGGGGAGATGGCCATGTCGCAATCCCTTCTCCTCTTAGGATCTTGGGCACATGCACACGCACCCAGCATGAGTTTAAGCCGCCGGGTCCAGGACTTGAACCATGGTCAACTACGTGGGAGTCCAGCGACGTACCCATTATACCATCTGCTGGTTCCTGCTCTGCATTTTTTTTTTCACCCTTTCCCTTTTTGTGACAAATGTATTGACTTTAGCTTTAATTTTGCCAGAGGGCATGTACATTCAGGGAGTGGGGAGGTGAGCACCTTCCGCCTAGTGTGGTCACAGTCCCTTCCCTTCATTTTTCCATCCTCTTGGGATTCAGGGGCACACAGAAAGAAAAACTCAAAGTAAGGCCAGCTGGCTCTGGGATAACAAGTCTGCAGACATATTGGTTGACTCAAGGCCATACACGGACCAGCTCAGACCAGGCATGGGGGAATGTGGATCTGCCCCATCCCCTTCATACTGCCACAGTGATAGGTGGACCTCATTGAGAGGTGTGCTTTCCTGGTTCAGTCCTGGTCAGATTGTGGCCTGCCATTTGGTGGACTGCTAAGTGCAGCCATCCAGATTAATTTAAAGCTTTGGATCTGTAGACATTTGGGCTGACTCAAGGCCCAGTGTGGGCTCACTTAGACTCCAGGCCTGGCAGAATGTTTTTTCCCCCTCTATATTCAAGCATCAAGTCTTCCTCCATTAGAAGCACCAGCCATTTAATTTATAAAAAATTTATTTTTATTTATCATTATTTTAATTTGATCAGAGAGCAGGAAAGTGAGAAAGCAAGCCAGGACTCAAACCATTTCCATCCTCTTGGGATTCAGGGGCACACAGAAAGAAAAACTCAAAGTAAGGCCAGCTGGCTCTGGGATAACAAGTCTGCAGACATATTGGTTGACTCAAGGCCATACACGGACCAGCTCAGACCAGGCATGGGGGAATGTGGATCTGCCCCATCCCCTTCATACTGCCACAGTGATAGGTGGACCTCATTGAGAGGTGTGCTTTCCTGGTTCAGTCCTGGTCAGATTGTGGCCTGCCATTTGGTGGACTGCTAAGTGCAGCCATCCAGATTAATTTAAAGCTTTGGATCTGTAGACATTTGGGCTGACTCAAGGCCCAGTGTGGGCTCACTTAGACTCCAGGCCTGACAGAATGTTTTTTCCCCCTCTATATTCAAGCATCAAGTCTTCCTCCATTAGAAGCACCAGCCATTTAATTTATAAAAAATTTATTTTTATTTATCATTATTTTAATTTGATCAGAGAGCAGGAAAGTGAGAAAGCAAGCCAGGACTCAAACCACAGTCAGCCATGTGGGAGTCAAGTGCCCCAAACCCCCACTCTACTTGCCGACCCCTCAGACATTTAATTGATGAGCAGATCTTTGAAAAGATACAAATATGAATGCTGACCTCTTGCTTGCTAACCTTATGTGATGTGTCGAATAAGCGTCCTTTACAGCATGAGAATCCAGGGCCACCTTGCAAAGCACAGGATTCAGCCACTGTAGATGGGCCATTGGGTGTGCCGTTGGAAAGCAGGGTGGGAAAGGATGCTGACTGCCACATTGTACGAACACACCTTTCCCTCTTACCAGTTACAGTGGCTCCAGGCTAAATGGACTGCTGAAGTCATCTAGTCCTCATCTGATGCATCAGTTCTGTCTCCATCTCCCTTTGTAAGTGACCAGCCAGTCCTCCAGAATACCTCCAAGAATAGGGAACTCACTACTTCAGTGAGGCTTCAGTACCTCCAAATCAGAATGGTTGCAACAGGATTTAAGATCTGCTTCCATGATTTCTCTTCTGGCCCCCGTTCTGCCCTCTGTGGCCATCTTGGCCACTGCTGCTGTCTCAGCCCTCCTTTCTGTAGTGCATGGCTCCAGGTCTGGGTGCTGCACATGGTCTCATGAGACATGGAGCACTGCCTGTAGAGGGCACTGTTGAGCTGGTGTTGCTTGGGGTCAGCCAAGCCTCCCCATTCTGGAGAGGACTCAAGCAGGTAGGCCTTGAAGATGACAGCACAGGTGAATGGTGAGCCATCAAGGGCTGTCTTTGAGCCCTCTCTGGGCTTCCTCCTCTTTGGGTTTCCAACAGAGGCCTGACTGCTCCTTCGCATCTCCCTTGTGAAAACAAGAACCAGGGGACCAGCATATGGTGTGGTGGTTAAGGGTGCTGGACTCCCATATGGCTGACTGTGGTTCGAGTTCCGGGCCCCTGGTGGCTTTCTCTCTCTCTCTCTGTCCCTCTTTGGTCAAGCTAAAATGAATAAAATTAAATAATTTTTTTTTAAAGTGTAAAAAGAAAACAACCAGGACGGGGCCAGCAGATGGTGTAATGGTTATGTTGCTGGACTCCCATATGGTTGACTACGGTTCAAGTTCCAAATCAGGTGGCTTATAACTCACACAGAAGGGGGGGAGGGGGGGTGTGCACGTGCGTGCCCAAGATTCCGAAAAGAGAAAGATGGGATTATGGCATAGCCATCTCCCCACTGGGGAGTGGTTTCTCGCTTTCTATCTTTCTGTCTCTGGCAAGCACACACGCCCTATACCAAAAATCTTTTTCAAACTTTTTTTTTTTTTTTTAAATAAAAGCCAGAACTAAGTCCTTTAAAGGGCAGTGAGGAGCTCACCCTGTTTACAGACTGGACCTGGATGGTGAAAGTACAGGATCTGCAGAGTCCCCATATTATAGTCTGAGAGAAGTAAGACATCCAGAGACAGCCAAATTTATTGGCGCTTTATTGATTAAGCCAGCTGCATGGGGGTGGGGGAGGACAATGTCTCTCAAAACAGCAGCTGGGAATGCAAGGTGAAGGGTGCTTATAAAGGCAAAAATCATACTCTTCCAGGTTGATGTGGCAATTGGGTTTGAAAGGGTAGGGCTTTACAATGTAAAAGCAAATCACAGAAGCAAAACAAGCAGGTTAATCATTAGGGGTATGTTTCATCCCTATCTTAACAGGTCTTCATGGCTCAGGGCAAGGGATCTGGGACGGATTACAGTCACTGAGGAACATCCTAGGGTAGTGAGTTTCGGGTTATTTAGCAAAGACAGTAGGCATGTTAATCGCTGTTTAGGCTTAAGGAGAAAGCAAGTTTCCATCCAATACAGAGGAGTTGAAAATGGAGGTCTACTTCACCCAGGGCTCACTGAGCCCCCGCTTGGTTGTACAGATACAGAAACAGGAATGGACTCACCCAGGGCCACACAGATTGGTGACACGCGTAGGTAGGTAGTCACTGGCCGGCCAAGTCTTCCCCTCTGACAGACTCTAGAATCCAGGCCCTCTAGGCCGACACCGCTTTTCAACATCATCGCACCAACCCCAAATGGCCAGTCCGCCCCATTCCCAGGTACTGCTGAGGTGCCAGGAGACCCTCACCCTCAGGAGTGCTTTGGGGGTTCAGGCCTGGCTGCAGCTGGGCAGTCTGCCTGGCGCAGCCTCACAGCTCCCGCTGACTGGCGGAGGCCAGGCAGTAAAGCACCGAGGGAGGACACCGGGAGGACGTAGGCCTGCGCCCGGAAGCCGGCGTGCTACCGGGCGTAAGCGCAGGGCTAGGCCGAGGCACGTGGGCCAGACCAGCTGGCTCCTAACAGCGCGCCCGCGGTCGCAGGAGGCGTAGCGGCCTCACGGAGGCCCCCACGGCCACCCTTTACAGCGGGGACGGCCCGGAGCAGGCAGCGCACGCGGCTGGCGCGTGGGCGCCGACAGCACGAGGCGCGGAGGAGGAAGCCGCTGGCGTCGGGACTTACCAGGACCGAGCGCGGCAGCGCGGGCCCGCCCGCGGC
>NW_006159539.1:2352921-2361733 GCF_000334495.1 Tupaia belangeri chinensis | reverse complement strand
GACGTTTGCCTGGGGCGGACCTCGGGGCGGAAGGTGGGCACACGAGGACCCACCGGGCAGCACCGAGAGCTGCTGTACCCAGCGCCCGCTGCAGCGCCTTCAGAGCCTGGGCAGCCCCGCAGGCCAGCCATTAGAACCATCGGTGAGGGGACTGAGCTGCAGCCGGACAGCCCAGCCCGGGCAAATGGCATCTGCGACCCACCTCCGGGCCTCTCGGAGTTGCCCCCACGGGAGACCGAAGAGGGCTGCCCGCCTCCCCAACCCCCTTCTCCCTGCTGCAGCCGCCCTCATCCCGCTTCTCCGAAAACCACCACCTCCTTCCCGAGGTGGGCGGGCCGGCCTGCACCTACCCTGGAGACGGAGTGGCCACCAACTAGGACGGGGCAGCCGGGGAAGGAGGCGTCCCGACGGAACTGAGAAGGCCAGCGTCAGGGGGTGTGAGCGGGCCGTCACCCTGCGGCGGGGGAAGGCCCCTCCACCTCCAGTTCTGCGTCCTCCCCATCCTCTCCCCATCCGGCTCACCTTCGCTTGCCTGTGACTGAGTGCCTGGACTTGCAGGGTCCTTCTGCCAAGGCCCCTTCTGCCCTCAGCAAGGAGCCAGGTGAGTCAGATCACAGAGGCCGGGAGGTTAAAGCCCTTGGTGGCATCTAGGCCATTTAGGATAAAATCCTCACTCCTTTTGTCTGGCCAGGGAGTCTTGCCTGCTGGTACCCCTCCCACCCACTCTCACCTTTCTGAGGTCATCTAGCAGCCCTCTTGCCCCTATTAAAAATAATATTTTTTAAAGTAATGAATTTTTTTAGTAATAATTTTATTTATTCATTTATTTTATTTTGATCAGAGAGAGAGAGAGACACAGAGAGAGCGGGAAGGTGAGAAAGCAATCCACCAGTTAGCTTAATGGCTATGTCACTGGATTCCCATGTAGTAGACTGCGGTTTGAGTCCCAGACCCGGTGGCTTAAACTCACGCCGGGCGCATGTGTGTGAGTGCCCAGGATCCCCAGGGGAGAATGGAGGAGAAGGGATGTGGCATGGCCATCCCCCTTGGGGGGTGATTTCTCGCTTTATATCTCTCTGTCTCTTTCCAGTGAATGCATATATCCTATAATACATTTTTTAAGAATTATTTTTATTTAATTTTGTTTATCCATTCATATATTTAAATTTGACCAGAGAGAGACAGAGAAAGAAAGAGAAAGTGAGAAAGTAAGCTACCAGGTCCAGGACTTGAACCATGGTCAGCCATGTGGGAGTGCCCAGCGCTTTAACCTCCATACCACCTGCTGGTCCCTATAATAAAATTTTTTAAAAATTGTAGAAGGGATGGGGCCAGCAGGTGGTATGGTTGGTTAAGGGCGCTGGACTCCCACATGGCCGGCCACAGTTTGAATCCCAAACCTGGGGCTCGCTTTCTCACTTTCTCTCTCTCTGTTTCTCTATATCAAATTAAAAAAAAAATTATAGAAGGGGCCAGGTGGTGGCACAGTGATAGCATCCCTGGACCCATATGGAAAAGTCCTGGGTTTGCATTCCAGGGTCTCCCTAAGTCCCTGATCTGGGCCGGCTGGCGGAGACTGGAAGGGATTGTGGTGTGGGGGCCCTGTTGGAGGTGCCTGTCTTTCTCTCTTTCTCATGAAATAAATACATCTTTTTTAAAGTTCATGCAAAGTGCATATTATGTAAAAACTATGCATGGATTTCACATTTCCTTTTTGCACCAAAATAAGCTCATACTTTACTTCCATTTTCTGCAAACATTTTGAAGTCCCTTTGTTTTTATTTTTCTTCTAAAAAATCTTCTTACTATTATTACTACAATGAAATTTAGCACTTCCATGGAGCATTTTGTACTAATTCTTTGGCTACTGTGGTCTTTCCCCTTGGGGACGATTTACTGTGTCAAGGGGCACGGGTTGCTCTGGCTTCTTCTGTCCCCTCCCCCAACCCCCCTTTCCCATTCCAGTGGGGACCACTTAGCCCCTTGCTTTGCTGCACTAGAAAGATCACAAAAACAGCAGGGCAGCCCAGAGGAAGTGCAGAGGTCACAAAGCAGAGGACAGTAAGCGAAGCCAGGGAAGGGAAACAGCTGGCCCGGCCCTGTCTTCGAATTGCATCCCATCCTCCTGCAGTGCGTGCGCGTGTGTGTGTGCACACGCGTGTGCGTGCGTGTATACACAGTGGGCTAGGGCATGGTCGGCTGTTCACAGCTATGTCATTAGAACATTCTAAATCTTTTTTTTTTTTTTTTACTATTATTTAACTTTATTTATTTTTAACTTGACCAGAGAGGGACAGAGTAAGAGAGCAAAAGAGAGAGAGAGGGAGAAAGCAAGCTGCTAGGTCCAGGACTCGAACCACAATCGGCCATGTGGGAGTCCAGTGCCTTTAACCACCACGCCACCTGCTGGCCCCATTTTTTTTTTTCATTTAACTTTATGTATTTATTTTTAACTTGACCAGAGAGGGACAGAATGCGATAGTGAGAGAGAGAGAGAGCACTCTCTTTTAAACCATGTATTACTTTGACGAAAAGCTAATTAAGTAGCAAAAGAACAAAACTGCAAATCCGGTAGGTGAGACACGTTTTCCCTGGCTGCATAGATCTGCGTTCCTTTCTTTCTGGCAAGAATGTGCATTTCTCAAATGTTTCTATGCCATCTGTATTTTCTCTAAACTCTTGCGTGTGCTGCCAGGGAACCGTGTGATGATTTTGAGCCTGGCACCTGAAGACAGACAGAGCTACTGCCAAGCCCTGGCGCTGCCGGTGGCTGGCAGGCAACTTGATCCTGGTTTTCCTGGACTGTAAATTGGAGATGATAGTAGCTTACTGCGTAGGGTGCTGGAGGGTTCATTGGAAAACTCAGGAGCCGGATGGTGCACAGCAGAAAATGTGTGGCTTTGGCAGGCACGCCCACAGAAGAGCCTGAGACATCCCTGAGCACTCCGGGCACATGTGTGTCCATGATCCAGACTGGCCGAAGCCAGGGTTCGACTGCTGTGTCAAGACCCTATTGGGGGACCAGCGTAATGGCTATGTCACTGGACTCCCACGTAGTCGACCGCAGTTCGAGTCCCGGATCCAGTGGCTTAAACTCACGCCGGGCGCATGTGCGTGCGTGCCCAAGATCCCGAGAGGAGAATGGAGGAGAAGGGATTATGGCGTGGCCATCCCCCCTGGGGGGTGGGGGTGGTGATTTCTTGCTTTCTGTCTCTGGTGAGCGCATGTGCCCTATAAAGTAATTTTTTTTAATTTTTTTTTCGGAGAGGTTTGGGATTTTTGGGCTATGTTTGTAAACTCTGAATTAAAAAGAAAAAGTTTATCAGGGCAGCAGGTGGCATGGTGGTCTTAAGGTGCTGGATCCCACATGGCTGACTATGTAGTTCAAGTCTCAGACCTGCTGGTATGAAAATGACGCCTATGTGCATGTGTTCCTAAAATCCTGAGAGGAGACTTTAAGAAAAGAGATTGGCATGGCTATCCCCCTTTCTCAAGCTGTGAGCTCTGAAAAGGGAGTCAGGGAGGATTTTCTAGAAAAGGTGACTTAGGGCCCAGCAGGTGGTGTGGTGGTTAAGGGCGCTGGATTCCCACATGGCTGACGGCAGTTTGAGCCCTGGACCTGGCGGTTTGCTTTCTCACTTTCCCTCTTTCTCATTAGGTCTCTCTCTAGTCAAATTAAAATAAATAAACAAATAAATAAAGTTAAATAAAGTAATTGTAAAAAAAAAAAGAAAGAAAAGGCAACTTGGTGTAGGCCTTCAGGGATGCGGCTCTGGTGCATCAAGTTGTGCCCTGCTTTTCTCTCACCTTCACAAGACTGGTTCCTTTTGTCATTCTGGAATGACAGCTTGAATGTCACCTCTTCAGGAAGGCCTTCTCTGACCACCCCCAGAAAGGAGACCCTCTAGTCTATCTTAGTTTCTCAGTAGCCGTCCTATTTCTGCATCGGTCTGCTTGCCTCCCCCAGAGACAGAGAACAATGACCTTGTCCCTGTGTTCAGGCTGTGTCCCCAGGGCCCTGGGTCTGCAGTGAAGACCCAGTCTTTGTGGAGTGAAGAGATTTGCCAGGTGGACGAGGGCAGAGTTGAAATGGAGAGGGAAGGTCTCTGGAATGTAGTGGACAGGTCAAAGTGGAGGACTTTGGCTCTCCCCCCCAGGCAATTTTTTTTTTTTTTTTAAGAAACCACTTCCTAGGGGGTTGGCCACACCATAATCCCTTCTCCGCCATTCTCCTTTTGGGATTTTGGGCACACATGCACATGCACCTAGTGTGAGTTTCAAGCCACTAGGTCTGGAACTCGAACCGTGGTTGACTACGTGGGAGTCCAGCAACATAACCATTATGCCATCTGCTGGTCCTGGCACGTTTAATTTAATATAAAGAATGCAGTACAAAAGGTGCAAATAAAATGAAGGAACACATTTGCCCATGAACACCAACAGCAATGCTCTTTTTTTAAAAAAAAATATATTATTTTATTTTACTTTATTTATTTTAATTTGACCAGAGAGAGAGGAAGAAAGCTGCCAAGTCTGGGACTTGAACCACAGTCAGCCATGTGGGAGTCCAGTTCCCTTAACGACCATGCCACCTGCTGGGCCCCAACAACACTCTTCTAACATGTGCTTATTGAATGGAATGGGGATTGTATAACGTTCACTACTGAAGGAAAACAACGCAGTAGGTCTCATCACAGCCAATGTCTTTAAACAATCTAGCTGTGAAGTGAATGTTTATAATGCTTGAAACATTTTTTTTCTTTTTTTTAAGAACTGTTTAACTTTATTCATTTATTTTCATTTGTCTAGAGAGGGACAGAGAGAGAAAGAGAGAGTGAGTGAAAAAGCAAGCTACCAGGTCCAGGACTCGAACCATGGTCCACCATGTAGGAATCCAGCGCCTAACCACCAGGCCACTTGCTGGCCTCAATGCTTCAAACAGTTTTAACCTGAAGTTTGACACCACACCTTCATGTCTGTACAGTCCATGGTAAGATTATCTACAGTTTTTGAAGCCATTCAAAGAACAAACCATTGATTAAAAGCACACTGATTTAAGACTCAATTAGGTCAAATAGAGCCCCAGATTAAATGGTTAAATATAGGCGCTACTTGTACTGACATCTATCGTTTGATTCTCTCATGACCATTAGACATTCGTTCTTAGCAAATCAACCCTTTCAAGGCAAAATTGGCCTCATTCGAGTCTTAACCCAGAAGTTCAGTACCAGTCGTGAAGTCCGCAGTCTGACACACAGTGTCTAGGGCACCGTGCTCAAGGTTCCGAGCGATGCATCCTCCATGCTCACATCTTACTGGAATTTTACATGTTCAATTCACGATTTTAAAACCTCTAGGCGTTCATTCCTCCAGAGAGCCTGAGGACACCATGTGACCCAGACCTAAGACTTCTGTTTCTCCCTCTGTCTTCTTCAAGCAGAAATATTTCTCAAGTGTCTACATGCCCTAGGAGGGGAATTTTTCAGAGATGACTGCGTCTTTGGAATAGTCCGACGGCATCAGGCCTTTGGAGCATGGGGAAAGGGAAGAGATAAAAGCTGCAGTGCAAGGTTCACCTGCTAAGTGCTACATGAGCCATTCCCAAGATGGACAGTGTAAGAACGTGGCTTCTTTGGGGGCCAGCAGCTGGTGTGGTGTTTAAGGCGCTGGACTCCCACATAGCTGATCACGACTTCAAGTCCCAGACCTGGCAGCTTGCTGTCTCACGTTCTCTGTCTCTGTCTCTCTCTCTCTGTCTCTGGTGAGCCCTATAGTAAATTAAAAATAATAATAAATAAAATTAAATACATAATTTAAAAAAAAGAATGTGACTTTTTTAAAAAAGAATTATTTTATGTAACTCTATTTGCTTTAATTTAACCAGAGAGGAATAGAGAGAGAAAGTGAGAAAGCAAGCCACCAGGTCCAGGACTCGAACCACAGTCGGCCATGTGGGAGTCCAGCACTCTTAACCACCATGCCACCTGCCAGCCCCAGAATGTGGCTCTTTTTTGGCTCAAAAAGTCTGAGTCCTGGTGTGGAAACGAGCCCTGGGCTGACCCACCACAGCTTTCTCGGAGTGGGACTGTCAGGGGAGTCTTGGCTGGGAAGTGTGGTTTGTTTACCTAGCGGGAGGGGTGGGGGGAACCTTCCAGGCACTCAGTTCATCTTGAGCTTGTTCCAGTTTGTCTTTTTAGTCTTTTCCAATTCACCTTTTATTCTTAGGAAAACAAGGCGATCACTAGATCTGCCATTGCTGACTTCTGTTAGGCAACACTTGCCCGACTCGCATGTGGTCCCAGCGTTGAGTAGCACACGCTTTTGCCTCTTGTCCCTCGGTCGCTAGTCACATTACAAGGATGTTTTCCCCGCATGCGCATTCTTGCCATGGTTGCTTTTGTCCTTTGGACCCCCTTAGCCAGGTATGTCATTAGAGTTAAGATCTGTGAACCTGCAACTTGCCCTCCGAGGCTCACACACGTGCTTCCTGTTGCTTCCATATCAGAGTTCACTCCTCTTGTGCCATAACTCAGAAGTCTGTTCACTCAGTGGAACCTTTTCGGGAAGAGGTTCTTCCTTGGTCAACGTGAATCCAAGGAGTGGCCTCCCGGATGTGGCCACAGCTGCTGCCTGCCATGTGGCACTGCCAGGAGAGGAAGGGTCGGGGAGGACGGCCGGTGGCCTAGCCCAACCAGGATTTGAGGTGGAAGGCAGGGGTGACTTCTGTCCTAGTGGCACACGGACCTTTGCCTGGGCTCATAGATTTATTGTAGGCTAGTGATACTCCAAATGTCTACGGAGCATCTCCTGGTCTTTCAGTTCCTTCAGTCTTCTGATGGCAGACTTCACTGTGAAGCCGAAGTGGGTGCAGGTCCAGGCACCACCGGCTACTGAGTTCATGCAGGAACCACAGCGCCAGATCCCCTCAGCCCGTCTCTTCATCTTAGTTCTGCCACAGAAGGAGCAGGTGTACTTGGCGTGCTGGCTGACTTCAGTTTTCTTCACTATTTTCTGGAGGGAGGTACCATCGCCGGTCCCTATTTACCGGTGATGGCGACCTTCTTGGTGCGTTTAGCCATACTGCTGCCAACTAGGTGTGACCTCAGAGAACAAGGGACTTGTGTTTTTTAACTGCCCTCCACATGTGCTCACAGAAGACAGAGGGGGGAGAGAGAAAGCAGCCCCGAGTAGGATGTGTTCACACCGCAATCCCTTTCCTTCCTTTCTCCTTCCCATCAGGATCTTGGGCACCCATGCACACACATCCTCTGTGTGTTTTTCAAGCTGCTGGGGCTGGGATTTGAACCGCTGTTGGCTGTGTGGGATCCAGCTCCCACAGAACAGCCCTTCACCGTTGTGCAACGGCCCACCCAGGGCCATGGCTTTGACACCAGGATGGAGGATGGAGAACTGGCTTCACCCCGAAGTGTGAATAAGAGGAGGAGGGCGTCTGGATGACTCTCTGGAGAAGTCTGACTGAGATGGGGACAGACATGCCGGGTGGACAGAGGAATAGTATCTTTAATGGCAGACAGGAGAGAATGTTCTTAGAATGAGGGTCACCCATGGAGACTGAGGAAAGAGGGGCACACCTGGAACAATGTCTTTGGGAGGGGACCACAGGGCCCTGGTGTAGAATTTATCTCTGTCGCTGGAAGGCACCTGCTCCTCCGGGACTGAGGGAGGGAGATGAGCCAGCTGTTACCAACACTTGCGCGGGGCAGGAATGTTAGGATGTGCTGTCTACACTGTCCACTGGGCGGCAGGACAGCTGCCCTTAGGTGCTGGGGGAAGGGACAGGTGGCTGGGCAGAGGCCAGGGCCAAGCCATAGAGGTAGCTAGGGAGGGAGGTGAAGGTGGAGGGTGGCAGCCGTAAGTGGAAGGTGACAGGGACTGGAGGAAGCACAGGGCGGGGTGTGATTGAGAACAAGGGTGCAGGGGGGTGGGGAAGGATGGCAAGTCTAGCCCTAGACTGTGGCATCTGATCCTCTGGTCCTCAGAGTTTGGTGACAGTGCCCTTTGGGCTGTGGCTGTGAGCCCTGGTAGCCAAGGTGGAGTGGAAGGTCACTAGGGTTGAGGGCAAAGAGGTGGTGGCCAAGTGCCCCAATGTCGCCTAGGAGGAGAGCAGGGCTTGGGGAGGAGAGGCCGCCAGAAGTGGGCTTCCAGGAATGCAGTATACAGCCAGGGAGATGGGACAGTGGGTGGTGTGGGCCTCAGGGAGGGGGAGGGACAAACCCTGTGTCCCCATGGCAGAGCCAGGATTAGTGAAGGCAGGAGTTGGGGGGCCAGCCTGTTCCTTGGAGGAGCCTCCTGGGCACCTGGGGTTAAGGGCATCTGGGGCCACGAAGGGCAGTTGGCCGATTTGGGAGGCAGAGGCTGGCCTGGGGTGTGAGGCTGCCAGCCTCCAGGCTCCCAGGGGACCCTGCCCTAAGTCCGCGGGCACTCCGCTGTGGGCTGAGCGTTGATCCCCACAGACATCACTCGGAAAGAGCAGAGGAGACAGAAACTGCAGGACCCCGCTGCGCTGTGCCCCCACACCCCACGCCGGGAGCTGTCTCTGGAGTGGACTCTACCCCCATCCCGGGTCCCTGCTGCAGGACCCTCCTCCCATCTGCCTGACGGGGGGAGCACACCGCAGGGGCCTCCACAAGCAGTTTAGGGACAAGGCAGAAATTCCGGAAATTCCAGATTCTTTGGGGGGCCTTGCAGGACCCAGGTCGGTAGGACTCCGCCCGGCTCCTCCGCCCGGCTCCTCCGCCAGGGAGCGCCCTCGGTCCGGTTGGCAGTCGGGCGGCCGTCGGGGGGCGCTGCC
>NW_006159539.1:2347162-2352729 GCF_000334495.1 Tupaia belangeri chinensis | reverse complement strand
GAGCGCCACGCCGGCGGGGCTTGTCCAGAGCCGGACTCAGGACCAGGCAGGGACCAGACGGGACGGACGAGAGCGTGCTCGTGGGGTCGCCCAGCGGCCGTCTGGGCCCCGCCATGCCAGGCGGCCCGAATTCGTGCAGCCTTGCGCTGCTGCTGCTGCGCCCCTTCCTCCTGCTCCTCTGCGCTCTGGCGCCGTGCACCCCCGGACCCGCACCAGGTGGGTGGCCGCCCCTCCCTGGCCGGCCTGGCCCTCTCCGCTACTCCAGCCTCGGTTTATCCTCTTCTCACCTCTGTGGGTCCTGCGCTGGCTGATCGCGTCCCCAGCGCCCCTTGTGTTAGGGACAGGGGTGGGGTCAGGCGGGCCATGGAGCAAAACTGCACCTCCAGGTAACCTTCCACACCCCCAACTCAGCTAGAGACCCGGCCTGTCTTCTGAATAAGCCCCTTCTGCTCCTGCGGCTTCAGTGTCCCCACCGCGGTGCAGCAATGCGCGCATCTCCCGGGAGAGCTCTAGTCCGAGGGGCTGGACGGAGCGCGCTTTCCCTGCGCGGGATTCGGTTTTTCATACTCCGAGCGGCTGGCCTGGAGACTTGCCGCGCCAGGATAGGGCGCCAGGTCGCAGGTCGATGGGGGTCTCCCGCAGCGCCCCGACAACTGCGGCCTTGCTGCTGGCAGCCCGCCCAGCTCTCAGCGGAGCTGGGGGCCGGTCTTGCAGGGCCGTAGCACTTCCTGCCTCTGCCTCTCCCTCCCCGCCGAGTGTGAAGGCGCCGGAGGGGGAGAGGGGAGAGGGGAGCAGGAGCTTCTCTTCCCGCCCCACCCCACCCTGCCGGCCTCCGAGAACCTGTGGCCTACCTCCGGACTCTTGTTTGGCCATCGGTCTGGATACCAGGAGCGGAGGGTGTAGGAGATCCAGGCTGGGTGGGTGCTCAGGGAGCATCAGGTGCCTGATGGGGTCTGTCAGGTCGGATCGTGGGGAGAGCTGCAGGCCTGTGATCTCGGAGGCTTTGCCGGGGAGGAGCCGAAGCTGGAGGGACTGGAGTAAAGGATGGGCTTTGTCAGGCTGGAAGAGCTCTGGTGGAGGGCGTGGGGGCGCCCTCGAGGGAGCGTCAGCCCTGGGCCAGATTAGGCTGGCATGCAGGGGTTGGGGGCGACCTGCTTCCTCTGTGCAGGGATGACACATGGCTGTGAGACTAGGAAGGTGTCTGGGCCAGAATGTAGGGAGCATTTCAACCAGATCTCCACGCCCTGGGAAGCCGTCGAGGGGGTGGCAGGTGAAAACAGTGCTTTAGGAGGTGTACCCACGGCGGTGTGCAAGGGAGTGCAGAGCGCGAATGTTTCATACGCACCTACTGTGTGCATCCTCACTAGCTCTCATCTCCCATCATCCCCACAGCTCTGCAAAGCAGGCGGGAAGGACTTTTCCTGGATGAGGAAACAGGCTCAGAGAATAGGTGCCCGAGGGTGGGACTCCGGAATGACAGTCTTCCTACTGCCCCAGCTTCCCACTGCTAGGGGCCTGGGGGCGGAGGTGAGTCAGGTGATGGGAATGAAGGAGCAGGAAAGTGTCCCCCAGGGAATTGCCCCTGAACCTGAACTTGGTCCAGGCCCCAGGCAGCTAGGAAGAGCCAGAGGTGATGAGGATTAAGCAAGATGCTGTCAGTTGCTTGGTACAGGGCAGAGCGACCATCATGGTGGCTGTTACTGCAATTAATGTGCCTGGCAGACCTGTAGCATGGAGACCCCGGGAGTCCTGCCATTTGGGCCTACCTTTTGGGGAGGGAGCCCCTCAGGGTGGAGTGTCTGCCTCTGGCATCCCCATAGACACCGAGATGGGGGTTCCCCATTCTGCACTCTCGCAGGATTCCTGACCCCGAGGCCTCAACTGTGGACCTCTCCGTCATGATTTTGGAGCCCGGGACCTTATCCCAGGGCTCTGAGAGCGAAGGGCACTTCCCTGGTCCACATTCGCTTTTAGGAAAGTGCTTCCTAATTTCTCCAGGTGTCAGGAACCAGGGACTGGCCGAGTTTCTGGCCCTGAGCCTCATCCTGTCCTGCCCTCCCCCTGCTTGTGCACCCTGATTGCAGGCACTTCTGTGCTCACCAGGAACTTGCACCAGGGTGGCAGAGAAGGCCTGTGTCACCTCTCTCCCCTGTCGTTTTTCTACCTTGGCATGAGCTATGGGTCATTTGAAGGGCTAGATTGTAACTCAGGTTCTTGATACAGAGGTGAGGATAGACACCAGGCGGGCATTTCTCTGGTAAACGTTCCAAAGTGACTTCTGTCACTCGGTGATATTCAAAGTATCTAACACTTAGGGGGGCAGGCCCTGATCCGATCAGACCAAACCTCCTGGAGTTGGCAGAACAGCCTCAGCCACCAATCCAGCCATCAGCCTGCAGAGGAGCAGTAGCTCTGCTGACTGAGCCCTGAAGCCCCACCACACCATTAAATAGACTGGGACCTGCAATTACCACTCGCTGTCACTGGGTGGTGCTAGTTTCAGCCACCAAAGGTTCTACATGAGACTGAGTGAGTTTTTATTAGGTTTTGCCATATGGCACATGCACTTGCTGGAGAGGGACAGAGAGAGGGAAAGTGAGAATTCAACCCCCCAGGGTGGATGGCCATGCCACAGTCCCTTCTCCATTCTCCTCTTGGGATTTTGGGGATGCATGCACATACACCAGGCAAGTTTTTTAACCCACCAGGTCCAGGACTGGAACCATGCAGTCAGCCATATGGGATCTAGTCCCTTAACCAGCACACCATCTGCTGGCCCACCACACCCCACTTTTTTTTTTAATTTAAGAATTATTTACTGTTATTCATCATTATTTTTATTTTTAAAATTTTTTCCAGAGAGAGAGGGAAAGTGAGAGAGCAAGCCTCCAGATCCAGGATTCGAGCTGCACTTGGCCATGTGGGTGTCCAGTGCTTCAACCATCATGCCACCTGCCGGCCCCCTATACCCCACTTTTACAACGATCTTGATAACTATTTGATTGTAATATACTCTATTTCTTTGGTCCTCTTATGTATTTTGTTGTACGCCTTTAAAAACATTGTGTGAAGGGGTTCCTGGCTCTACGGGGGAATCCATGAGGACAGAACAGGAGAGGGTCTCCCTAGACTGGTTAAGTTATTGCCAGAGTCCAGAAGCAGAAACCGAGGCACAGAGAGATGCAGTACCAGAACTCATAGATAGTGCAGTGAGGATTTGAATCCGGCCTCCCTAATGCCAGCCACCCTCCCTTGGCCACTCCCCACTGACCCTTGGACAGGTGCAACCACTTGGACTCCACCCCGACCCTGGTGGACACGATTTTCTTCCCGCAGGGCATGGGACTGAGGGCCGTGTGGGGGTAGACATCGTGCACCCAGTGCGCGTGGACGCCGGGGGCTCCTTCCTGTCCTACGAGCTGTGGCCACGCCCAAGGCATAAGCGTGACTTGTCAGCGCACCACGATGACGGGCCCACCTTCTACGAGCTGCAGTACCGTGGCCGTGAGCTGCGCTTCAACATGACCATGAACTCGCACCTGCTGGCACCCGGCTTCGTGAGCGAGACGCGGCGACGAGGAGGGCTGGGCCGCACGCACATCCAGACCTGGGCCCCTGCCTGCCACCTGCTCGGGGAGGTGCAGGACCCTGAGCTGGAGGGCGGCCTGGCAGCCATCAGCGCCTGTGACGGCCTGGTGAGTGCAGGGGTGGGACAGGGCTGGCGGGATGTGGGCTTGCCCCAGCCTTGTGGGGGTCTCGTCCACCCGGTGACCTTGGCCAGCCCTGGTGCTCAAGCCTGTGGAATGGGAGAGCTGCAAGCCTCCTTGTCCTCGAGGACTGGGAGTTGTACCTGCCCCAGAACTCCCCGCTGGCCTTGGCGAGACTGTGTCTGGGGCCAGCTGGTGGCGCTGTGGTTAGAGTCCGGATCCCACATGGCTGTGCGGTCCCAGTCCTGGAATGCTGGAGTCTGGATCCCACATGGCTGTGCGGTTCCAGTCCTGGAATGCTGGAGTCCGGATCCCACATGGCTGTGCGGTTCCAGTCCTGGAATGCTGGATTGAAAACACACTGGTGGGCGTGCATGTGTGCCCAGAATCCCCAATGGGGAGAAGGAGAGGGACTGTGGCATGACCACCCCGCCGGGTGCCTTCGCACTCTCTCTCTGGCTTTCTGGGGAGCACACACGTTCTCTGGCCATTTGTAAAATAAGTTGATGATGGGGCAGGTCTGCAGTGGGGCCCCAGAGCTTGGATTTGTGAAAATTTTCCGGATAAGATTGAAGCTGCAGGTCCAGAGACCCTGCTGTTTGCTTACTTACTTATCTCACGTTATCTGCTTATCTGAATATATCATGAGAGAGAGGAAGCGAGAGAGAAAACCTCCGAGGGGGACTCTCCCCGCCCCCCATCCACTCCCCTGGCCTCAGCCAGCCAGGATCGCAGCCTTGCTGGTATCCTGCCTATACGAGGAGAACTCGGGACGTGAACCCGGGACCTCATGTGGCCCAGCGTGGCCGAGTAGTGTTGCGTATAGATGAGTAACTCAGAAGGCCTCCCCTGTGGGGGCGTCAGCTATGACTACCCCTTCTCAGGCCCCGGGAGGCTGCTCTTCTCTAAGACAGGCACCTTTGCCCTTCAGCTGTTCCACAGGGGTGCTGGGGGACCCCTCGAAGCCTTCTCCGGTCAGATCCGAGCTCCCAGAGAGCAGCCCTCAGCTCCTGGCCTTGCCTGACTTGAAGGTGATGCAGCTGCCTCTTGCAGCCCGCTTCGCCTCGCCACCCCCTTGCCAGCCAGAGTGGCCCTCCTCCAGGCAGGAGAGGTTCCCCTTTGCTCCTGCTCAGGGGGCCACCCTGCCCCCAGGTCTGGACGGTGGGTGCGGAGGAGTGAGAGAAGGGACATGTACACATTAACTGCCCACTCTTCCCAGGGGCCCTCAGCACGGGCCACTCAGGCAAAAGCCACGGGTTGTGGCAGGACTGGGCCTAGTGACAGGGCAGCTCACACTGGCCCATCTGCCTGGCACAGTGTTCTCATTTCTGGAGCCGGCGCCCACGCCTTAGCGCTCCGAATCCCGTCAGCGTGTGTGGCCGCTACACATTCGGGCATCGTTCTGTCTACAGATGTGGACATGGGCTCAGAAATGCCTGCCTGGGTCGCTGGTGTCCAGGGGTGGGGTCTGCAGGCCCCAGGGCTGGTGTGCTCCCTGGGCCTCATGACCAAAGCGGCAGACCTGGTGCCATGAGGGCAGTAACCCTTCCTCCCTAATGGAGCCTGCACTTCCTTGGGAGATGGGGCGGGACCCAGGAACGCTGTGCGAGGATGGGTTCAGGGCCCCTCCCTTCTCTGGGCTTTCTGAATGCCAGACGTACCCAGGGCACCCCTGCCAGCTTCCCTCCTCCAGCCAGCCTCAGCCTGGGGACAGCATGCCCTGGTGGTCGAGGCGTCTCCGTGGCTGGGTGTGGGCCCAGCTGCCTGGGGGGTGCTTCATCGCCTCAGGCACACAGAGGGCAGGTCGGAGCTCTGGCCAGCTGGGAGGGGGTGCAGTGGCTGGAGACGGCGGCCTGCCAA
>NW_006159539.1:2332885-2346955 GCF_000334495.1 Tupaia belangeri chinensis | reverse complement strand
GCTGGCCAGTTGGGAGGGGGTGCAGTGGCGGGAGACGGCGGCCTGCCAAGGAGATGCTAGACGACCCGGGGGCCTGACGTGGCTGCAGTTCTGGGCACCGCCTCGGACTCTGGGGATGATCTTTTCAGACTGTTCCTCCCAGTGAGGCGGGTGTGTGGGGCCATGTGCCAGGGCTCCTGAGTGAGCCGCCCTGAAACTTTAGGCCATGCAAAATGGTAGGACATCGGTCTGGGCGGGGGAGAGTGCAGCATGCCCGTGGTCAGCCCCACAATGGGTGCAGCTGGCCACAACCCGCAGGGCCATGCCCGCTCACGGGATGTAGGAAGAGCAGTGAGCGCCAGCCTTTCCCCTGTGACCCGGTGCTTTGTCCCCAGAAAGGTGTGTTCCAGCTCTCCAACGAGGACTACTTCATCGAGCCCCTGGACGGCGCCCCTGCCCGGCCTGGCCATGCCCAGCCTCACGTGGTGTACAAGCGCCAGGCCCCTGAGGGGCAGACAGAGCAGGGGGACCCCAGCACTTTAGGCACCTGTGGGGTGCAAGGTATGCTCCAGGGTAGGGGTGTTTCAGGAGACACACAGGACTCTGTTTTGGAAGCCCCTCTCAACATCCCCATGCCCTGTTCCACCTGGGCCAGAGGGACACAGACAGACAGACAGACGCAGCACCGTAGTGGTGCCCTTAGGCATGCCCTAGGCCCATGGCTGGTCAGGCCTGCTCGAGCTGATGCCCTGCACGGCCTCCCTCGCTCCCACCTCACCTGCATCCCCAACCTGGGCTCCATCTCCTTCGGCATCCTCCCCTCTAACCCTCTGTGGCACCCCTGGCTCTGCCAACCTTCCTTCCATGAGTGACCAGGCCGGGCCACGCCCATCCTCAGCAGGGCCATCAGCCAGGTACCTGCCTCCCCTCCCACTTGGAAGAGGTGACCTCTGCTATTGGGACCTAGAGTGTCCCTGTGCAGAGTGCTGTGGTGCCAGCCAGTCCAGGCAGGAGCTGCCCACCCACCGAGGGCTGCTGGGGTTTGGGGACTACCCAGCTGACACTGAGCTCAAGCTGCCCACAGCTGGGGCACACTTCTTGGCCTCAGTTTCCCCTGACTTCGTAGGTCCTAGGGGGCAGCCTGGGCAGAGGAGTAGGCCTCTAGTGGGCTTGGCCACCTGCTGGACACACAAACCCCACAGTTTGTCGGGCCCAGGAGGTCCCTACTATGTCCCTCATTTCCTTTGCCCCTCCCCCACAGCCTCCCTGTGAGGCAGATCAGCTTAGTTCTACTGTCAGTCAGGGAACCCCAGAATCACAGGAGAGTGGCCAGGCCCAGGTCACACAGCACAGGGTGCAGGTGGAGCCTGGCGGGGAATCCAGGCTTCTGCTCCCGGCGCGGTTCTCGTGGCCCCCTAGAGAGCTCACTGCTGAGCAGAGGTCCGAGACGGGTGTCTGGGTCGAGTTGCCAGCAGCTTACTTACTCTGCCTCACTGGGGACACTTTCCGGGACCTGCAGGGTCCCCAGAGCTGGAGTCTCAGAGGGAGCGCTGGGAGCAGCAGCAGCGGCAGCGGCGACCGAGGCGTCGACACAAGCGCTCTGTCAGCAAAGAGAAGTGGGTGGAGACCCTGGTGGTGGCTGACGCCAAGATGGTGGAGTACCACGGGCAGCCGCAGGTGGAGAGCTATGTGCTGACCATCATGAACATGGTAAGGCGGGGGCCGGGGGGGCCGGCGATGGCAGGGCCTGGTCCCTGGGCTGGGGCAGGTCAAGGCCAGGGTCTGGCCTGAGGGCCCCTCCTTCCTGTTCTTACCACTTGGGGCCTCTGCCTGAGAGACCCGGAAGCTGGCGGGAGCTCTCGTGCCTTCTTGGCTATCTGGGGACGGGTTTTCGTGGTGTGTTGTCAGAAACCAGCTTCTGACCACCCTGTCCTGCCTCCGCTGCCTGCTGGGAAGCAGACAGCTGTCCCCAGCTGTGGTCTGGCCTTGTTTATGTTCAGAGGGAGCTTTAAAAGAGCAAATCGCAGGGCCAGCAGGTGGCATGGAGGTTAAGGTGCTAGGCCAGCTTCGCAGTTCAAGTCGTGGGCCCAGTGGCTTGAAGCTTGTATGCACATGTGCATACATGCCCAGAATCCCGACAGGAGAATGGAGAAGAAATTGCGGCGTGGCCATTCCCCCTGGGGGGCAGTTTCTCACTTTCCCTCTCACTGTCTCTTCTGTGAGCTCATGTGCCCTAGGCAAATAAACAACCACCCAGAAACTTAAAAAAAAAAAAGCCAATCACTTTCACCCACCTCTCCGTTCCTCCGCACACCTTCTGGTTTCCCTCTGGGGTTCAGTTTGAAGCCCCTGTAGTCATGGAGGCCTCTGGGGGACATGTACACCACCCCCTTGGCCTCATGGCTGGCAGCCCAAGGGAGGACGGGACAGCCCAGTAGGAAGACCCTGGGGGCCTGGGTCTCACAGTGCGCTGGAGGTCTCTCTTCTGGTGCTGGGCCTGGCATCCCAGGGTAAGGGAACTGCAGGCCTGTCCCAGAGCAGGACAGAGTTGGCAGAGTCAGGGCCCTGAGAGGGGCCAGGAAGCCAGCATCTCGAGGTCTGAGCTGTTGTGGCTGCATTGGGTAGGGACAGAGCTGGCGCTCGGAAGTGGATCCCAGCCTGGTGCTCAGGACAGGCCGTGGCCCGGGGGGCTGGGGGGGGGGCTGGGAAGGCTTCTTGTCCTCCCCAGGCCCTGCCGTCACTGGGTTGGGGCAGTGTGTGTGTGGGTGCAGGTGTGGAGACGCTCATGCACCATTGCACGTGTCGACTGTCAGGAGTTGTCTGTGTGCACTGGGCAAGTCTCCCTGCATAACGCGGTGGGCCTGCTCTCGGCCTTTGGCTACCCGTGTCTTCTTCGGGTTTCACCCTGACCCATCTCTTGGGCAGGTGGACGGCCTGTTTCATGACCCCAGCATTGGGAACCCCATCCACATCACCATCGTGCGTCTCATCCTGCTGGAAGAAGAGGAGGTAAGAGGCCCCCTGGCCCTGACTGCCCCCGGTGATGGCCACCGACTGCCAGGCCCTCAACCCCATCACCCATGCTCCCCTGTGTGGAGGGGCACGGTGACAGCCTCCTTGGCCTGGGCAGTGGCCTTTGTCCCCTACCTCCACCCCGGCTGACCCTTTCCCAGGTCTCAGCTCCCCCAGACCTGGCTGCTTGTCCTCCCCCGGGCCCTGGGCCCATCCATGGAGGGGAGAGGGCCCGACCCTCGGGATGCTCAGGGAATGCATACGGCTGCTCTCTCTGCCTCAGGAGGACCTGAAGATCACGCACCACGCAGACAACACCCTCCGGAGCTTCTGCAAGTGGCAGAAAAACATCAACATGAAGGGGGACAGCCACCCCCTGCACCACGACACTGCCATCCTGATCACCAGGTGACGCTAGCCCCGGGGTGGGAGGGGCAGCAGGGGAACCTCCGGCGGGGGAGACTGACCCTGCTCTCGGGCATCCCATGTGGATGAGAATTTGCACACCTTAGCCCCAGGCTGGGTCTGTCAGCGCTTGGGAGGTCTTTTTAATTTGAAATAATGGTTGATTCTCACGGGGTTGTCAGAAATAACAGAGAGTCCCATGTGCCCTTCATCTGGTTTCCCCCGCGGTAGCATCATGCATAGCTGCTGTACGGAATTCCAGCCAGGAAGACGCTGCTGTGATGCACAGGCCGGCTCAGATTTCACCAGTTCTACGGGCACTTTGTGTGTGTGTGTGTGTGTGTGTGTGTGTGTGTGTGTGTGTGTGCATGTGTGCACACGCACACACATACATGGGTGTACACAGTGTCTGTTGGTTGTGCATCCACAGATCCAGTTAACCATGGATAGAAAATATTTGGAAAAATAAAACAATGCAAAAGAATACAAAGACCCCAGTACAGTGTAGCAACAGTTTCCAAAGCGTTTATATTGTACTGAGTGTTGTGCGTAGTACTGGGTACTATATGTAATGTTTGGATGCTTTGGATGGCTTCTGCAACCCAGTTACTCCAGACGCTGAAGCAGGAGGATCCTAAGTTCTAGGCCTGCCTGGGCAACATACAAGATTCTCTCTCTCTCTCTCTCTCTCTCTGGCTGCCCTGATCACCCCACCAGGTGGTCAAAGAGGAGTTGCTTCATCTTGCCCCTTCTGCAGCACCCCTGCTGGGCAGCAGGAGGGGTTCTCTGCACAGGCGTGCCCCCAGGTCTGCACAGGGGGCTGGCCACCACACTGGCCTGATGTCACAGAGCGATGTGGGGGCATCCTTCCTGCTCCTGTCAGGGTCAGCAGAGGGACTAGCTCCGCCTGGCCAGGTCGGCCTGAACGCTGCTTCTCTGCCCGTGCAGGAAGGACCTGTGTGTGGCCATGAACCGGCCCTGCGAGACCCTGGGCCTGTCCCACGTGGCCGGCATGTGCCAGCCACACCGCAGCTGCAGCGTCAGCGAGGACAGCGGCCTGCCGCTGGCCTTCACCGTGGCCCACGAGCTCGGGCACAGGTAACACATCTGCCCTCACTGCCACGTGGGGCTCTGGGCGGCCGGGCCATGGGTCACACAGTCCTGGGGAAGGATGTTGTCTGGGGAGGGGCGGCCAGCTGCCCGTGCACTGTCTCCACCGTGGGGCAGGGCTGTTTCCCTGCAATAGGACAGAGGCCTGCCTGGCAGCTCCGGGACTGGCCTGGGGAAGGACTTCCTGAGGGGGTTGGAAGGGGCCAGAAGGCCACGCACGGTCTGGCTGTTCCTCCCCACTGCCCTTTGTGCCTGCAATTTGACTCTTGCTTCCCACCCCATCCCTCCTGCTGCTCTGTGACCCTGGGCAAGTGCCCTGCCCTCTCTGGGCTTGTGTGCCCTCCATAGTTCAAGGGGTGAGATTTGTGATGTCCCAGGCTCCCTCTATCCGGTACGCTGCTGGGAGCTCTAAGCACGGCCACGCCCTTGGCCACCTGTGCCTGAGCTGTCTGGCTGGTGAAGGTGCAGCTCCGGGGGTTGTGCAGCAAGCCAAGTGGTGGCTGGGCAGACTGGGGTCCTCCCTTCAGAGGTGCTAGTTCCCCGGGTGAAGGCCATGCTGTGGGGCCTTGAAGCCGCCAGCGGTGGAAGAGCACTGTTGTAACTCAGCCTCTTCCTGGCTGTGTTACCCCGGGTGTTTCCTTAAGCTTTCTGTGGGTCACTGTTGTGACTCAGCCTCTTCCTAGCCGTGTTACCCCGGGTGTTTCCTTAAGCTTTCTGTGGGTCACTGTTGTAACTCAGCCTCTTCCTAGCCGTGTTACCCTGGGTGTTTCCTTAAGCTTTCTGTGGGTAATAGTGAAGAGTGGGTGAGACAGCATTTCTGAAAGTGCTTAGCACTTAGCAGGTGCTCAAGAAACAGCACTTTCCTTGTGTACTTTGCAACCATGGTCTCCGGAGACCTTTCTGGGATGCCTCAGCTCAGATCCCTCCACTCAAGGGCACGGCCTTGCGACTAAGAGCAGTGTTGGACTTGTCAGCCTGTGCTTGGGGCCAGCGGAGCTGTGGGGTCACCATGGGCAGGAGCGGGGCTGCTCTGGGTCCCCAGCCTTCGTTTCAGCCTCAGGCTGATGCACCTGGAGGAGGACCCCATGGGACACCAGCTGTGAGACTCAGTTTACATGAAGGGAACAGGGCTCAGAGGGCCTGAGACCCGCCAACTCACCCGCCCCTGGGGCCTTGCTCCCACACAGTTTTGGCATTCAGCATGACGGAAGCGGCAATGACTGTGAGCCCTATGGGAAACGGCCTTTCATCATGTCTCCACAGCTCCTGTACGACGCCGTGCCCCTCACCTGGTCCCGCTGCAGCTGCCAGTACATCACCAGGTTCCTCGAGTAAGTCCCCCGTAGCTCTGGGCACTGAGGCCAGACCGGGAGCACAGGGTCGATGCGGGAGACTCAGAGGGAGGTCAGGTCTGTGCGGGAGAGGTGAAGGCTGACGTGGGGGACGCAGTGACGTTGCAGTGCCCAGGTAGCTGGAGGTGCAGAGAGGCGCCTGATACAGTCATGAGGCCAGGTCCCAGGTGGCTTCCTGGAAGGGACATGTGAGTTAAATCTTGAAGGATGAGCAAGGGTTTGGAACACGCAGAGGGGGGAATGAATGGCCCCGGTGGAGGCAGCATAAGCAAAGGCCTGCAGACCCGAGGAGCAGGTGGTGTCAGGGAACTTCAGGACACTGAGTGAGCCTGTGTGAACAGGGGCAGGGAAGGAGGCGCAGGGCCAACCCTGTGGGCCGGTGGAAAGCCGGGGGTACAGGCCAGTAAAGGGACTGAAAAGCAGAAAGCTTTTTCCTTTCTTGTCTGTACATTTCATTTGTGATGGTGTTTCCGATGTGCTGCTTAATGTTCTAAGTAACAAAGATGTAATAATTTAGAATGTGAGTGTCCACTTCACTGTTTATTTTGTGCATCGCCGATTTGAAATGCAAATGTAAGAGTGTTTAACTCGGCCCAGCCTGTGGCCTGGTGGTTGGGTAAACTAGATCCCACACGGCTGACCGCACAGTTCGAGTCCCAGATAAGATGGTCTGAGGAGCACACCGGGCGTGTGTGCATGCATGCCCAGAGTCACGAAAGGAAAGAGAAGGGATCACAGCATTTTTATTTACGGTAGAGGCATGAGAACACATGAGAGAGGGGCAGGGCACCCTCCCAAGGCCCAGTCATGCTGCGATCCCCTCCTCCAGCCCATCAGGGTCCTGGGCACATGCGTGTGCACCCGGCAGGTTTTCAGGACAGGGACTCAGACCACAGTCAGCACGTGGCTTCCAGCTCCACAGTCTGGGGGCTGCTGCCTGAGCCGTGGAGCTGGCCCGGCTGTTGGTTTGCTTTGATGCTGACTTTGAGGTCAAAGGCCACACTCCCTCATGAAATGGAGGGCATGTTTCCCTGTCTCGTCATTCCCAACGCTGCCGTCGAGAAGTCCTCTATCATCCTCATTCTCAAGCCTTTGAACGTGCACATTTTAAAAAAAGAATGATTTAGTCAATTTTATTTATTAATTTTTAATTTGCTATAGGGCACATGTACTCACCAGAGAGAGACAGAGAGAGAGGAAAGAAGAGAAAGCAAGCCACCACGTCTGGGACTCGAACTGCAGTTGACCATGCAGGAGTCCAGCACCTTAACCACCATATTACCTGCTAGCCCCTGAATGTGCCCTTTAAAAAGTCTCAAAGCATTTAAGATTGTCTCTCTCTCTTGGGACCAGCAGTTGGCGTAATGGCTATGTCATTGGACTCCCATGTAGTCGACTGCGGTTTGCGTCCCGTACCCAGTGGCTTAAACTCACGCCGGGCACATGTGCGTGCATGCCCAAGATCCCCAGAAGAGAATGGAGGAGAAGGGATTGCAGCGTGGCCATCCCCCCGGGGGGGGATTTCTCGCTTTCTGTCTGTCTCTCTCTGTCTTTCTGGTGAGGATACGTGCCCTATAGCAAAAACCTCACACACACACAAAAAAAGATTGTCCTTCTCTCTTTTTAGTGATTTAAAATTTCACAATTATGTGCTTTGGCCTATTTTTATTATTTTTTTTTGTTACTCCTTGGAGCTGTTTAGTCTAGTGTCCTTCAGTTCCTGGAAAGTTGTATTATTCGATAGGTTTTCTCTCTCTTGTTTCTCTTTCTGGAACCTAATAACTGTTTTCTTTCTTATTTTTCATTTTTTAACTTTTTTCATCTGTTTTCTGGAAGCACCAGGTTTATATTTACCTTATAACCTTTCTATTAAAGTTTTGATTTTTGTCTCTTATACTTTAAGCTTCTTGGACTTTCTTACTCACTAGATACTCCTTTGTGTTACCCTAGTCTTGTTTCATGAGTACAGCATCTTCTCTTATCTTTCTGATATCAGTTTTTACTTATGTGGACATTATTTTTTTTCTTTTGCTGCCTGAAATGTTTTCCTTTCCTTTGGATTACAATTTTTTTTAGAGGTTTTTTTTTTTTTTTTTTTTTTGCTATAAGGCACAGGCACTTGCCAGAGAGACAGAGAGAAAGCGAGAAATCACCTCCCAGGAGGGATGGCCACACCGCAGTCCCTTCTCCTCTATTCTTTTCTTGGGATTTTAGGCACACACACACACTTCCTGGTGTGTTTTAAGCTGTCTGGTCTGGTACTCTAACCGTGGTCAACTACGTAGGGGTCCAACATGGCCACTATGCCATCTGCTTGTCCCTGGATTACTTTTTTTAAAAAATTCTCTTTTACATTCAAATATTTTTTTACATTCAAATATTTTTTTTGGAGAGGTTTTTGCTATAGGGCATGTGTGCTCACCAGAAAGACGGAGAGAGACAGAGAGATAGAAAGTGAGAAATCACCCCCCCAGGTGGGATGGCCACACTGCAATCCCTTGTCTTTCATTCTAACCTTGGGATCTTGGGTATGCATGCACACATGCCCAGTGTGAATTTAAGCCACCGGGTCTGGGATCCGAACCACGGTCGATTACATGGGAGTCCAGTGATGTAGCCTTTACGCCCACTGCTGGTCCCTACATTCAAGATTTTCTTAAAATGTCTTGGCTGTATTCACCAATGGGAAGAAGACAGAGATGCCAGTTGGGCGGGTGTGGACTTGGGTGGGCCTTTCTTAAGTCACTGCCAAGGGACTGGTTGAGACGGGGCTGTCTCTTTGGGAAACCCTCTGATGTCAGCCTGTGAGGTGGTTTTTCAGTGATTCAGTTTCCAGCTGGGGAAGCCTCCTTCTTCCCTTAGGGGAGTGCAGGTTTGGCTGCAACCTTCTGGCATCCAAATGGGGAAGGGGCCCAGCAGGTGTCTCCCCCTTTAGTGGTGCCGTCTGCTTGTCCCTTTGTCACTGTGGGTCCCCTGCCTTCACCCTTCGTCTCTCTGTGTCTGCTGTTCCTGGGCCAGACCCTCCTGGTTCACCCTCTCCAGAGAGTGACCTCCGGCCCCTCGCTGAGTGGGGTGGTGCAGTCGCCCAGCCGTACAGGGTCAGGGATTAGCTGTGGACACTCACCCAGCCTTCGGTCCTCAGCCCTCCTGGCCCCTTGAGGGCCAATTCCCAGGCCCCACCATGGCTGTCCTTCCGGGCTGTCCTGCCCTGCAGCACTGGGCTCTCAGAGCCTGCTGCCCTGGCAGGTCGGCTAGTGCTCGGCATCTGCTTTCCGGCCTCCAGGGTTCCATCGACGTCATTCACGCCGTCCTCGCTGCTCCCTCTCCCTCTCCCTCACCCTGCACATTTATGACCAGTTTATTCCTTAGTGCCCTCGTAGTGGGGTTTCAGAAGAGACAACAGATAAATCTGTCTACTTTACAGGACATGTTCTTCTCGAAGTCCACTCCCTGTGGTTTTGTTGTCGTTTTGTTTTGTTGTTTTTGCTATAGGGCGTGTGTGCTTGCCAGAGACAGAGGGAGGGACGTGAGAAAGCACCCTCGGGGGTGACCCTGTGCAATCCCTTCTCCATTCTCCTCTTGGGATTTCGGGAACACACACACATGCTCCTTGTGTGTTTTTCAAGACGATGGGTCTGGGACTTGAACCATGGAGTCAGCCATGTGGGATTCAGCCGCCTTACCTTCTGCGCCTCCTGCTGGCTCCCCTGCGGGGCGTAAGCAGGGACATGACCACATCCATTCGGTATGTGAGCTGAGGACGCTGCCCTCCCGTGTTGAGGGCTTGCTGGGCTGGGAAGTGGTCCCGGAGGCAGAGCGCAGTTCATTTGGTGCTTAAGAGCCTGGACTCTGGCCCAGGTTTCTGCCCGTGTTGGCAGACAAGCTACGTTATCCACTAAGTGTCCAAAAATGGGGACACTGCGACTGCCTGTGTGTTTGTTGGGGATTATAGCACAGAGCCACCCACAGGGCGAGCACTCAGGGTGGACTTGCTAATCCTCTCGTTTCCACAGTTACCAAGTGATAGGTCGTGTGGACGGAATCCAGGGGCGCGGCCCTGCAGGTAGACGGGGCGTGTCTCCTCCCCCAGACTGAGGCAGGGACAAGAGAGCTGGGAATCGGAGTACTGGCCGGGGCAGTGGCTGTCAGTGCCCTGAAGAAGAGACAGGATGTGACAGAAGGGACTTCACACCCACGGGGCCGGGTCCTGTCACCTCACTTTGTTTCCTACTGTGTCCTGGCTCACAGGCCTTGGGTCCCACTTTGTCCTCGACCTCCCAGACTCACCCTGCCCGTGCAGGCTCTCTGTTTTCTTCTAATAGCCGGCAAGCAAGGGGTGTTTTTCAGATTAAAGACAAATGAAGCACTATAAAAAAAAATTAGGAAACAGATAAACCTTTTTTTTTTTATTTGCTATTGAGCATGTGTACTTGCTAGAGAGAGAGAGAGAGACCTCACTCAGCGGATGGCCATGCCACAGTCTCTTCTTCCCTCCATTCTCCTCTTGAGATTTTGGGCATGCATGCACACACGTGTAGTGTGTTTTTCAAGGCACTGGTCTGGGACTCGAACTGTGCAATTGGCCATGTGGGACCCAGCTGCCTTAACCACCACACCACTGGCTGGCTGGCCTGAAACCTTTTTTTTCTTTGTAATAGAGCATGTGTGTATGTGTGTGAGAGAGAGAGAGACAGAGAGACAGTGGGACAGAGGGAAACAGAGAGGAGCACCCTGCAGAGGGTCTGGTCACACCAGGTGCCTCTTCAGTCCTACAGCCCGTGGGATCGTGGGTACTCCCACACATGTCTGGCGTGTTTCAGGCTAATGGGGCCTGGTTTTGAACCATCGGCATGTGCAATCTGGCTTCTCTCTTTCTTTTTTTTTTTTTTTTGGAGATGTTTTTGCTGTGCACTTACCAGACAGACAGAAAGAGACAGAGAGACAAAAAGCCAGAAATCACTCCCTAGGGGGGATGGCCACGCTGCAATCCCTTCTCCATTCTCCTCTCCGGATCTTGGGCATGCACGCACACGCGCCCAGCGTGAGTTTAAGTCACCAGGTCTGGGACTCAAACCACGGTCGACTACATGGGAGTCCTGCGACATAGCCATTACGCCAACTGCTGGTCCCAAAATCTGGCTTCTCTTGAGCATCATATTAGCCCTGCACCTTGTAGCAGACCCACACAGAAAATGTTTAATCAGCAAAGTTAAAATAGTTTACTGCGATGGTGAATACCACCACGTGAGCAGAAGGACACGCCCAGCCCCACATTATCGGAAGCAGTATTTCTATTTTGAAACGTGAGGGTCTTTGAAGGGTTCATGGAAATGAGTATTATGAAAAAAATCTGTGTCTGGATTTCAGAGGTTTTTGTACCAAACAAACTCACGCTTTAATGACGTTTTCCCACAAGCTGCTTCCTCCCCCACCACAAGCTTCTTGACGTCCGTTTGCACTTCTCTGTGAACCCTGTGGGGTGGTTATTGTTTAGGACTCGGTATTCCACCAGTTCCAAGTTTCAAAATAACCTATCCGGCCCTTCTGACCCGGCCTGCTATGGCGTGACACTCCACAGTCTAGCCCGACCTTCCGCCTCCACTCCTGTCCCACAGGCTGGTCGGAGGCAGGGGCATGGGGCGTGCTCCTCTACTCCCTACACCCGTGGGATGGCCATCCTCTGAGACACAGCAGAAGGCTGTCACTTCCCTGAGGGACGTGGGAACAGCCTTTGGCGGCTACCCAGAGCTTTCCTCCCAAGGGGTGGGTTACAGGTGACAGTGCCACTGTCCCCCCCCCACACACACACACATCGCCTCACCCAGTGTCCTGTACTGTAGTTACACGGTAGCCAGCTGGGGGGTCCCCGGGAATATGTCACTCAAAGGCCCAGGCGCCTTCCAACCAAAGCTTTCATTATTTAAGCTAAAAAGCGGCCAGCAGGTGGTGTGGAGGTTACAGAGGCTGGATCCCACCTGGACCTGGCAGCCTGGAAACACACCCGGCATGTGTGCGCGCGCGTGCCCAAAACCCCAAGAGGAGAGCAGAGCAGAAAGGGCTGGGGGTGGCCATTCCCCGTGGGGGTGCTTTCTCCCCGTCTCTCGTGACCACATGAGCAAATAAATAAATAGAATAATAAAAACTGGACCTAGCAGGTGGCATGGTGGTTTAGACAGCTGGATCCCACATGACTGACTCTGCACTTCAAGTCTTGGACCCAGGAGGTGGAAAAACACGCCAGATACATGTGTGTGCCTGGCCAAAATCCCAAGAGGAGGAGGGATGGTAATGTGGCCGTTTCCCTTGGGGGGCGATTTCTCACTTTAAGTCTCACTGCCCGTCTGTCTCTCTCTGGCTAGCGCACATGCCCTATAGCAAAACTAAAAACCAAGCCATGCCTCAGTGGGTTAATATTGGGGAGTTCCACTGTACTTCCAAGTAAAAGGGCTTTGCACCTTGTTAGTTTTGTGTTAGAGCTATAATGTATACATACATTTAAATATATCCATTTAAAAATAAAATGTGGGATCAGCAGTTGGCGTAATGGCTATGTTGCTGGGCTCCCATGTAGTCGACCACGGTTCGAGTCCCAGACTGGCGGCTTAAACTCATGTCGGGCACCTGTGTGTGCATGTCTCATGTCCCGAGAGAACAGAGGAGAAGGGATTGTGGAGTGGCCAACCCCCCACGGGAGTGATTTCTCGCTTCTGTTTCTTTCTGTCTCTCCAGTGAGTGCACACGCCCTATAGCAAAAATCTCTCTTAAAAACAAAACAAAACAAAAAGCCAGAAAACCAGAAGAGGGAGAATGGGAGAGTGGATGGAAAGTCAGAATAGTTTCCACCCCCACAGTACCCCGGGGCTTGTTCCCAGCTGACACCACCCAGGGTGTCCCCAGCACCCTGGCTCCAGAACAGATGGACAGACCAGCCTCTGTCCTCCTTCAGCTGCTGGAATGCCCTGTGGACGTGGCTTGGGGCCTGCAGTGAGGCAGTGAGGGTGGAGAGAGGGTAAGAGCCTGAGCCAGCCAGGGCTTCCCAGGGCCTCAGCACCAAACGAGATGAGAGCCAGTGGGAGGCAGGGAGGTGGTGCCGCCTGCTTGGCCGGAGAAGAGCCCATCTCCCCAGCCGGATCCCCCTCTCATCTCCTCTGGGGTCCAGCAGCAGGGCCGAGTCCCAGGAAGGAGAGGCCTGCTCGGATGGGCAGGGTGTGTCAGCCTGCAGCCCACCCTACGTGGGGAACACACCGAGTGAGGTTTGTAGGCAGCACCAACTGTGGGCTCAGACATGGTTTCCAGAGCGCAGTGGATGGACCGTGCCTGCCCGTCTGGCCGGTTCTCTGCCCCTGCCAGCGAGTGTGACTGGAGGAAGCAGGAGGACCCCAGGGAGCAACTGAGGCAGGCAGGGCAGCCCTCCTCCCAGGGCCACGGCTACCCTCGGGACCTTGCTCTTCTGCAGATGGCCCCAGGTCTGCCCAGGGTGTGGCCGTGGGAGGCTCTGTTACAACTGTGATGTGACGTTGTCCAGATTCGTGTCTGGGCTGCTCGGGGTCTGGCTGGGGCTGCAGGCTGCAGGAGCTCGGAGCAGCCCACGTGAGGCCGGGGGTTGGGAGGCCTCTCAGGGAAGGGCGTTGGGCTGCTTCATGGGTAGGATTGGAGGAGTGAGGTGGAGGCAGCAGCTGGGCAGAGGCCTGGTCATGGGGAGTGGGGTGCCCAGGCAGTGAGAGGAGAGACTCGGGGACCTCGGGTATTAGGTGGGAGGCGGCTGGCCGAGTGCAAGGCCAAGGCTTTCCTACACGGTGAGGGCCTTGCGCCCACCCCACCTCACCACCCTCCCACTCACCCCACCCCGAGGTCTCTGAGGGTCTCGCTCCGGCAGGATGTCCTCCTGCCCCGGGGCGCAGGCCTCACCCGTCCCCCATCCCACCTGTGCAGCCGCGGCTGGGGCCAGTGCCCGGGCGACCTTCCTGCCGAGGACATCATCGATTTCCCCACGGTGCCGCCTGGTGTCCTCTACGACGTGGGCCACCAGTGCCGTCTCCAGTACGGGGCCTCCTCCGTCTTCTGCGAGCACATGGACGTGAGTGGGCCATGGCGGGCACGGGTGGGGCCAGCAGATGAGGGGCCCGGAGGTGGCTGGCTGGGCCCCTGTGCATGGCTGAGACAGTGACCTGTGGAGCCAACGGGGGGGGTGGCGGCGGGCGGAGCCCCGGGC
>NW_006159539.1:2327745-2330504 GCF_000334495.1 Tupaia belangeri chinensis | reverse complement strand
GGGCCCGGAGGTGGGTGGCTGGGCCCCTGTGCATGGCTGAGACAGTGACCTGTGGAGACAACGGGGTGGGTGGCGGCGGCTGCAGACTCGGCCTGAAGTCTGGGCTGACCGTTCACCTCCTCGGAGACTGGTGAGTGCCACGCCCTCCCTGACACTGGCTTACAGGAGGGCACGTGAACCCTGCAGCGTGGGCCTCAGCTCGAGGGGGCCCCCAGGTGTCTCATGGAGTCTCCAGGCCCCCACAGCACCATGGGGACAGGGGAGGATGGGGACGGGAGGACAGGGACAGTGGGAGCAGGCACAGAAGCTGAGGGACCCTGCTGGTCCTCATGTCTGCGACCCCCACCGTGCCCCGGTCCCATGGAGGGGAGCCCAGGGTATTCGAGGGGGCAGTAGGGCGGCACGGGTGGGGTACAGCCTGGCCACGCCCTCCTCCCTGCAGAACGTCTGCCACACGCTCTGGTGCTCTGTGGGGACCACCTGCCACTCCAAGCTGGATGCAGCCGTGGATGGCACCAGGTGTGGGGAGAACAAGGTAGGGTGCCCAGCCGCAGCCGTGGGGGTCTGGACCCCCCACTGGGCCCCTGCTCTGGGGGCCTGGGCTCAGACTGGCTCGTGCTCCTAGTAGACCCCAGGCCTCTGTGGCCAAGTCCCCATGTGCAAAGAGGAGACATCGGGGCCAGGGCTTGGTTCCACAGCCTCCCAAGGTGTGGGCTCTGCCATTCCTCGCAGGCCCCCCATGTGACCCGGGTTGGGGTGACTAAGGGGCCTCACTCGCACCTTCGATTCTTCCTGCCTTTCTGCCGCGGCCTCCCACCCACCTCGTTCTCACGCGGAGGATGACTGATAGGCTTGGGGTGGGGTCGCCCTGTCTCCACCTGTCTCCTAGTGGTGTCTCAACGGGGAGTGCGTGCCTGTGGGCTTCCGGCCCGAGGCCGTGGACGGTGGCTGGTCCGGCTGGAGCGCCTGGTCTTCCTGCTCGCGGAGCTGTGGCGTGGGTGTTCAGAGCGCCGAGCGACAGTGCACGCAGCCCACGTGAGTGCGGGACCCAGGGTGCCTGGGCGAGGGGAGCCAGGGACCCAGGATTGTCAGGAGCTTGCCTCCGTCCCAGCCTCTGGTTCGCAGATGTGCCCCTGGAAGGGCCAAGCCACGGAGTCACTTCCAGGGCGTGTTTTGGAGGCTGACTGCAGAGAGGGGATACCGAGGCAGAGCTGGAGAGACAGCCTGCGCAGAGCAGCTGCAGGAGGGAAGTAGGGTTAGGAGCTTCGACCCTGGACTTCAGGTGGATCGTGGTTCACATCTCCCCTCCACCCCTCCAGGGCCTCCTCTGCCCCTTCTCTGGGCCTCAGTCTCCTTGTTGGTTGGCTAGCATAACGGCAGTGTGTCCCGCGATGTCATTGTCGAGGTAGATGCAGTTAACCCTACAGCCGGACCCTGGAGACTGCCCAATGGGGTGCTGGTGGCACCCGGGGTACAGTGTGGGTCTGAGATGAGGCTGAGAGCAGCTGGGAGAAGTGGGCAGCCTGACGGGGCGGCGTGTGCCTCGTTTTCCCAGCCGCTGTGCAGGGCCAGTGAGTCACAGCTCCTCCACCCAGTGAGGGGTGGGTTCTGGTGCCGGGCTCCGGCAGACCTCTCAGCTAGCCGGGGTCTGGGGGCTTCCTTTTGACCTGGGCTGGAGTCAGTCACCGAGGAGAATGCAGATCCAGGGGCTCATCCAGGGGCTCATTAGGATGCTCTGGGGCTGGAGCCCCAGAAAAGCCCCTCTGGCCAGTGACAGTCACGCCTGCAGGTCTGCGGAGGCAGCTCCCAGCCATTTCATAGATGAGGAAGCTGAAGCCTAGGGGGTGGCTGGAGACTTGCTTCTGGTCCCACCGCAGGTTGGGGACAGAGCTGGGCTTTCCACGCCACCTTCCCTGAGGTCCTGACCCACAGTAGAATGTATCTGCGCTGGGCAGAACAGCCCTGGGGGTCAGGCAGAGGGCGCCCCCGGGGACGTCAGGATCTCTGGGTGCGAGGGATGCAGGGGGAGGCCACGCACGGAGGGGTCTGGCTACGCCGTGGGCACTCGCCCTGCACCCCCTCAGCCTCGGCTCCCCCACAGGCCCAAGTACAAGGGCAGATACTGCGTGGGCCAGCGGAAGCGCGTCCGCCTCTGCAACCTGCAGGCCTGCCCCGCCGGACACCCCTCCTTCCGCCAGGTCCAGTGCAGCCACTTCGACACCATGCTGTACAAGGGCCAGCTGCACACCTGGGTGCCCGTGCTCAATGACGGTGAGTGCCGCCCGGGACGCCGAGGCTCAGCGCTGTCACCCAGAGACGCAGCCCGGAGGCCAGTCCCACCCAGCCCTGGGCTGCTGCCCGTCCCCTGGGGTTGCCCCGCCTGCAGCCGTGCAGACGGCTACGTCCCGCCAGGGCCTCCGCCCAGTGTGCTGCTGGGAGAGGCTGGCCTGCGTGGGTGTGTGCCCCGGGGTGCCTCCGAACTCCCACCGTGGCTGGCCCTCATGGCTCCTGTACTTGGGCCCCCAGTGAACCCCTGCGAGCTGCACTGCCGGCCCCAAAACGAGTACTTTGCCGAGAAGCTGCGGGACGCTGTGATCGATGGCACCCCCTGCTACCAGGGCCAGGCCAGCCGTGACCTCTGCATCAACGGCATCTGCAAGGTACGCCCAGCCCGGAAGGCACCCCCAGACTGCCTGCCCCCCAGCTGAGAGGAGGCACCCCCAGACTGCCTGCCCCCCAGCTGAGAGGAGGTATCCCTA
>NW_006159539.1:2323653-2327619 GCF_000334495.1 Tupaia belangeri chinensis | reverse complement strand
ACGACAGCCTGCCCCCCAGCTGGCGCGAGGCAGCCGCAGACTGCCTGCCCCCCAGCCGGGAAGAGGCACCCCCCAGACTGCCTGCCCCCAGCTGAGAGGAGGCACCCCCAGACTGCCTGCCCCCAGCTGAGACGAGGTACCCCCAGACTGCCTGTCCCCACAGTTGGGACAAGGCACCCCCAGACTGCCTGTCCCCACAGCTGGGACAAGGCACCCCCAGACCACCTGTCCCCCTGAGCTGGAAGGAAGAAGCCCCAGACTGCCTGCCCCTCCAGATGGGCTGAGGCACCCCCAGCACCACTTGCCCCGGCTCCACAGGCAGGTTCCAGTCCTCTGGGTCCCTTCTGGTCCCCTTCTGGCCACCCCCTCAGGCTGTACCCTTAGACTTCCCAGCCCCTGCCTGCTGTAGCTTCCAAGGCAAAACCTCCACTCCCCCAACCCTGGAGACCCCTCTCAGTAGGGGCTCAGGCCCAGCTCCTGCACCACCTCCTGGCTGCCGCAGCCGCTGCCCACAGCCCACACTAGCACAGGCAGCTCGGGGCGGTGTCTCGGCCTCCACCCACCTCTGCGATAGAAAGGGGTTGAGCGAGGTGCCGGTGACACAGGTGCTGCTTGTGACGGGGGAAACACTTAGCACGTAGTGACCACGGCTAGTCGCAGTGGTGGCTGTTCTGCCCTGGCCACACAGCCTCCTCGCCCTCTAAGCCACCGCGGCCTGGGCTCCGGGGGTGCTTACCCCTGGTGTCTCTGATGCCGATTCCCGGTTCCCGAGGATCCCCGTGCACACTGGTCAGAGCCCCGGCCTGCCCGCCCTCCTGCCTGCCTGCGGCCTTACAGCAAACCTTCCCAACATGCCTTGAAGGGGCGTTTGCTCTCCCCGCCGCCTGGCTGAGCAAACTGAGGTGGAGAGAGGGGGAAGCTCCCTTGGGCAGACGGCACAGCAGGTGGGGCAGGGCCGGGGAGAGCTCCCCACGAGACACCCCAGAGTATGGGCTGGAGCACACCAGCCACCCAGGGGCCTGCCCACCGTGTGTTGCAGAATGTGGGCTGCGACTTCGAGATCGACTCGGGGGCCGTAGAGGACCGCTGCGGCGTGTGCCACGGCCCCGGCTCCACCTGCCACACCGTGAGCGGGACCTTCGAGGAGGCCGAGGGCCTGGGTATGGAGTGGGCCCGCTGGTGGAGGGGTGCTGTTAACCTGGCGGCCCCTTTTTCCTCTCGCCCCTGTCCTCACCTCCACTCTCCCCACCCAGGCTGAAGGTCCTGGGTGGGGATCCTTGCTTGGTCCAGGCTCCTTGTGGGAGTCTGAGGTAGCCTGCCCCAGGTGCAGAGCTGTGCTCATGGAGAGTCTTCCAGTCCCAGGGCGCCCAGGCAGGGCCGGCCAGGCCTGTGCAAGGCCCCTGGCCCTTTCAGAGGGCTGCTGTCTTGGGAAGCTCCGCACTGTTGCCTGTTCTGCACGCATTGCTTAAGTGCCTGCTGTATGCTGAGGAGACAGTGCATGGAGGTGAAATCTCACAGGGCGACAGTGACAGAGCCTCTTTCATGACAGATACAGCGGAGGGAGGTCCCAGGGCCATGAGAGCACAGAGGAAAAGGGTCCTGGCCCGGGGAGATCAGGGTGGAAGTTGAACTGGATCATAATGGACTCAGATGAGAAGTGGGGAGTGCTATTTCAGATGGAGGAAAGGTTTTGTACCAATCCCGGAGGCAAGAGGCTTGTCCTCTGTCTAGGGCCAGTGAGAAGGCAGGGCTGCTCATGGGCTTTGAACGTCAGGCAGGAAACCTGGCTTTCACCCAAGATGTAGCTCAGTGTAATGGGTTTTTCTTTTTAAAAATTTATTTATTATTTATTCATTTTTAATTTTGACCAGAGAGAGAGAAAAGGGGGAGAGTGAGAAAGCAAGCCGCCAAGTCTGGGACTCGAACCATGGTCGACCATGTGGGAGTCCAGAGCCTTAACCCCCAAGTGGTGATTAAAGTGGAGACCCACAGCCTGCTTCCTATCCCAGCAGCGCTCTCGTGTGAGTCACAGAGCCCTGTGTCTCCGTGTCCTCGTCTGTGAAATGGAGACAACAGTAACACCTCCGTTGCGGGTGGCTGTCAGGTGACGTGTGCGTGTGTACACGCAGTATCAGGACACATGGTGTTACTGACGTGGAAGGACAGGCGCGGGCCATGGAGGGGTGAGGAGGACACCCTAGGAGAGAGGCACCAGCTTCTTAGAAAGGAGGGTCTGGCTCTGCCTGCCGGGGATTTGGCCAACCCTGTGCCGAGGCCAAGGTTGGTCCCCAGGAGAGGGGTGATGTGCTGTGGCCAAGGAAGGTCCCCACGCACTAGAGGGGTGATGAGCACAAGCCCCGGGGCAGGATTGGTGGAGCCTTCTGAGCTTTTGTGGCCTAGGGGAGTCCGGGCATCTGCCTTTGGGGTGCACAGTCTCAGTTGAGCTCTGGCGTCAGGGAGGCGGGAGGAGAGCAGGGGACAGCGGGGCCCAGAAGCCCTCTTACCTCTGGCATGACCCCTGACCCACAGGGTATGTGGATGTGGGGCTGATCCCTGCGGGTGCTCGTGAGATCCGCATCATGGAGGTGGCCGAGGCCGCCAACTTCCTGGCCCTGCGGAGCGAGGACCCGGATAAGTACTTCCTCAACGGCGACTGGATCATCCAGTGGAACGGGGACTACCAGGTGGCGGGCACGACCTTCACCTATGCACGCTCTGGCAACTGGGAGAACCTCACGTCCCCGGGTCCCACCAACGAGTCGATCTGGATCCAGGTGCCTGCCCCCTGAGACCGGGCAGGGAGTGTCCTGGAGCAGGGGGCTCTGGGGCAGCCACAGAGCCTGGTGTGGGCCAGGCCCTACTTCTGGGGCTGCAGCCTCAGCTTGCCTATCCACCCAGGGGCCCCGAGTGTGTTGGCTGGGGTTGGCTTCTTTGCAGTGCTGACTCTGGGCGGCAGACACTGGTGCTCACGGGGTGCCCGCATGCCCTGCCCCAGCTTCTGTTCCAGGAGAGCAATCCCGGAGTCCACTATGAGTATACCATCCGCAGGGAGGCAGACAGCCACAGCGAGGTCCCGCCACCAGAGTTCTCCTGGCTCTACGGGCCCTGGACCAAGTGCACGGTCACCTGTGGCACAGGTGAGAGGAGGGCCAGGCGCAGCTGCCTGGGCAGGGACACAGGGATCAGCCTCCAGCCGACTGCTAGTTTCTGCACGTCTGTGGGTTTGCACCTCGGCTCCTCTGCACCTCAGTTTCCCGTCTCCAACAGGGAGCAGTCGGATTTTCTCTGTCCCTTAGTCTCCTCTCACTTTCTCTCTTTTTTGGTGTTATTTATTTATTTATTTATTTATTTATTTTTCCTGTAGTGTGTGTGTGCTCACCAGAGAGACAGAGGGAGAAAGGGGAAGTGAGAAATCATCCCCCAGGGAAGACGGTCACACCATAGTCCCTTCTCCTCCCTCTCTCGGGATTTTGGGCACACATACCTGGTGTGATATTTCAAGCTGCCAAGTCTGAGACTTGAACCGCACAGTCAGCTAGGTGGGATCCCACACCTTAACCTCTACTCTACCTGCTGTCCTGCCTCCTTCTTTCTCTTTGTTCTCCCTCTTTCCCCTTTATTCTTCCCATCTTTGACCTTCAGTGTCCAGGGGTCTCAGGATTGGAATCTGGGACAGAGACATCTGAATATTCCTTAAAGTGTTATCATGACAAAATGAAAACTGACCCATTGAAACTTGGCAGAAATTTCCAAAGGCCGGGACCAGCAGCTGGCATAATGGCTGTGTTGCTGGACTCTCATGTAGTCAATTGCAGTTCGAGTCCTGGACCCGGTGGCTTAAACTCATGCCGGTCACACGTACGTGCATTCCCAAGATCCTAGGAGGAGAAGGGATTGTGGTGTGGCTGTCCTCCCCCCCGGCGGGGGGGTTTCTCACTTTCTGTCTCTCTCTGTCTCTCCCTGTCT
>NW_006159539.1:2319615-2323618 GCF_000334495.1 Tupaia belangeri chinensis | reverse complement strand
AAAGAAAAGAAAAGAAAAGAAAAGAAAAGAAAAGAAAAGAAAAGAAAAGAAAAGAAAAGAAAAGAAAAGAAAAGAAAAGAAAAGAAAAGAAAAGAAAAGAAAAGAAAAGAAAAGAAAAGAAAAGAAAAGAAAAGAAAAGAAAGAAAAAATAAATGTCCAAAATCTACTAAAACTCTTATTTAGTACCCGTCTCTAAATTTACAAATGTAGAAACACAGGCGAGGATGTCAGAAAGCTTGTGGAAAAATGAAATTACAGTATGAGTTTATTTTGGTGCAAAAATGTTTGGAATTCATAGATGTTTTTAAAATGTAATACATGCTGTCTGTGAGTGATCTGAAGACCCGCCCATTTCAGATACACTAGACATTCGGAGATTTGTCCTTCAGGGACCGCAGCTTTGCAGGGGGACGGATCAGGGCTGTGCTGAGCTGCAAGCACCAGGTTATGAGTCTGTGGGAGTAAGAGCTGCCGGTGCAGGCAGGCTACCTGGAGGATAGCCTGCGAGACCTTCAGGGGCCGGCCCTTCTCCCTCTCAGCTCCACTGTCCTCCCCTCCCAGCCTTTCCCTGGTGGTGGTTGCAGACAGCATCCTCCTCAGCCT
Organism: Tupaia belangeri chinensis; assembly: GCF_000334495.1. Lineage (NCBI taxonomy): Eukaryota > Metazoa > Chordata > Mammalia > Scandentia > Tupaiidae > Tupaia > Tupaia belangeri. The sequence continues at coordinate 2,323,015 of NW_006159539.1, read as the reverse complement.
CTTGCCCCATTGCAAGCAGGATGAAAGGGAAGGGGCAGAGGGCTGGCTCCCAGCACAGGACCATGCCCGAGACCTCCCTGGTTGCCGGGAGCTGCAGTGGGCATGTATTCAGCAGGTCCCGCTGCTACTGCAGGAAGGGTGGACGTGAGGTGCGAGCTCAGTGGAGAGATGATTTCCTCTCGGGGTGGAGGGAGAGCCTGCTACCATGGTCCCACCTCGGGGTCTCAGTGTGGGAGTGGGAGCCAAGGTGAAGGGCACCTGGTGATGCAGGGAGCGGGGATGGCTGAGGGGCTGCAGAGGTCGCCCCGCTGAGGGTGGGTGTCTTCTCCAGGAGGGTGGCATTTACGCTGTGGCTGGATTTGCACACTCGCAGCTTGTGGGGCTCCCAGGTTGTGAACACACAATCCCCACAGCAGGGCTTTGAGGAGGGTGTTATTGTCACTCCTGTTCCATAGATGGGGATGCTGAGGTTCAGAGGGGTCAGACAGGCTGCCCAGGTCTCCCAGCTAGGAAGCCTAGGGCTGGGCACCCAACCCACGAATCCTCCACCCCCTGCCACTTCCCCAAGGTTGCTCTGAGGGAGGGGGGAAAAAGCCGGGAAGACAGTGAGGAGGAGGGGTGGGGGCCTGCCTCCCCTGACATAGATAGCGAAGCCCTGCTCTGGGAGGGCTCTGGGCAGAGAGGGTCCAGGACAGCTGAGGTGGGGGTACAGGGTGGGGACAGGCCCTGGCTGAGCCACGTGGCCCCCAGGTGTGCAGAGGCAGAGCGTGTACTGCATGGAGCAGCAGACAGGGCCCGTGGACGAGGGGCACTGCGACCCCCTGAGCCGTCCCGATGACCGCCAGAGGAAGTGCAGCGAGGAGCCCTGCCCCGCCAGGTGAGCTCACCTCGGCCCACGGCTCCAGACACCCGGCATCCCCGTACTCCTGCGGGTCCCTGGGGGGCACAGAGCCCCTGCGGAGGAGCAGAGGAGTCGGGCTCTTAGCTTCTCTCCCTTAGCCAAAGCTGAGGCTCCAGCCTCGGGGTGCCCCCGACCCTGGCCTCACATCTCTGGTCCCTCTTCTCTGGGTCCCTGCCTGTGGAAATAGACCTGGGTCTTGCACAGGTCACCGCGGTGAGGGTGGCAGGAGTGAGGGCCATACCATGGCTCCGGGGCAGGGCCTGAGCTGGGCCTGCAGTTCTGAGGAGTCACCCACTGGGCTGAGACCCGACCCCATCTGCACCCGGGCCTGGCCCTCCCTGCTCGTGAGCCTGTCAGTGTCACCTGTCTGATGTCACCCACGTGCCCCTCACCAGGTGGTGGGCAGGCGAGTGGCAGCCGTGCTCCCGCTCCTGCGGGCCCAGGGGCCTGTCCCGGCGGGCTGTGCTCTGCATCCGCAGCGTGGGGCTGGATGAGCAGAGCGCCCTGGAGCCACACGCCTGCGAGCACCTGCCCCAACCCCCCGCCGAGAACCCATGCAACCGCGAGGTGCCCTGCCCTGGCACCTGGGCCGTGGGGAACTGGTCTCAGGTGAGTGTCGCCCACCTCCACTGTTGGTCTTGGGTGACAGGGAGGCTGACAGCCTTTGTGGGATCCTTCTTGCCAGGCTCCGGGGTGGGAAGGGCCAGGGACCTTCCAGGAATCTGGATGCCGTGGGCGTGGCATGGCTGCAAGCTGCAGACTTGACCCGGCATGCCTGGAGAGGGTCAGCTGAGGCCTCTGCACCCTGGCACCAGCAGTGGGCAGGGCAGGCCCACCCCCATTTTCCCTGGCCAGCCCCCTCCTGGTCTGAGCCCTTTCCCTGGCCTCCCCTACAGTGCTCAGTGACATGCGGGGTGGGAACTCAGCACCGAAGCGTCCTCTGCACCAATGACACCAGCATCCCCTGCGACGAGGCTCATCGGCCAGCCACCGAGGCCACCTGCCCGCTGCCACCCTGCCCGCTGGGTCCTGAAGGCTCAGGCAGCGGTGCCGCCAGCCCTGAGTTCTTCAATGAGATCGACTTCATCCCGCGCCACCTCCCACCACGGCCTTCACCTCCCTCGCCCCCGAAGCCGGCCAGCATCGGCAACGCCATCGAGGAGGACCTGGAACCCGGCCCGCCGGGGCCCGTGTTCGTGGACGACTTCTACTACGACTACAACTTCATCAACTTCCACGAGGACCTGGCCTACGGGCCCTCCGAGGATCCCAGCCAAGACCTGGAGGAGATGGGGGCTTGGATGCCCCCACCCTGGACCAGTCCTGCCGAGCCCCTCACGGGCACCCCCATGTCTGCCACAGAGCCTGCTGGGACTGAGCAAGAGGGGGCACCGGGAGCTTGGTTCCCTAGCCCTTGGCCCACCCAGGAAGGCTATTCCCCACCCCTGCCCTCAGAGCAGAGCCCTGGGAGCCCCTTTGTCAATTTCTTGCCTGAAGAGGGTGCCCCCATGGGGGCTCCAGGCCTTGGGCTCCACAGTTTACCCCAGCCTTCTGCTCCAGTCAGTGATGTGACAATGCCTGCCACTCCTGGGAGCCACGGTGAGCTCCCTGGGACCGAGGACAGCCAGAGCCAGCTGCCCCCTCCATGGCTGGACAGGACTAATGAGGTGTCCAAGGACAACGAGGAGCCTGGAGGCCGCAGAGCACCCACCCTGGCCCTGAGACCCAGCCCCACGCTGCCCCCTCTGTCCTCGGCTGGTACCACCCACTCCTCTCCTAACCCCAACCTGGAGCTGGAGACAGGAGGGACTGTCTGGGAACCAGCTCCAGATGGGGTTCTGGAGCCTGTGGATGGTGAGCTGTGGCCCAGCAAGGAGGGGGCTTCTCCCATGGTCTCCCTGCCAGAGACTTGGGGCAGGGGCAGCCCCCTGGAGCCAGGGACTCCTACCTTTCTGCCACCGGGACTGGGTTTGGGGAGCCTGCAGACCCCGGCAGTGCTGGGGACCTTTCTGCCAACAGCACCACCTGGCTTAGAGTACACGCCCTGGGTGTCTGCCCTGACTCCAGGCACCCCAGGTCAGTCTGGGCAGCTCAGGCCAGAGGCGCCCCTGAGCCCCACGCTGCCGCCCATGCCAGCTCCGGATGGTCTGGCCAACAGCAGCAGAGCCCCTGAGGCCTGGCCTCTGGACCCCAGCCTGGCCAAGGAGGGCCCCCCCTCCGACCTGCTGGCTGCCCAGAATGCCAGCTGGCAAGTGGGACCCTGGAGCGAGGCAAGTGGCATGGGGTCAGGGTGGGCCTGCAGCTCTCGCAGGTCCTGGGTCACTCGGCTTCCTCCCTGAAAATGGGGAGAGCAGGACGCAGCCCTGTGGGCCCACCTGTGGGCCCACCTTTGGGGTGGGGGGATGGGGACAGGGACTCCTGGGTGGGGGGAGGCTCTGTGGGGTGGGAGAGGCATCGCCCCAGCTCAGCCATACAGCCCTCGTGGGCCCCTAGCCAGGC
>NW_006159539.1:2318038-2319189 GCF_000334495.1 Tupaia belangeri chinensis | reverse complement strand
GGGTGGGGGGAGGCTCTGTGGGGTGGGAGAGGCATCGCCCCAGCTCAGCCATACCGCCCTCGTGGGACCCTAGCCAGGCTGCTCTGTCAGGGATCTGCAGGGGGCCAGGCTGCAGGAGATAGGAGCTGGGACCCCTGATTCAGCGCAGGGAGGGCAGGCTGACAGGAACCGCCTTTGCCCGGGGTCGCTCAGGGATTTGGCTGCTGGGACCCAAGTGCAGGCTCCCTTCTGTAGTGGATTTGGGAGCAGTGAGCCTTGGTGGGATAGCTGGCCGCCCACAGGGCCCTTCTCCCACCCTGACCCCTGGGAGCAGGGACTGGGGTGTTCGGTGTTTTGTTCCTCCCAGTGTCCTTGGGAGGTGGGTGGGAGAGTCCATTGTGCAGAGAAGGAAACAGGCTGAGCCGAGGTCCACTCACCTCGGTGTGGCAGCAGCTGGCCGGGGGCCCTGGGGAGCTGGGCCTGCCAGTCTCACAGGCCCCTGTGCCCGCAGTGCTCCACCACCTGTGGTCTGGGCGCCGTCTGGAGGCCTGTGCGCTGCAGCTCCGGCCGGGACGAGGACTGCGCCCCAGCTGGCCGGCCCCAGCCTGCTCGTCGCTGCCACCTGCGGCCCTGTGCCTCCTGGCACACAGGCAACTGGAGCAAGGTGGGTGAGGACAGGATGGCCGGGCGGCGCCCTGGGAGCAGTGGGCGGGGGCTGCAGCTGGGTCTCTGCCCTTAACTGAGCTTCACTCCTGATGGGGCGACCCATCCCAACCCCTCCGGTCGCTCTTTCCTCTGTCCCTTCCGGCCCTTCTGGGCTCCTCTCACTGTCCCTTCTCCGTCTGTCCTGCCCTGTGGGAGCTCTTGTCTGTGCCACCCGGGGTCGTGAGCCCTGCCTCTCCCCAGGGTGGAGGTCGGATGCCTGCCCACACACACCTAGTGGGTTGTATGTGTGTGCGTGCTTGCACGTGGGAGAGTTCACACACTCACACTCACACACTAATGCACTCACACGTGCACACACACACGTGTCCTGTGGTCCACAGTGCTCTCGCAGCTGCGGCGGAGGCTCCTCCGTGCGGGACGTGCAATGCGTGGACACACAGGGGCTCCGGCCGCTGCGGCCTTTCCACTGCCAGCTGGGGCCCACCAAGCCGCCCTCCCGCCGGCCC